>NW_006408576.1:1824551-1838590 GCF_000296735.1 Chrysochloris asiatica
TACACACATATATATAATCTGTGTCCATTCCATGAAAAGGTGATCCAACAGAATGCACAAATTATCTAATAATATCATTAATATCCCAAAATATTGCTGATGATAATTCAAAAATGGTTACATGAGTACATCAAGAGGTAACTGTCCAAAATTCAAGACAAATTCAGAAGAGGACATGTAACAAAGGATATCATTGTTGATGTCTGATGATTCTTGTCTGAAAGCAGAGAATATCAGATAGATGCTTACCTTTGTTTTATTGATGATGCAAAGACTTCTGACTAGTTGGAAAATAATGAATTATGGATAACATCATGAATAACAGGATTTGATTCTGTTCATAAGGAATCTATACATAGATCTAGAGGCAGTTGGAACAGAACAAGGGATTACTGCGAAGTTAAAGTCAGGAAAGGTATGCAGCAGTGTGTCATCTTTTCACCATATTTATTCAGTTTGTATACTAAGCAAATCATATCAGAAGCTGCATTATTTGAAGAAAAATGCAGCATCAGGATTGAAGGAAAACTCACTAACAATCTTCTGTGTACAGACGAAATAGCCCTGCTTGCTGAAAACAAAGAGAACTTGAAGCCCTACTGAAGAATATCAAAGACTACAGCCTTCATTATGGATTGCTCCTGGACATAAAGAAAACTAAATTCATCTCATGTGGACCAATATCCTATATCATGATAAACAAGGGAAATATAGCAGTTCTCAAGGATTTCATTTTACATGGCTCCACAGACAGTGCCCATGGGAGAAACAATCAGGAAATCACACAATATGCTGCATAGGGCAGGTTTGCTACAAAATACCTCTTAGAAGTTTTGCAGAGTGGACACGTCACTTTGGGGACTATGGTGCTCTTGAGTCAAGTCATGGTGTTTTTGTTCTCTTCAGATGTGTGTGACCCCTGGAACCCTGGTGTGGCACTACAGGATAATGCACTGGACCTAAAAGTCAGTTTGAACTGCAGATTGGTGGGTCAAACCCACCAGCCACTCCTTGGAGATACTATACAGGAGATTCTATGGGTCAGGACCAACTCAACAGTATTAAATAATTAAATAATAACAACAACTAATATGTATGTGAAGATTGTACAGTGAATGGGAAGGACTGAAAAATTATCGAATTATGGTGTTGTTGTTAAGTACTGTGGAATCGGTTCTGACTCATAGTGACTCTGCACAGGGTTTCTGAGGCTGCAAATCTTTATGGGAGCAGAATGGTGTTGTTGAAGATGATTAAATAAACCATGGATTACTTAAAAAAAAAAAAAAAAAAAGCAAACAAATCTGTGTTGGTGGTAGAAATGCTTCCATAAGCTAAGATGGTGAGACTTCTCCTCACACACTTTGGATACCTTATCATGAGAGACCAGTCCCTGGTGAAGGGTATCATACTTGGTAAAGTAGAGAGTCTTGAAAAAGCGGGAGACCTCAATTAGATGAATTAACACAATAGCTACAAAAATAGCAGCAAGTGTGAAGAATGCAAAGGACTTGGTAGGTTTTTGTTCTGTTGTATGTAAGGCCACTATGAATTCGAACTGATAAGAGGCACCCGATTAACATGATTGTGGTACTGTAGGATAGATACTGCATAGGGTTTCCAAGGAATGCCTGGTGTGTTTGCATGATTGCTAAGAGTCAGAACAAACTTATTGGCACTTAACAACAAATAACAAAATGATTAATAAGTTTAGGTCTTTAATAGAAAAAATAAACAGCATGCAAGAACAAAAGAGTAACGGATACTATAAAAGTGGTATCATTCCAAAGCCAATTCCAATGATGCTAAGTTCAGACATGCCTCTACCCTCCATCCTTCCTTACCAGTCTGACACCAACCAACTCTGCCAACCGCTCATCTCTTCTGGGTTTAATAATTCATTACAATAGGCACACAGAACTCAGATAATACTCATGATTGGGGTTATCAAGGAGGTGACAGGGTACAATTTAGGGTCAGAAATGTTAAGGATATAATTCTTTGGTTGGAACTCTCTTTTCCCAATTATGCTCACATTCAGGCCTCTCTTTCAGCCCAAGACCCTTTAATCTGGCCTCTGCCCTGCTCAGGCAATGTTACAAAGCTCCTTTAGTGCTGTTTATACATGCCCAGGAGTCCTGGTGTGGCACTGTGAGTTAATGTGCCAGACTGCAAAGCCAGTTGAACTCCAATGTCGGCGGTTCAAGCTCACCAACTGCTCCTCAGAAACCCTATACAGGGTCAGAATCAACTCAACGGCACTTAACAACAACAAATACATGCCCAAAGGTCATGCCACTCCACCAAAATCCTCAGCATAATGGTGCTTGGCTTTAGCTCTGTGGATCAATAAACCTAGCTCTAACGATTTAGTATCTGGAGGTACCCCAGATACTGAAGACACTCAGCTATACTTGCTTCAGGGCCTGGGAAGCCCACTGCTTTGTCTTGTCTTGTGCTTTGGGTTCTGTTGTTGGTGTTCTTCTGACGTTCCTCTGTGTCGTAGCTCTCTCTCCTGGATGGCAAAGATTCAAAGTTTAGGGATTTCAGGGTCCAAAGAACATGCTCCATTCCTGGCTCTTCTCTTCTACTGTTGAGATGACTCATTTTACACCTAGTAGAATGACAAAATTGACCATTCTCCACATTGTTGTTGTTGTTAAGTGCCGTCGAGTCAGTTCTGACCCATAGCGACCTTATGTAGGGTTTCCGAGAAGCAACTGGTGAGCTTGAACTGCCAACCTTGCAGTTCAAATGGCTTTGCAATCTGGTGCATTAATCCACAGTACCACACCAGGACTCCATTCTCCACATTAGAGTTCCAAATTAAAAAAAAAAAAAAAAAAAAGTACAATGAACCCTGCTAGCAGTCACTTACAACGGACTCATATAACTCTATCATAATTTTTCTTTTACTCATACCCATCAGAAAAAGAGGAAATATACCTAATCTTCATGGTTCCATCTGGTCATCCAGTGGGATCACAAAGGCCATAGTTAGATGAGCCATATTAAATAATTTGCTGCACTGCATATATTATAAAAAATAATGGGAAAAAAATGAGAATCCAAAATTACTGTAATAGAAACTAAGACTGTTCTAACAGGCTTTTCAACTGATTCAGTACACTCAAGGAATGAATCAGTGAACTTGAAAATATGGCAATAGAAATTTTCAGTTTTCTATATGGAAAAGAGAAAAAGAATGGTTTTAGGAAGAAAAAAAAAAGAAATATAAAATACACAAGTGTCAGACAATATGGCAAAAGTGTAACATAAGTTTCATTGGAATACTAAAATGAGAAGAAAAAGACAAAAGAAATACTTGATATTTGAATGGCTGAGAATTTATCAAAATTAATGATAGACACCAAACTACAGATCCAGATAGCTCAAAGAAACTCATTATACCCCAGAATCCTTCAATATGTGCTCTGCTTCCAATCAACATAATGAAACCTATTACCTGTCATTCATTGTTTCTTAGATATCCTGAAAGCCAAGTTTTTATGATTAGTGCCTGATGTCCAAGGAAAATAAAACCCTGGTGTGGTGCTGTCGGATATGCACTGGCTACTAACTGCAAGGTCAGTGGTTCAAACCCACTAGCTGCTCCTCAGGAACCCTATACAAGTTCACTATGAGTTGCAAGTGTAATGATGGCACTTAACAACAATACTCTAGGCAGCTTGTGAGAAAAACAGAAAACAATTAAAATTTATTTATAATTTTTTTCTTAACTTGAAACAATTATCCAGTAGTCAAATGTTTCTTAAAATGCTAAGAGATATGTTGATCAGGTACAGAAGATTATTAAAGTTTTATAAATTTTTTGTATATCATAAAAGTTAACAATTTAATAGTAATTATGTTTAACATTTTAAAAAAATTTTAGTAGCCATCTTTGCCATAAACAACTATTAATAGAATTTTAGCTTAGCAATAGGTATTACTAATAAAAAGATCATCATAGCTTAAATATTGCTGTTGTTGTTGTTAGGTGCAATTGAGTCAGTTCTGACTCATAGTGACTTCATGCACAGCAGAATGAAATACTGCCTGGCCCTGTGCCATCCTCACAATTGTTACTACATTTGAGATCATTTCTGCTTCCGCTGTTCCCCTAATCTCATTGGGCTCTTCTTTTTTTGCTGATACTTCACTTTACAAAACATGATGTCTTCTCCAGAGGGGCCATAATAAAATGTCTGAAGTATGAGAGACAAAATCTGGCCATCGTGGCTTCTAAGAAGCATTCTGGCTGTACTTCCTCCAGAACTGATTTGTTTGTTCTGCTGGTAGGCCCTTATACTTTTTTTTTTTTTTTTTTTTAAGTTATTGTTAGTATTCTTTATTATTTTGTTTTGTTTTTTGCATAAGCTACTAGATAGGAGAGTCCCTTGTACTTTTAATAATTTCATCCAAAAACTTAACTGCATCAATTTTGCTAGGTTTTCCTCATTCATTATCCAATATTAGCATGCATATGAGGCTATTGAAAATACCATAGGTTGGGTCTGGTGCACGTTAAGTCCACAAACTGACGTCTTTACTCTTGAACACTTTAAAGAGGTCTTGTGCAGAAGATTTGCCAAATGCAATATGTCATTTGATTTCTTGACTGCTGCTTCTATGAGGGTTAATGGTTGATTTCAGCAAAATGAAGTCCTTGACAACTTCATTCTTGATATTACTTATTGATCCAGTAGGGAGGATTTGTGTTTTCTTTAGACTAAGGGGAAGCCCATATGAAAATCTGTGATCTTTGATCTTCATCAATAAGTATTTTAAGTTCTTTTCACTTACAGTAAGCAGGGTTGCATCATGTATGTGCATATAGCAGGTTATAAATGAGTGTTAAATCATATTCTTTTTCATATAATCCAGTTTCTCAGATTATGTGCTCAGATTACAAATTGAAAAAGTATACTGAAAGAATACCACCCTGGCATACACTTAATTTTAAATCATTCAGAGTTCCCTTGCTATGTTTGAACAATTACCTCTTAGTTTGTGTACGGGTTCCTCATGAGCACAATGAAGTGTTCTAGAATACTTATTCTCTTAAATGTTGTCCATATCTTGTCATGATCCACACAATCAAAAGCCTGTGAATAGTCAATGAAGCAGAGGTAAACATCTTTCTGATATTTTCCGCCTTTATCCATGATCTATTTGACATTAGCAAGGATATGGCTAGTTGCACATCCTAGTCTGAATTGGGCTTAAATCACTGGCAGATCCATGTCATTGTACAGTTGCAGCCGTTTTAGTTGTAAGTGATATTAATGATATTGTATGATGATTTCTGCATTCCATCAGGTCACTTCTCTTTAGAATGGGTACAAATATGGGTCTCTTCCAAGTGGTTGGCCAGATTGTTGTCTTCCAAATTTCTTGGCATAGAAGAGTAAGTGCCTCAAGTGTCACATAAATTTGTTGCAATATTTCAATTTGTACTCCATCAATTTCCAGACCCTTGTTCTTTGCCAATGCCTTTAGTGCATCTTGGACTTCTTCCTTCACAATCATTGATTCTTTTCTTTTTTTAAACGTTTATGTGATAGTTTACATGACAGAACATTAGCTTTACATTCATCCTATTGTATATCGTTTCATTGCCATGGTTACAATCCCCTCCATGTATCAGCAACCAACCAAAGGATATACCCTGCTAGTCTGCCTCCCTGGTCATCAGCACACAGCCTCTCTCCCGCTCTGGGTCTAGAGTCCCCAGCTGCTCCATCTCTCCACATCATCATCTCTGCCTCCATATCTGGCATCACTGCTTCTCTGGTAGGGTCCTGCATTACACTCTTCTCCTTTGATAGTTCCAGGGACCTCCACTCCTGGACTGCAAAGTCAGTCACTCCCCTCCTTTTGCTACAAAATGTCTACCTTTACATTTCTAACCCTCACAGTAAGTCCTGAGAACAATTATTCACCATTGTACCACAAGGGACCTATCTGCATCTCCTTTCATTAGCCCTGCCCAGACAGATTGGATACTACTCAGTGGAGATTCTACCTTCCTCCAAGCCCTCTGGATCTAGGCTCCTTGTAAGCTAGTCACTTCTTTGTAACCCCTCCTCTCCCCCTGCATTTTGGATAGCCAATGTCCAAGTTGCCCATCCCTGTCCTCTGTGTGTGGAGGGGGTGGGAATGATCCTTGCTGTAAAGATTTGTTCCCTCTTTTGAGCTACTGCATCCATAGGTGTAGGTCAAGTTTATCAAATTGTTTCAGATTACTCTTTTTTTCCTTTTCTGTCTTCTTCTAGTTGAGCTCTGATATCTAGTCATTGAAACCAGGTGAGTGGGTATTATCTGCAAGTGTGGGTGTTCTTATGCATATGCCCTCTCTTCTTATCAGTTGGATGCTTCACTTTCCACTCTAGTCCTCTTTGGCTATGTCACTAACTCTGGGCCCAAAAGTCCCCAGGTCTTACCACAATGCTGGCCAATCAGGTCTCCACCTGGGTTCACAGGAGTCTATTGAAACTTGTAGGGCTTAGCTTGCAGCTTCATTGCTGTTATTCCCTCATTCCCCCATAATATTGATGAACATGGTCACCAATCAGAGTGCATGTCTGCTCATGTATTCCCATTGAGTCTTAGTCTTAGAAGGGGGGTTTGCCCTGAGAGGACCCCGACCACTTGCCTTGATGTCTCCTGGGCGAGCAACTTGCTTGATCTTGTAGTTTTCAGTCAGACTGCCATTATTGTTTTGTATTTTTCCAGTTGTCTTTCCTTCAAGAAGTATCTTCTGTTCTTCTAATCACTCCAGGTTGGTTTACTTTATGCCAAGCACACTTCAGAGCACTTTTGATATATGAACTCATTTAAACCTAGGTACAATCATGCCACTTGGTACTAATTTTTAATATCCACCTCACAACTGGGTGTTAAGTAACTTGTGTTAAATCATAGGGTTAGTGTAATGGAATGGACTTGATTTAATTGATGAAAATGAAGGTTTGCCGCCTTTCACTGTATTCAGTCACAGAGATATGGAGAGAGCGATCCAATCCAAGATCTTTGGCTTTATGAATAGAAAGCCAGCAGGCTAGAGGCCATGGAGCATAATATTTCAAGACTGTCCTGTCCATTACAAAGAGGAGGCACATTTTACAGGGTAACCTACATTCCGATGTACACTTAATCCATTTTAACATCAGGGTAGCACTTTTTGTATAAAGAAACAATGAGATAATTTTTAAATTCCCTCAAACATACTATTTTTTAGGGAAAAAGCAACAACAACAATAGGGCAATAATCCTCCTCAAATATTCCATCTTTTAGGGTTGTAGCTGCTTAGTTCCTGAGCTAACTATCTGGGTGGACTTAAGCATGTCCTGGTATCCTTCTAGGACCATAAGGTCATCTCAGCTAGTTTTTAAACTAACTTCCTCATTTTCAGGATCCTCCTTTATTAAGACCTGTGAGTTAGCACGCCAGACTGCAAAGCCACTTGAACTGCAAGGTATGTGATTCAAACTCACCAGTTGCTCCTAGAAAACCCTATACAGGGTCGCTATGGGTCAAAATGGACTTGACGGCACTTAACAACAACAACAATTACTAAACTGAAGGAGCTCTGGTAGTACAGTGGTTACAAGTTGGGCTGCTAACCTCAAGGTCAGCAATTCAAAACTACCAGCATTCCATGGGAGAAAGATGAGATTTTCTACTCCTATAAAGATTTACAGCCTCAGAAACTCTATACTATGAGTCAGAATTGACTCCACAGTATGCTATCAACTCCACCAATGACTAAATTGATTCCATTTTGTTTAGGTCAGTAGATCCATGCTTTCACGGAGATTACAATTCATCGCCATTGGGTTGATTCTAATTCATGAGACGCTTACATGGCAGAGTAATACATACTATCCCATAGGAGTTTTAAGGCTGTTATCTTAACAGAGGAGTTCTGGTGTGGCGCTGTAAGATAAACACTGGACTGCTACCCAGAAGGTCAGCATTTCAAACTCACCAGTCACTTCTTGGAAACCCTATACAGGGTTGCTATGAGTTGGAACTGACCTGATGACACTTAACAAGAACAACAATTTTAACAGAAGCAGACTATATCATTTCTCAGGGGTATAGCTGGTAGGTTTAAACTGCTGGTCTTTTGCTTAGCTGTCCAGCACTTTACAACTGTACCATCCTATTCCCTTTGAGATTAAAACAGGGCCACTGAAGTCCTTGGCACCACAAAAGTCCTCAAGGTTTTGGTTCTTAACTTTTTGATCAAAGGTAAAAGTGAACATTTTGAAAAACTAAAATGAAATTTAATATGAAGAGAAAAGTTTAGTAAATTTTTTGTTAGACAATCACTTGTTACGCAGATAAGTACACTAATATTAGTAATGGTACTTCCAACATAGTGTTCATTGTGATCTTGATTTAAAAACCACTCATGAATCTTTAAGGTAAAAATTGGCATAAGGTTTCCTTTATCTGCAGCGCATGCCTTCCTTGCTTTTTTCCTGAAAGCAAAGCGCATCCCAGCATGAGACAATGCTGATTCAAAGGCACAATGAAAGCAAGGTCATTTCCAGGAGACTCTAAGTCTGAAGTCTTCAATTTCCTATAAATGGAAAAGTTACCCTTTATATGCTAATTATTTCAGTTCAAAGAAAAACTCAGTTGTTTAAAAGATAAGAAGTATTTGAGAAGATGTGTATTGGAGATTTCATGACTTGAAACAAAGCCCCCAGTTTGCAGGAAACTCAGAAGCACTGTGGTCTGAATACATCCTTCCACTTCTGCTAGTTGAAAAGAGAGATTCAATGGAAGAAAATTAAATTGGTTTATGTTTTCTCAGTAATCATAGCTGACAGACTAATTTTTCAGTGGCAAATGTAAATGGTAAACATTTAGGCAATACAAATAATTCTGAAATATCTACTCTTATCATCATATTCCTTTCTTGCATTTTAATTCATGAAAAGCTTTTGGCCTCCTGATTCATTACCTAGAAGTTAATGTCTTAATAGAAAATCAGCTAACAGCCTCTTTATTATTTATATATAATTTAATATTATTTTAATGTTTTGTGGTTCAATGTATTACAAGACTATTTCTAGGAGAATGTTTTCTTCTATGGATGAAACAGATGTCTGATGGCTAATAAGAAAATAAATAAACTACATGTAATATACTCTATAGCATCACTGGATGATAGAAATTGTTAAGTGTTGGACTCTAACCAAAGTGTCGGTGGTATATTTTTTCCAAGGAAGACTAAAGTTAAAGTTTACCTTTAATTTTAGCAACTGTTTCCATCTTGTATTTTCTAGTAAAATAATTTTTACTGTCTTCGTAGTGTGCTTATTATAAGTAAAAGAATAATTGTTTTATATAGTTATATATATATGTATAATTTACATATTAAGAATAATACATACTTAGCACTTATATACATGTTATTGTTTTTGTTAGGTGCTGTCAAGTTGGCTTTGACTTTAACGACACTATACACAACAGAATGAGACCGCCTGGTCCTCTGTCATCCTCACAATTATTGTTACACTTGAGCCTAATGCTGCTGCCACTGTGCCAATCCATCTTGTTGGGGGTCTTCCACTTTTTCACTGACCATAACTTTATCAAGCCATGGTATTTTTAACAACCTCATGTGCATGTGAAAGTTGGACAGTGAGTAAGGAAGACCATAGAAGAATTGATTAATTTGAGTTATGGTGTTGGAAGAGAATATTGCAAGTACCATGGACTATTGAAAGAACAAACAGATTGGTGTAGGAAGAATTACAGTCAGAGTATTCCTTGGAAGCCAAGATGGCCAGACTTCATCTCTCATACTTTGGACGTATTATTGGGAGGGACCAGTCTCTTGAGAAGGAGATCATGTTTGGTAAAGTGGAGGGCTGGAGAAAAAGAGGGAGACCCCCCAACAAGAAGGATTGGCACAGTAGAAGCAGCAATGGGCTTAAATTTATATAAATGAGTCTTGGTGGCAGTTTAGGAGCAAGCCATCAATTAACAGCAGCTTAAAGGGATCCTGGTGTGGCGCTGTAGGTTAATGCAACAGACTGCAAAGCCATTTGAACTGCAAGGTCGGTGGTTCAGGCTCACCAGCTGCTCCTTGGAAACCCTATACAGGGTTGCTTTGGGTTGGAACCAACTCAATGGCACTTAACAACAAAAGGTCATATACTTTCTCTTCATTTGACTGGCTTCTGATCATTTCAGTCCTAACCATTTAAGCTACTTCAAATGGGTACCAGATGCAAACTGGAGATTCCACACACATCTCTCTGCACATCAGACCAGCTGCCCTCCAGACTCTCTCTAAGCTCTAGCCTCCCTGGTCTAAATGGGTGCCCATAGGCACACAAATCCCCAATTTCAGACCAGTCTGCCATTCTTCTCTCCTCTCATCTGGTTTCTTCATTGCTGCATTCTCCCTGACTTCCATTCGTCAAGTGGACCCAGATGGTCACAAGAGAGTATACCAAGCTGTCTACTCACCAGCTGACTTTAACTTTCAGCTATAGAATGGGTTTTTCTCTAGTGGTCACAGTCTTTTCCTGCCTCAAAGAATCCAAGGACGTTACTGCTTACTTGAAATGCAAAAACAGCCAGTCATATATATTATTTTCCTGCTGGTCTTCCCCACCACTCAGATGTCAGTTTATCACACTGTAGTGACTTGTATGTTGCTGTGATGCTGGAAGTTATGCCACTTGTATTTTGAATGCCAACAGTGTCATCCATGGTGGACAGTTTTCAGTTGAATTTCCCAGACTCAGACGAAACAGAGGTGGATAACTTCAGAATGTTTAGCTACTGAAAACCTTATGAATAGCAGTGAAACACTGTCAGATAGTACCAGAAAATTGAATATTGAAACATGACAAATAGCTCCAGTATATTGTCAGATGTACTGCCACAAGATAAATCCGTCAGGCTGGAAGGCGTTCAAAATACAATTAGGGAAGAGTTGCCTTCTCAAAGTAGAGTTGATCATGATGATATGAATTGAGTAAAGCTTTTGGAACCTTCATTTGCTGATGAGGCACAACTCAAAATAAGGAGAAATAGCTGTAAATATCCATTAATAATTGGAACATGGAATATCTGAAGTATGAAACTAGGAAATTTGGAAATTGTCAAAAATGAATTTGACCATATAAACATTGACAAGGCATTAGAGCGCTGAAGTGGACTGGTATTAACCCTGCTGGTATATAAAATACCCGTGGCATAGTTTCCAGCATCACAGCAACACTTAAACCACCACAGTACAACAATATGACAGATGAGTGGTGGTCAGCAAGGCTAGCTACCACAATTAAATGTCTTTAGGTACCGTATTCCACAAGAAAGTCCCCTGCTTTAGTCACCATCTTTCCATGCTGCATGGATTGGGAAATCTACCACTGTTTTGCATGCTCTGGCTCTTTGTTCTGCTACTGCTCCTCTGCCATTCCTCCAGGGTCACAGTTTACCGTCCATGGGTTGAGGAGGTTAACCAGGATCCAAAGAAGGGTCTTTACTCCTGGCACTTTTCTTTGATAACAGTGAGTGTTTTCAAAGATTTCTGCTAAAAGAGAAACTCAATAATTCTTTGTACTGAAATGTTACATTTGCATAATCCCACTTAGTCATTAGTTGGGAATGACAAATGCTATGACTGTTGTTACTCTGGTTAAGTGCCATAGAGGTGGTTCCAACCCATAACTTCCCTGTATAACATTTCCAAAGAACTTAAACGGCTGACCTTGCCATTCAAACTGATTTTGCAGTCCAGTGCATTAACCCACAAGGCCATTTCCAGTTCATAGCAACCCCATGTACAATAGACTAGTACACTGCCTGGTCCTGTGACATCCTCACAATTGTTATGTTTGAGCCCATTGTTGCTTCCTATTCCTGGTGCCCCAATTCATGTGCTCCACACTGCTGGTTCTGCTTAGTGCCATGTCTGCTCTAGAGCTGAGGTCCTGCTGTGTGCCTCAGCTTGGGTTTCCTGCCTTCCAGACCACCCGCTGATGTTGGTTAGCCGGGACTGCATTTGGGACTCTTCTAACTCTACAATCGCGTGCCATTTCCTTGATACAAACTTCTCTTTATACGTATATGTTGTTGTTGTTAAGTGCCTTTGAGTGGGTTCTAACCTATGGCGACCCTGTATAAAGTTTCCAAGGAGCAGCTGGTGAGCTTGAACCACCAAGTTTAAACTTCAAAGGACTTTACAGTCCAGCACATTAACCCACAGAGCCATACCAGGACTCCTTATATGTAAGGAGTTTTGTTTCTCTAGAGAGCTGAGCCTAAGACGGGTTCTTCCTCTTTTTTTTTTTTTTTTTCCTGATCCTCCACTTTGCCAACCATGATGTCTTTACTAGGAACTGGTACCTCTTGACAATATGTTTAAATTTCTTCACAGTTTGTTATGATTCACAAAAATACATTTGCATAGTCAGTAAAGTATATGTAAAATCTGTTATTCTCTGCTTCTAACCAGGATGCATTGGAAGACAGCAATGATATATCCCTTGTTCCATGTCCTCTTCTAAATCTGATTTGAATATCTGATAGCTCTGTGTCCATGTACTGCTGCAATTATTTTTGAATTATCTTCAGGAAATTGTACTTGAATGCTGTATTAATGATGTTGTTGGATGCTTTCCATACTCTACTGGATGCCTTTCTTTGGAATGCTCACAAGTATGGATTTCTTCCAATCAGTTGGCCAGGTAGCTGTCTTTCAAATTTATATATATATATATAAATGAGTGAGCACCTCCACCATTGCATCAGTTTGTTGAAACATTTCAATTTGTATCTCTTCAATCCTCAGAAACTTGATTTTTGCTAATGACATCATTGCAGCTTGGACTTCTTTTAATAGCTTTGGTTTTTTATTACATGGCACCTCTTGAAATAATTAAACATCAGTCAATTATTTTTGGTACAGTCAATTATTTTTGAGTATTCCTTCCAACATTTTTTTCTGCTTCTGCTTCATGCATTATTCAGCATTTTGTCCATAGACACATTCATTATTGCAAATCAAGTTGATGCTTGAGTTTTGTTTTGTTTTGTTTTTTCAGTTTTTCAGGTTGAGAATTGCTGAGTGTGTTCTTCCTTTTGGTTTTCTAAATTAAGACATTTGCATATTTCCTTAAAATATTTGACTTAATCTTCTTAAGTTGCCCTTAAAATTTTTCTATTCAATTCTTTCACTTCATCATTCCCCCCCCACCCAAGTTTCTCCATGTTAAAGAACAAGTTTCAACATGTCTTCTGAAAACCACATTGACCTTTTCTTTCTTTCCTCTCTTTTTAGTGATCTTTTGCTTTCTTACTATATGATGGTCTTGATGTCATCCCATAATACTAGTCTTCAGTTATTACCATATAATGCATGAAATCTGTTCTTGAGATGGTCTCTAAATTAGGGATGGATATATTCAGGGTGATATTTTGGCTCTGGTGTACTTGTTTTCATTTTCTTCAACTTCATCCTGAACTTACATATGAGCAATTCATGCTCTGTTCCACAGCCTGCACCTAGGCTTATTTAAGCTGATAGTATTGAGCTCCTCCATATTTCTTTCTCACAGATGTAATCAATTTGACTCCTGTGCATTCCAACTGTTGATGTTCATGTGGATATTTGCTGTCTAGTGTGTAGAAAAAAGGTATTTGTAATGAATAAGTAGTCTGTCTTACAAAATTCTGTCATGTGATCTTCAGTATAATTTGTATCACCAAAGCTATGTTTTCTAACTACCAATCCTTCCTATTTATTTCCAATATCGACATTCTAATCACCAGTAATTATCAATAAACCTTGATTGAAAATTAATCAATTTCAGACTGAAGATGCTGGTAGAATTCTTTAGTTTCTTCATCACTGACTTTTAGTTGTTGGTGTGTAAATTTGAATAATAGTCATTTATTTCTAGGTGTCTGTACATTATTCTGTCACAGACAGCTTTATATTTTAAAATATATACATCAATATATTCAGCAGTAAAATAAGTTGACTATTTAATCACAT
>NW_006408576.1:1838923-1844249 GCF_000296735.1 Chrysochloris asiatica
ATATAACTTCTAGAAAATACAAAGCTGTCTGAAATTAAAAATAGATTGGTGGCAGGGATTACCGGGAGGAGATTTTGACCACAAGTGCCCCATGTGGGAAATTGGAGGGTTATAGATTACTTCTGTGTCATGACTGTTGTGGTAGATCCACCACTTCATATATTTGTCAAAACCCATGAAATTTGACATCACAAAGAATGAATCTGATTTGCTGTAAATTGAAAAAAAAACACAGAAACATGAAAAAAGGAATCAGGATTAGGAACAAAACCAAAATGGAATGTGAACTATAACAAATGAAGCTCACAATATTACAAATGAATGGTATAACAATACTGTATCATCTGAGGAATACAATACTAAAATAGTGTGCGATAAACCATTTAATACTTTTCATTTCCAAATCCACCCCCTCTTTCCCTGTTCTTTGATTATGGAGGTGAATTTATAAATATTTCTTCTTTCCATCAGACACAATGCTAAACCTGGGCAGTAGAGGGAGCTGGAAGGACAGTTTAGGAGAAAGAAATACTTGATTCAGGCTTGTGACTCTCTAGCTAGGCTCCTGCAGAGTATGCTGTCTCTCCAGGGCTTAACTCTTTAGGAGTATACTGACCAAGTTACCTGCAGAAAACAGCTTTTCCCAAGGTGCAGTTTTCTCCAGAACTTGATTCCATTTTGCACAAACCCAGAGAAAGCACTGGATAAAATCCTGCAGGAGACTGTGGTAAGAGTTATCAGTGTCTGGTATCTCTTACCACAGTCTCCTGCAGGATTTTATCCAGTGCTCTCTCTGGGTTTGTGCAAAATGGCAAAGAACTTTCCCATGGCTTTCTTCCAGCATCTTTGTAGTGGTATGCTACCAGCTATTCCATAAACAGTCTCTCTGACACACCTGGGAGTCTTTAAAGCAAGTCTGGAAGTGCAGCATCTTTTTGTGAATGAATTTCCTTGGCATGCAGTAGGCAGATTTCTAGCAAGTCCCATTATCGAGGCAAAGCAGCAGCGTCTCTGCTATCCATTGTCTAGATTCCTCAATAAGATCTCTATCCCAACCACGGGGAAGGAAAGGAGACTCTTTCATTATGTAGCTAGCTCAGATCTAAGAGTAGAATTTTCTTTAAATATTTTTTGGTAAATCCCCATTATCCCTAAATGTCATTAATAATTTTTAATAGTAATATTATCTGTTTAAATTATGATGTGGTTTTAGTTCCCTGACTGTTGTTGTTAAGTGCCATCAAGTCAGTTCTAACTCATAGTATCCCTATAGAAGATTTCAGAGGAGTGTCTGGTGGACTGCAAACCACAAGGCTGGTGATTCAAACCTACCAGATGTTCCTCAAAACACCTGTACAGTGTCCCTATAAGTTGAAATAGACTCAGTGGCACTTAACAGCAAGAACAAATATAGGGGCTTCAAAGAGTTTCTAGAAAATGTAAAAGATAATAGAATTTTTCCACAAACTTTAAAAATATACATATTTTTTGGATTTTCCCACAAAATAAAAAATACATACACTAAATCCTTATCATATATATATATATAATCCTGGTTTGGCACTGGACTGCAAAGTGGTTTTGAACCCCAAGGTCGGTGGTTCAAAGCTCATCAGCTGCTCCCAGGAAACCCCATACAGGGTTGCTATCAGTCAGAATTGACTTGACAGCACTTAACAATAACAATATGTATACATACATATAATAAAGATTTAACATAAAGGATATATAAATAACTCTTATAATTTAACAGCAAAAAGACAATCCAATCAAAAAATGGACAAAAACTTTAGACTTCATAAAAGAAGAAATATAAATGGCCAACATATGAAAAGATACTCAATATCATTAATCATTTTGTTGTTAAATGCCATGGAGTTGGTTCCAACTCATAGCAACTCTGTATAGGGTTTCTGAGGAGCTTCTGGTAGGTTTGTACCACCAACTTGGTGGTTTACAGTCCAGTGCTAATCCTACAGTGCCACACCAGGAATCATTAGTGGAATCAAAACCACAATGAGATAATGAATAAGAAAGACAGGAGACGAATTGAAGCATATCAATTTATGGTGCCGGTTAAGAACATTGAAAGCATTATGGACTGTCAGAAGAACAAACACAATTATATTGGAAGAAGTACAACAGAAGTGCTCTTTAGAAGTGGAGATAGAGAGACTTTGCTTCATGTATTTGGACATGTTATCAGAGGGTACTATCCCTGGAGAAAAACATCATGCTTGGTAATGTAAAAGGTCAGCGAAAAAGAGGAAGACCCTCAAGGAGATGGATTGACACAGTGTCTGCAATAATTGACTTAAACATAACAATAAATTTGAGGATGGTGAAGACAAGGAACTGTTTCATTCTGTTGTACATAGGGTCCCTATGAGTCAGATCCGACTTGAGGGCTCTTAATAATATAACCTTGACTTATAAAATTAATCATTACAGTTGGATTTTGAAATACATATAGATACTTGTATATGCATGGGTTAGCATGTAATATATATTTGCTAGGTCTTCTCACTGAAAGTGCTTAAAAATGATGATTCCCCCAAAGCAAAGGATATACCTAGCACCCAGGTCTCAATCAAAATACTCTTTAATGGAAACATGATCTCATTGAAAAACACTCAATTATTTCTCTGTGACAGTAAAAGCACAATATGCGCCTGGAGCATCTTTTGTCCCAGAAGGTTAAAAAAACAAAAACAAAAACAAAAAAAAGTCTCAAGGGGAAAAAAAAGAATGAAACAATGTGAGAACGAAAATAATTAAAATAAATATGAATGTTCATGTAATAAAGTATATATACAAAAATCTATACTGATATGAGAGAGTGTGGTGGCTCTGTAGAATAAGCATAAGATTGAACTACAAGGTTGGTGGTTTGAACCCAATAGCCTCTTGATGAGAGAAAGATGAGGCTTTCTATTTCTGCAAAGATTTAAAGCTTCAGAAATATCCTATACAGGGTTGCTCTGAGTCAGAGTAAATTTGAAGGCACCTAACAACACACTGATATGAACAAATCATTAAATCACCATTAAATACCACAGTAATAAATGATCTAAGATTCACCAATAAACTATAAAATAGTTAGGTTGAAATATATACACAAGCAGGTTCTTTTCAGTTTCAACTCTCTCCACCAAGGTATTTATTAACTACAAAGGAAAAATAGTAACTTTACTGTGGAGAAACCTGTCAGACATGACATTAAACAAATTATTAAAGTTGATGTCACCAGTAATAAGACATGTCAGCATCACAGACTCCCCTGACTTGATACACTGAAAAGGGCACATCACTTCAGTGACACTATTTTAAAAATAATGATAATAACTTCAATCTAATCATGAGAAAACATCAGGCAAAACCAAATTGAGGGACATTTAACAGATTAACTGACCTGTTTTCTTTTAAAATGTCAGGATCATGAAAGACAAGAGTAGATTGAAGAATTGTCACAGATTGGAGGAAATTTAGGAGACATGACAATTAAATACAATGTGAGATCATGGATTAGAAACTAGAACAGCAAAATAGACTAGTGCAGAAACTAGTAAAATGTAAATGAAGTCTTAGTGAGTACCATTATACCAATGCTAGAGTTGTGGTTTGGAAAAAAGTAACACATATATATAATATATTAACATTAAGAGAAACAGACTGTAGGGGTCTATGGGAACAGTCATATTTGCTGTCTTGTTAAGTCTAAAATTACTTCAAAATTAAAAGTTAAAAATGAAACATATTGGGAAACTTAGAATTGATGTGTTAAGGTTAAAAATTCAAACCTTAACCCCTCAATGTGCAAAGAGAAATGTATTACATTATCACTTCAGAAGACTAGAAAAAAGATAAGCATAATGAGAAATAAATAAACATATAAGCAATTAATGAGGTAGAAACCAGAAAAGTCAAAATCGTAGTTATTTAAAAAACTTGACAAAGTAGACAAATGATTAGCCAACTAAACCCAAGGCAAAAAGTGATACGGAACATAAGAATAAAAATGAAACAAATACAACTCAATATACAAAACAGAATTACTATACTTGAAAACTTACATGTCAGATGGATTCACAGAGGAATTTCAAGAAATATAAGGAGCTCTGGTAGCGTAGTGGTTACGAATCGGGCTGTGAACCTTAAGGTCAGCGGTTCGAAACTACCAGCCACTCCGCGGGAGAAAGATGAGGCTTTCTACTCCCGTAAAGATTTACACCCTCGGAAACCCTGTACTGGGTTGCTATGGGTCGGACCCGACTCGATGGCACTTAACAACAACAACAACAACAACATTCAAATACCAGATGTTATAAATTTATTTGAGTTATCAAAAGAGATGCATTGATGTTTGACTACTCCTATTGTGACCGTACTCTTGTTTGAAAATACAGTCATGGAACATGCAATTTCCATTAGGACAATGTCTGACCACATTGTTCCAAATCCCCTAAATCCTATTATATTAAAAATTCAAAGTACAGAAAATGGTTTATGGATTCTTGGTGTGGCACTATAGGATAAGCACTGGACTATGAAACACAATTTAGAAATTCAAACCCATGAGCTGCATATTCAGGGTTGCTGTTAGTTGGAACCATCTAGACAATACTTAACAACAATGTCTGTAATGACAAATGGGCACCATTTATGACATGCATCAAAATAGCATTATTATTATTGATGAGTTATTATGTTAAAGGTATATTAGTATATCTGTAAATATTTGTAAAGCTTTTTTATGCATAAAAAGTTATTCTATAAGGAGCTCTGGTAGTGTACTAGTTACAAATTGGGCTGCTAACCTCAAGGTCGGCAGTTTGAAACTACCAGCCATTCCGTGGGAGAAAGATGAGGCATTTTGCTCCCATAAAGATTTACACCTCGGAAACCCTGTATAGGGTCACTATGAGTCAGAACCGACTTTACAGCACATAACTATAACAACAAATAGGAGAAAAACTTTTTATTATCTGACATATCTAATTGTCCCAACTTAAGTACAAATTCCAATTTGATTTAAAACAGAGTTAGTTATGGAACTCACTAATAATCCAGGGACTGCCTGTAAAAAATTTATCGTTAAAATAATACTCAAATCACATAATATCCTATTTCACAGAATATATATCATGGGTATTAAGTGACATATAATCCCTTCTTTGAGGATTTATCAGTAAGGTTTGACCACTCATCTGTAAATTTATTGTACTAGAGTGGCTTGTGAGTTGCTATCATTCTGAAAACTATGCCATTGGTATTTTAAATACCAGCAGGGTCACCCATGATAGACAGGTTTCAGATGAGCTTCCAG
>NW_006408576.1:1844831-1863763 GCF_000296735.1 Chrysochloris asiatica
TGCCTGTTGATAACATGTCTGAAGTGTGAGAAGCTAAGACTCACCATGTTGGTTTATAAGGAGCATCATGGTTGTAATTCATCCAACACAGATTGGTTTGTTCTTCTGGCAGTCCATGGTACTTTTAATATTCTTCTCTAACACCATAATTCAAATGTATCAATTATTCTGTGACCTTCTTTATTGATTGTCCAACTTTCACATGTATATGAGGCTATTGAAAATATCATATCTTGGCTCAGGTGCACCTTAATCTTCATAATGACAACTTTGATCTTTAAGAATTAAAAGTAGTATATTGCAGCAGATATGCCTAATGCAATAAATTATTTCACTTGTGCTCCCATAAATATTAAAAGTGGCTCTATGCAAAAAGAAGTCTTTGACTATTTCAATCTTTTCTCCATTTTTTATGATGTTATTTACTGGTCCAGGTGTGAGGATTTTTGCTTTGTTTGCATTAAGGTATAAACCATATTAAAGGCTGTGGCCTTTGATCTCCATCAGTAAGTATTTTAAGTCCTCTTCATTTTCAGAAAGCAAGGTTGTCTCTTCTGCATATCATAAGTTGTTAAAGACATTTCTTCCAATCCTTCTTCCATAAAGAAGATGCAACGTTCTTTTTCATATGATCTGAGTTAAAATGGAACTAATATGGACAATTTTTAATCACACAGTCATATGGTTTACTGTAACAGGAATGACAAATTCAAGAGGAATGGCATTACATTCATTTACAAAAAGAATATTTCATAATGTACCTTGAAGTGCAATGCTTCCAGTGGTAGAATAATATCCATATGTGTGCAAGGAGGACCAGTTAATATCACTATTATTCAAATTTACATGCCAAACACTAAAGCCAGTGATGATGAAATTGAAGAATTCCACCAAATTCTTCAATATGAAATTCATCAAACAAGCAATCAAGATTATTGATAATTATTGGTGATTGCAATCTGAAGATTGGAAAAAGAGAGGAAAGATCACTAGTTGGAAAATATGATCTTGGTGATCGAAATTATGTTGAATATCATATGATAAAAATTTGCAAGACTAACAAATTCTTCATTGCAAATATCTTTTTAAAACATCATAAAAACTAATTATACAACTGAAACTCAACTAATGGAACACTCAGTGATTAAATTGTGAGAAGAGATGATGGAAAAGCTCCATATCATCAGCCCAAACAAGGTTAGGGGAAGAATGTGGAACAATAGATTTTTTTTTTTACTTTGAAAAATTAGAGTGTTCAAAGGATGAATTATCTAGGTTTACTATGCCAGAAATGACAAATTTAAGAGGAATGGTGTCACATTCATCATCAAAAAGAACGTATCAAGATCAGTCATGAAGTACAATGCTGTCTATGATATGATAATATCCATACGCCTACAAGGAAGATCATTTAATACCACTAGTTTTCAAATTTAATACCACTAAAGCCAGTGATGTCATCATCACTGTCATTAGAATTGAAAAATTCTAATTCACTTTGAATTGCAGGGTCCATGGTTCAAGCTCACCAGCTGCTCATCCAAAACTCCATACGGGGTTGTTATAGGTAACAACAAACTCAACAACATTTAACAACAACAATCAACTTTTTTAGTCTGAAATTCATGAAATATTTAATCAAGATGTATTTATAATTACTGGAGATTGGAATGCAAAGGTTGGAAACAAAAAACAAGGATTAGTAGTTGGAAAATATTACCTTGGTGATAGAAAAGATGCTGGAGATAGCATGATACAATTTTGCAAGACCAGGGACTTCTTCATTGCAAATACCTTTTTAAACAACATAGAAGACAAATATATACATGGACTTCACCAGATGGAATACACAGAAATCAAATTGACTACATCTGTGGAAAGAGATTCTGGAAAAGCTCCATCTCACCAGCCAAAACAGGCCAGGGGCAGACTGTGAAACAGACCATCAATTGCTTATATGCAAATTAGGCTGAAGCTGAAGAAAATTAAAATAAGTCCACAAGAGCCGAAATATGACCTTGAATGTATCCCATCTGAATTTATAAATTATTTGAGGAACAGATTTGTTGTATTAGACACTAAAGACCAAAGACTAGATGACATTAAGGACATCATATAGGAAGAAACCAAAATGTCGTTGAAAAGACAGTAAAGAAAGAAAACACAAAATGGATGTTAGAAGAAACTCTGAAATTGACTTTCCAGTGTAGAGATGCTATAGTGAATGGGAGAAATGAATAAGTCAAAGAGCTCAACAGAAAATTTACTCAAGTAGACAGAGTCAAGTATTATAATGAAAACCAAAAGGAAAGAACACACTCAGCATTTTTCAAGCTGAGGGAACAGAAGAAATAATTCAAACCTAGACTTGAAATATTGAAGGATTCTATAGGCAAAATACCGAATGATGCAGAGTGTCCAAAGAAGATGGAAGGAATATACAGATTCACTGTACCAAAAACAAATGGTCAATGTTCAAGCATTTCAAGATCAAATAAGCGATGGTACCAAAGGAAGGTGTCCAACCTAAACTGAAGTTATTGATGAAAAGCAAGACTCCAGAAATTGATGAAATACAAATTGAAATATTTCAACAAACTGTTGTAGCACGGGAGGCACTCAGTAATCTATGCCAAGAAAGTTGGAAGAAAGCTACATGACCACCTGATTTAAAGAGGTCCATATACAAATAGTGAGTCCGTTTCAAAGAAACATGATGCAATGAAATGCAGAAATCATCAGATAATGTCATTAATATCACATGCAAGTAAAATTTTGTTAAAGATAATTCAAAAGTGTCTGCAACAACACATTGACAGAGAACTGCCAGCAACTCAAACCAGATTCAAAATAGGACATGGAATTAGGAATATCATTGTTGACATCAGATGGATCTTGGCTGAAAAAAAGAGAATAGCAGAAAGAAGGTTAACTTGTGATTTATTGACTATGCAAAGACTTTTGGCAGTGTGGACCATGACAAGCTATGGATAACATTGCTAAGACTGCATATTGCAGAACACTTAACTGAGCTCTTGAAGACCCTGTACATAGACCCAGAAGCATTCATCTGAACAAAACAAAGGAATACTGAATTATTTTAAAGCAGGAAAGATGTTCAACGTAGTTGCATCTTTTTTATGATACTTAATCTGTATGCTGAGAAAATAATACAAAAGATGGATTATATGATAAATGTGGCATCAAGACTGGAGAACAACTCATTAGCAGCCTGTGATATGCAGATAATACAACCGTGTTTGCTGAAAGAGGACTTAAATCACTTACTGATGAAGATCAAAGACTCCAGCCTTCATTACAGATTGAACCTCAATGTAAAGAAAATAATTGGATCAATAAACAGTAGCATGATAAATGAAGAAAAGATTGAAATTGTCAAAGACTTCATTTTTCTTGGAGCCACAATCAACTACTCATGGAAGCAGCAGTCAAGAAATCAAATGGTATATTGCATTATGCAAATATACTGCACACGACCTCTCTAATGTGTTCCACAGGACTAAGGTAAACCTGACCCAAGCCATGCTATTTTCAATGGCTTCACATGTGTGTAAATGTGGGACAATAAATACGGAAGACTGTAGAAAAATTCATGCATTTGAGTTATGGTGTTGGAGAAGAATATTGAAAGTGCCATCGGCTGCCAGGAGAACAAACAAATCTGTCTTGGTAGAGATTTAGACCAAATGGTTCTTGGAAGCTAGGATGGCCAGATTTCATCTCTTATACTTCAGACATGTTATCAGGAGGTGCCAGTTCCTGGAGAAGGACATCGTGCTTGTTAAAGTGGATGGTCAGTGAAAAAGAGGAAAACCAATAACAAGATAGATTGTGATTATTGCGTAACAATTGTGAGGATGGTGCAGTACCAGTCAATGTTTCATTCTGTTTTGCAAGTTTTGCTATTAGTCAGAGACAACTTGATGTATATCGTACAAAAGCAACAGCCACTTGTTCTAACATGTCTGAACACGTTCTAGTTTGTAACACTAGAAGGATAAGACATCAGCTTGAAAAGAGGCCCTATCAGAGCAACAGGAATTCTAAAATTGAAGCAAGAACAAATATTAAATTTAGGTGAAACTCTGATTGGAATAATAGTAAAATCAGTAATGCTTTTCCCCAAAAATTACAGTGTCCAAGAAATTAGCATTTTACAAATGGATAACTCTTGTTAAGAAGGAATAAGACGTAGTGAAGATGAATCTCACAGACCAGACTATTCACATTAATTTACTAGGGAAAAATTCCTCTTGTAGTGACACAATTGAACAGATCTGAGGATTAACTGCAGAAATAATAGCCAACACCAGAGACATCTAAACTGGTACAGTTTACTCTATTCTGTCAGAAAAATTGAAGTTGAACACACTTTCTGCTTGATAGGTGCCAAAACTGCTATGTCCAGATTGGCTGAAGGGAAGAGCAGAACTTTCAAAGGAAAATTTAAGTGGGATCAACATCCTAAAACATTTCCTAAAAAAATTGTAACAGGAGATGAAACATGACTTTGCATGATGTCAAAAGTGGACTGGTCAGGAGCAAAGAGTTATTGCGATGCTCAATGCATCTTGTTTGTTGACTTTCTGGAGGATAAAATAAAGGTAACATCTACTTATTACGAGAGTGTGTTGAGAAAGTTAGCCAAAGCTTTATCACAAATACACCCAGGAAAAGCTTTTCTCTACCATGGAAATAGTCCTACTCATTCCTCTTATCAAACAAGGGCAGTTTGTGAGAATTTCGATGGGAAACCATTAGGTTTCATCTCATAGTTCTTATTTGGCTTCTTCTGACTTTTTTTGTTTCATAATATCAAAAAATCATTAAAGGATATCCCAAAGAAGAACATGTTCAGCATTTCTTAAGCTGAGGGAATGAATAAAAAACTTCAATTCTCCACTTGCAGTATTGAAGGATTCGATGGACAAAATATTGAATGATGCAGAAAGCATCAAAATAAGACAGAAGGAATACAGTCACTGTACCTAACAGAAATGTTCGATATTCAACCATTTCAAGAGAAAGCATATGATCAAGAGTCATATGATCAAGGTGCACAAAATGCATTGGCAAAACAAGGCTCTGGGAAATGATGGAATACAAATTTAAAACTTTCAACAAATTGATAAGGAACTGGTTGTACTCACTCGTCAATGCCAAGAAATTTGGAAGATAGTACCTGACTAAGTGATTAGAAGAGATCCATATTGGTGCTCATTTTAAAGAGGGGTGATGCAACGGGATGCAGAAATCATTGGACAATACCATTAATATCATGTACAAGTAAATTTGTGCTAAATATAACTCAAAAATGGCTGCAACAGAACATTGACAGAGAACAGCCAGAGGTCCAAGCCAGATTTAAATGAGGACCTGGAACAAAAGTTATCATTGCTAACATCAATGGATCTTTACTGAAAGCAGGGAATACCATAAAGAAAGATGTTTACCTATGCTTTATTGACTACACAAAAGCTTTTGATTGTGTGGATCATGGGAAGCCATGGACAACATTATAGACAACAAATATTCCAGAACACTTAATTGTGCTCATGAGAAACTTACACATAGTCCAAGAAGCAGTTGTTCAAACAGAACGAGGGAACACTGAATGGATTAAAATTAGGAAACATGTGCACCAGGGTTGTCTACTTTCACCATAATTATTCAAACTGTATGCTGACCAAATAATTTGATAAACTGTATTGTATGAAGAAAAATATGACATCAGTATTGTAGGAAGGCTTAGTAACAGCTTGCAATCGCAGATGATACAATCTTGCTTGCTGAAAGTGAAGAGGGCTTAAATTCTTATTGATGAAGCTCAATGATCACAGCCTTTGGTATGGGTTGCTTCTCAAAGTAAGGAAATCAAAAATCCTCACCACTGGACCAATAAATTACATCCAAATAAACAGAGAAAATATTGAAGTTGCCAAAGACTCATGGAAACAGCATTCAAGAAATCAAACAATATTATGCAAATCTGCTGCACAAGACTTCTTTAAAGTCTTCTAGAGCAAAGATGTCAGTTTAAGGACTAAGATGGCCTAATCCAAGCCATGGTATTTTCAATACTTACACATACATGTGAAAGTTGGACAGTGAATAAAGAAGGCAGTAGAAGAATTGATGCGTTTGAGTTATGGTGGTGGAAGTGAATACTAATAGTACCATGGACTACCAAAAGACCAAAGAAATCTGTGTTAGAAAAAGAAGAGCCAGATGCTCATTAGAAGCAGGATAGCCAAACTTCATCTCTCAAACTTGTGACATATTATCAGAAAGGGCCAGTCCCTGGAGAAGGGCATCATGCTTGGCAAAGTGGAAGGTCAGAGAAAGAGAAATAACCCCAGTGAGAAAGACTGGCACAGTGACAGCAGCAAATGGCTTAAGCATAGCAACAATTGTGAGGTTTGCTCAGGACCAGGCAGCATTTCATTTTGTTGTGCATAAGGTTGCTATGAGTCGGTACTTACTCAATGACACCTAACAACAACCCTATACAATAACAACATTTTTTCCGGTTAATAATGTAAAAAAGAATGCATTGACATGGCTAAATTCCCAAGACTTTTAGTTCTTCAGTTGTTTTAAGTGTTGTGGAGTCAGTTCTGACTCATAGTGACATAAATAGCTTTTCTGAATTTTGAACCACTCACTTTGCAGTTAGCAGCCCAGTGCTTATGCTACAGTGTAACACAGACCATTTTAGATAGACTAAACATAAGGTATCATTATTAGCAAAAATCTTAATCATGATGGATTTTATGTTAAGAAATAAAATTTACATTATTTTTAAAACTTCAATGTCTCCAAAACATTTGAAGTCTACTTTATAGCTAATGGGTTATGAGTTGAACTGCTAACTACAGGACAGAAGTTCTAATCTACCAGCCTCTTCTTCATTAGAAAGATGAGGTTTTCTGCACCCCTAAAGATTTATAGCCTTGTAAACCATATACAATATATTAATGTGCTGGACTGCAAGATTAGTTTGAACTGCAAGGTGGGTGGTTCAGGCTCACCAGCTGCTCCTAGCAAAGTCACTATACATTAGAACCAACTCTATGACATTTAACAACGACAACACACCCTATACAAGGAGTCCTGGTATAGTGCTGTGGAGTAAAGCACCGTGCCACAATGTTAGTTTGAACCACAAGGTCAGTGGTTCGAACTCAGCAGCCACTCCTTGGAAACCCTTATAGGATCACTATGAGTCAAAACTGACTGGACAGCAGTTAACAACAACAAAACCCACTACAAGGTTGTTTTGAACACTAACCATATATATATATATGGAGCTCTGGTAGCGTAGTGGTTGCGAATTGGGCTGTGAACCGCAAGGTCAGCAGTTCGAAACTACCAACTGCTCCGTGGGAGAAAGGTGAGGCTTTCTGCTTCCGTAAAGATTCACAGCGTCAGAAACCCTGTTCAAGGTCACTATGCGTTGGAGCCGACTCAATGGCACTTAACAACAACAACATATATATATCTCTGTGTGTGTGTATATATATATATAGATAGATACATATATACATATTGTTGTTGCTGTTTTTGTTATGTATGTGTCATTGAGTTGGTTTTGACTTATAACTACCCTGTATAGTGTTCAAACTGACATTGTGGCCTAGCACCACATCTCTCTCCTTATCTATACCTATATCTATATTTATATATCTATGTAAATATTAATATCCATATGAATTCAGTGCTGCACGATAATGAACTAGACTGCAAGGTCAATTTGAACCTCAAGGTCAGTGGTTCAAACTCACCAGCCACTCCTCAGAAACCCTATAGAGGTTCACTATGAGTCAAAACTGACTTGAAAGCACTTAACAACAACAAGGACCCATATCTATATCTGGAGCATGTTAGCTCTGTGTGATAGAGACATAGATTGGCCCACCAATAACACCAAAGATAAGGTTTTCTGCTCCCACAAAGATTTACAGCCTTGGAAACCCTATACAGGGTAGCTACGAGTCACACTCCAAGGTATTTAACAACAATAACAATACATAATTGAGGGAGTGGAAAATGCATACATAGATATTTCAAATATAAGAAGTAAACATAGCACTTTTACTTAAATGATTATGTTCAACATTGCTCATAATAGCATACATGCAAATTAAAAATACAAAAAAATGAAAAATGTATTACCTATAAGTTTTGCCAAAATTATAAACCTTGAAAACTCACTCCATTGGTGTACCTGTGGGAAAACAACCCTTCTTAATACATTTATTATTATTGTTGTTAAGTGTCATTGAGTTGGTTTTGACCTATAGCAACCCTGTATAGGGATTCCAAGGAGTCATTAGTGAACATGAACCGCTGACCTTGTGGTTCAAACTGACTTTGCAGTCCAGCACATTAGCCCACAGCACCACACCAGGACTCCACATCTATCTCTATTTCTATACCCGTACCCACACTTACACATTACTGAGTGCAAATGCAACATTCAACCAGAGTTATGAAGGATAATTTTTCATGAACTCACAGAACTAAAGGTATGTTTGCTTTTGACCCAATATTTCCTCTTCTGCAAATTTACTCTGGGCATACATATTATCTACAATTAGTTAAATAATCCATGTAGTAATTTTATCTGAAACAGATGAACAAACATCCAAATATAAAAGAAAATCTCTCATCCATTGAAATGTAGTTTTCATCACAATGTTATTCATTGAAAAATAATGTAAAATAATGTATATAATTTGTACACTTTGTGTAAGAAAGAAAGAAATAAGAATATGACTATGCTTATTTTTGCATAAAATAAGTATATGAAAAATATACAGAAACGAATAAGATTGGCTACATCCCAGACTGGATTGTAGAGAGGAAAGGATAGAGGGGGAAGTAACACATTTAAATATACTTTTAGCATAATTCCACTTTTTGAAATTTGTCAATATTTTGCATGCTATAACATCAAGTGAAATCAGCAGAGGGGGAGGCCCTCTGAAATCTA
Source organism: Chrysochloris asiatica (assembly GCF_000296735.1). Lineage (NCBI taxonomy): Eukaryota > Metazoa > Chordata > Mammalia > Afrosoricida > Chrysochloridae > Chrysochloris > Chrysochloris asiatica. Next base: position 1,853,848 of record NW_006408576.1, read on the forward strand.
ATACAAATAAAAGTAAATATTATCAACTGTATTTTAAATTTCAAAAACACATAACTACATAGAAGAAAATAAGGAAGGGTACTCTAAATAACTGGTGAGCACACCACTTTGATCATGTATTCCAAGTCTAAAGACAGGAAGAATTCTACAATATAATGAACGCTAGAGAGTAAGCTTTAGTTTTTATGTTTATTTGTTTGTTTGTTTTTCTCCCCAGTAGTATGGCTAGCAATTATGAAACCACTTTCTACATCATGAAAGAAAAGGCCAAAGAGAAAGCATACTGAGAATAATGGAAGCTAGGTTTCTTACTTTTGGGAAAGACAATTGGAAATAGGAAGAGGCAGGGGAATTAAAGCAACCCTATAGCATTTTATTTTCATTTTGAGATGACAATACAAACTGGTAAGTTTTATATAGAGATATAGATATGCACATGTATCTATATATTGTTGTTAAGAGCCATCAAGTCTGTTTTGACTCACAGGGTTTCAGAGGACTGTTGAGTCAGTTTCAACTCATAGAGACCCTGTAAAGTGCTTCAGAGGCTTTAAATGTTCTTGGGAGGAGAAAGTATCATCTTTCTCTTAAGGGGTAGCCGACAGGATCTAACCACTCACTCATCTATGTCAAGAATTATGTCCACACGAAAATCTGCACACAAATATGTGTTGCTGCTCTTGGTGGGTTACTTTGAGTCACTTCCAGTTCAAAACAACCCTGTGTAGGGTTTCTAAGTCTCCAAATCTTGTGGGAGCAGAATCTTTCTTCCAGAGAGCAACTGGTGGGTTTGAACTGCCAAACTTTGTGGCTAGTTATCCAACAAGCAGTAAGATAGCCTTCATTAATAGAATGGATCATCAAACCATGGCAGATCGATATAATGGAATTATATTCAGAAATAAAAATAAACGTTACTTTCAAGCAATAAAACACATGAAGGAAACGTGAATACATGCATATTGCTAAATGAAAGAAACCATTTTAAAAAATTTCATAATCTATGAATCCAACTATGTAATATTTTGAAAAAGGAAAAGTTGTAGAAACTTTTACAATATTGATGGTTGTCAGGGGAAGGTTTCTTTTGTTTGTTTGTTTTTAATAGACCCACTAGAAAATATTTGCACTGCATTCTTTAATCATACTTATTCAATCTGTATGCTGAGCAAATAATCCAAGAAGCTGGATTATATGAAGAAAAACATGGTGTCAATATTGGTGGAAGACTCATTAACATCCTGCAATATGCAGATCATACAACTTTGTTTGCTGAAAGTGCAGAGGACTTAACATTCTTACTGATGAAGATCACCAACCACAACCTTAGGTATGGGTTGCACATCAATGTAAAGATTAAAAAAAAAAAAAACTCACCACTGGACCGATAAACCGACTTTGCAGTCCAGCACATTAACCTACGATGTCACTTCAATAAATGTATGGATGTGGAGAAACAGAAATTATGGTACTTTGAGTAGGTATATAAAAAGGACAATGTGGTTTGATCAATTAGCTAGGGAAATAAACTTGAAAATACTTCAACTCTAAGAACCAGCAATTTCTTCTCTATGTGTTAACCCCAGAGATAAACTCTTACACATATGCATCATGAGATATGAATACAGATATTCATTTCTTGTTTACAATACAGAAATACTAGAATCCATATGAATGCAAATCAATAGAAAAATACTTATATAAAATCTAAGTCAACCAACCATCCACTCATTCTTCAAATATTTATGTGTCCTTAATCTGTAAAATAAAATCATGGTGGCAAGGTAATTAAGCTGATCACTGCTGATAGGTGAGTGATAAGAATACACAACTCTGAGGGAGAAAATGTGACAATCTTCAAATATTACAACCAAGGAAACACTATGAGGCTCTTATAATGTATCCTGTTTGTTGTTGTCATTACATGCTATTGAGTCAGTTCCAATGTATAGCAACTCTGTATAGGGTTTTTGATTAGAGGCTGGTGAGCTTAAATTGGGGAGCTTGAACCACTGACTTTGCGTTCAAACCCACCCTGCAGTTCAGTGCATTATCTGCACTGTCACACCAGGTCATTATAAAACTTTTATATGGAAATGGATAATGTCTGCAATAAATTTGTCTTGATAATACCTATACAAAAGTAATTAAACATTTTCCCTGCCATCATAAAACTTTTCTTGTACTATTTTTGTTAATAATTGTTGGCAGAGAGGTGGTTTCCAATTCATAAGACCACATACAAGAAGGTAGAAATGTCCCATAGAATTTTCTTGGCTCTAATCTTTATAGAATGGGTTCTTGGTGTGGTACTATAGTATCAGCACTGCAAACTACAATGTCAGCAGTTCAAACCAACAACTGCTCCTAGGAAACCCTACGCAAAGTTGTTATGAGTGAGAATCAACAGCACTTGAAAACAAGTCTTTATTGGAGTCTATTGCTAGATGTCTCTTGAGGAGTGACTAGGATAGTGGTGGAGCCACTGATGGGTAAAACACACAACTAAATTAGAGTATAATCAGTTTTTTATAAAGATAGAGTCTATCAGTTTATTGCACTGTGGTGATGTGCATGTTGCTGTGATACTGGAAGCTATGTCACCAATATGTTAAATACTTGTAGGGTCACCCATGTGGGACAGGTTTCAGCTGAGCTTCCAGACTAAGACAGACTAAGAAAAATTAGAGACAGACTACTTCTGAATGTTTAGACACTAAAAACCTTATGAATAATACTGGAAGACTATCAGATAGTACCAGAATATCAAATATTGAAACATTGTGAATAAACCAGAATATTGAAAGATACAGTGCTGAAAGATGAGCCCCTCAATTTGGAAAGCACTCAAAATATGAATGGAGATGAGCTGTCTTCTCAAAGTAGAGTTGGTCATAATGACATCAATGCAGTGATTCTTTGAAGACCTTCATTTGCTGATGAGACACAACTCAAAATGAGGAGAAAAAAACTGCAAATACCTATTAATAATCAGAAAATGGAATGTGTGAAGTATGAATCTAGGAAAATTAGAAGTTGTCAAAAATGAAATGGAAGACAAAGAGTGATATCCTAGGCATTAAGGAGGTGAAATGAACTGGCCTAGCTCATTTTTAATATGACAATCTTATGGTTTACTATGCCTGTAATGAAAAACTGAAGAGAAATGGTGCCCAATTCATCATCAAAAGAACACTTCAAGATAAACCTTAAAGCATATAATGTTGTCTGTGATAGGTCTACAAGGAAAACCAGTTGATACATTACTATCAATTTTACAAAAGATAAAATTGTAAATATTTTACAAATTTATAAATGAAACAATACAGTCAGTGAAGATGAAACTGAAGAAACCAACTTCAGTTTTAAATTGATCAAACATGCCATCAAGATGTATTGATATTTAATGGTAATTGGAAAGCAAAGTTTGGAAACAAAGAGGAAAGATCAGTAGTTGGACATATGGCCCGATGATGGAAACAATGCTGAAGATCACGTGATAGGATTTAATAAGACCAATGTCTTATTCATTGCAAATAACTTTAAAAAGCAACCTAAAATATTACTATACACATGTACCTTAGCAGATAATACACAGAAATTAAGTTAACTACATCTGTTGGAAGAGACAGTGAAACTGCTCAATATCATCAGTCAAAACAGGGATACAGGCAGATTGTAAAGATTATCAACTACTCTTACATAATTTCAGGTGAAGCTGAAGAAAGTTAAAACAAGTCCACAAAAGCCCAAATATGACCCTGAACATACCCCACCTGAGATTAGAGTTCATTTCAAGAACACATTTCATACATTAGACACTAATGAACAAATACCAGAAGAGTTGTGGGATGATATCATGAACATCATACAGGAAGAAATAAAAAGGTCATAAAGAAAACAAGAAAGAAAAGACCAGCATGGATGTCAGAAGAGACTCTGAAATTTGCACTTCAGCATAGAGATACTAAAGCAAATGGAAGTTATGAGAAGGTAACAGAGCTGAATAGAAAATTTCAAAGAGCAGTTGGAGAAGACAAAGTCAAATATTATGATGAAATGTACAAAGACCTAGAGTTAGAAAACCAAAAGGGAAAAACAAGCTCAGAATTCATGAAATAACTGAAGAAAAAAATCAAGTCTCAACTTGTAATATTGAAGGATGCTCTGGACAAAATATTGAATTGTGCATAAAGTGTCAAAAGAAGACGGAAGGAATAACAGATTAAGTGTAAGAAAAAGTAATGATCAATGTTCAACTACTGTAGTATATGTTCAAGAGCCAATGGTACTAAAGGAAGATTTTCAAGATTCATTGAAGACATTGGCAAAGGCCAAGACTCTGGAAATTGATGGAATACAAATTGAAAACTTTCAGCAAACTGATGCAGCATGGGAGACACTTACTATCTATGTCAAGAGATTTGGAAGACAGCTACCTGCCAACTGATTGCAAGAGATATATATTTGTTTCCGTTGCAAAGACAGGTGACTTAACGGAATGCAGAAATCATTGGACATTATCATTAATATCACAAGCAAAATTTTGCTAAAGATAATTAAAAAATAACAGAAGCAGTATATTGACAAGGAACTGCCAGATGTTCAAGCCGGATTCAGACAAAGTCATGGAATGAAGAATATAATTGCTTACATCAAATGGATCTTGGCTGAAAGCAGAGAATACCAGAAAGATATTTATCTTTGTTTTACTGACTATGGAAAGGTTTTAGAGTGTGTGGATCAGCTATTGAGAACATTACAAAGAATGAGTGTCCCACAACACTTTATAATGCTCATAGACAAAGACTGAACAGAACAAGAGACCACTGAATGGTTTAAAATTAGGAAAAGTGTGCATTTGAGTTGGATCCTTTCACTATACATAATCAATCTGTATGATGAGCAAGTAAACCAAGACGTTGGATTATATGAAGAAGAATGTGACATCAATATTGGTGGAAGACTCACTAACTACCTGTGATATGCAGATTATACAACCTTGCTTGCTGAAAGCGAAGAGGACTCAGACTACTTATAGATGAAGTTTAAAGACCACAGCCTCCATATGAGTTGCACCTCAATATAAACAAATCAAAAATCCTCACTGCAGAACCAAGAAATAATATAATAAATGGAGAAAAGATTGAAGTTGTCGAAGACTTCATTTTGCGTGGATCCACTATTAATACTCATGGAAGCAGTAGTTAAGAAATCAAAGGCTGTATTACACTAGGCAAATCTGCTGCACAAGACCTGTTTAAAGTGTTCGAGAGCATAGTTGTCAGTTTGAGGACAAGACATGATATTTTCAGTCACCTCATATGCATGTGACAGTTGGTCAGTAATAAGGGAGAAAATAGAAGAACTGACATATTTGAATTATGGTATTGGAGACGAATATTGAAAATACCATGGACTAGAACAAACAAATCTGTGATGGAAGAAGTACAAGCAGAATCTTCCTTAGAAGCCAGGATGGGGAAACTTCATCTCTCATATTTCAGACATATTATCATTGGTAAATTGGAAGGTCATCGAAAAAGAAGGTGGCCCCCAGAGAAAAAGATTGGTACAGTGGTAGCAGCAAAGAGTGACAATTATTGTAAGGATAGTGCAGCAATGGACAGTGTTTCCTTATGTTGTGCATAGGGTCATATGAGTAGGAACAGACTCAATGGCACCTAATAACAACAACAACAAACATAACTCCTTCATCATAACTGCAAAAAGAGGGAGAAAGAAAGTGTATTATTCTCTTGTATTGAGAAAGAAAGATCAATCCAGCATGAACACTAAGAAGTGTCTACTAGGTTAGTAATTATCATATCACTTCTCACATTCTAATTTGCACAAAGTTTATCTCTTTTTGTGTCTATCCCAAGCCTAGATGGTAATAAGCCCTTTAAAATTGTTATAATCCAAAAATCTCAGTGTCCATCACGAGGATTGAGAATCATGTAGACCCACTATTAGAGTTTTAAGTGCTAAATAGAAGGAGAAAGAAAAGATTTGTCAGTGAACATTAACTGTTCAGGAAAAAGTGACCCAAAAATTTCAATATTGTTGTTAAGTGCCATTGAGTTGGTTCCGACTCACAGAACTCCTGTATAGTGTTTCTGAGGAGAAACTGGTGAGCTTGAATTGCCAATCTTGCAGTCCAGGGCATTAACCCACAGCACCACACCAGGATTCCAAAGACCTCAATAAGGGAACAAAAAGTAAAAGCACAGGTCTGCTTCTTAAAGAATAGTCCCTAAAGTTACAATATTATAACAGAACAATGAAAATAATTTTTATGACCAAAAATATCTTAAATAAGTTCTATAATATTAACAGACTGAAAATTTTTAATTATAATTTTAATAATTTGTTTAAAATTCTTTTAAAGATACTTTGACTACAAAAAAAATATTTTTCACTTAATTAAAAATATATTGCTTTAAAAACCAGCTATCATTGTCAAAATCTTTATATTGTTATATACATAATGATAAATATTGCTTATTTAAATCTGAAGTGAAAATCTATGTAATATTAGTTTCTGATTTAATCATATTTGAATAAAGATTTGCAGTTTATCGTGTAATATATACTTTTATAATTTACAATACAAATATTTTGCAAGTCACAATTTTTGAGAAAAAAACAAAACAAAACCTAAATTGGAAACATGTATCTTCATACATATCTATTTATTCACCTCTCACCTGTTGTTAATTGTTGTCCTGTCAGTTCCAACTCATAGTCACCCTGTGTATGGTTTCCAAGGAGCAGCTGGTAGTTTTGAACTACCATCCTATGGTTAGTAGTCTAATGCTTATCCTATAGTGCTACACTAGGCATTTCACTAAGAATTGATGTAAGGACTTTTAAAAGTTTGTGGAAAAATGGAGTTAAAATGTTATATTTCATGAAGTTCTTGAAGTTCCCACTTATATGAGGGTTAATAAATTGTGTTAAAACTAATTTTTAATCTTTAAAGAAAATTTTTTTCATGACAAATTAAGTAAAGTTCTTATGAAATGACATCAGATAGAAGGCTATACATCTTGTGTTTTTGTTTTAGTTTTTATACAGCATTTTATATTGTGATGAAAATGTTTAATGAAGTGTTTTAGAGGATCTCTAACATCCTTTATGATTCTAATCTTCTGTTTGAGTTACCCATGTAGCAAGAAATGCTATTAGGCAACATAAAAGACTTATTTTTGTAGTTGAAGTCACATCCATTTCAACTCATGCACAACAGGACTAAACACTGCCCTGTTATATGCCATATTCACAATGGTTATATTTAAATACATTGTTGTACCCACTGTGTCAATCCATCTTGTTGGGGGATCGTCCTCCATTTTGCCTACCTACTGGTAAATTTGAAAGATTGATCTTGCAGTTTGCTTATCCTACAGCTGGACACCAGCACTCCAGCTATTCCTTGGAAACCATATACAGGGTCTCTATGAGTCAGAACCAACTTGACAGCACTTAAAACAACAAAAAATATTATGTAATCCTGGTGTGTCAATAAGCACTAGGTCACAGGTCTGTTTGAACCTCAAGGTTGGCAGTTCAAACTCACCAGAAGCTCCTTGGAAACCCTTTACAGGGTCGCTATGAGTTGGAACAAACTTGACGGGACTTAACAACATTTATTATAATCAGGGAAGATACTAACAAATTGATACACACGTTTTGCTCTGGAAGAGGCCAGGGACTAGATTTTTATTATCTCTGAGAACATACTATACTTTCACCACTCCAGGAAACCAAACTGTTCTGTGTCCGTGGTATTTTATAATAATGCATAGTCTTAACTGGAGCCTCGATGCATATGAATGTTAGATTCATGATTAATTGAATTAATGAATAGGAACAATTTCTTGCATGTTGTTCCTGTCCTTTCCTGAGCCTAGCAGGCGTATACTCAAAATCATTTTTAAACATTCAAGTGCTACCTGACAGCTTGCAGGGAAATTAAGAAACCTTGATTGCTTGAGGAATTCCAAAAGGTATTTTCAGACACAAGCGACAAAGGCCAAATCACGTTTGTTTGACAATCATTCCACTAGGGTTTACTTTTCCAAAATTTTATTTGTATTTAAATAATATATAACCTTAGGAAAGAAGAGAAAAAAATTATTCTATTTGTTTGATATAGTGACTTCAAAAAAATCAGTCTTCTTTCCTTCAGGGTTAAAATGAGTTGACTCTATTTTTGAGGCTGTTTACTGAAATATTAAAATTCATTTGAACAGTTTAAAGCCCTCATAGAGTTTTCAATAAAAGATGAAATATAATTTACTGAGTGAAGCAAAAGAACTGGGAAAAAGTGTACATGAAGCAGCTACACTGAGTCTTGGTGTGACAGCGTGGGTTAATGTGCTGGACTGCAAAGCAGGTTTGAACCCCAAGGTCAGCCATTCAAGCTCACCAGTTGCTCCTCAAAAACCCTATGCAGGTCACTATGAGTCAGAACTGACTCAATGGCAGTTAATAACACAACAATAACACTTACCAGACAAAAAAAATTTAGTGAAACTTCTATGAGCTCATGAAACTAGGACTAAAACACTGACATTATATGTTTTTACTTAGTCGTAAGTTTTTATTCATATTTCATGTTCAACTTCAAATACTAACTTGCCACTGAACTTCTTGTTCAATATCCTATTATTAGTTTTTCTCTATCCATTTTGTTATTGTTAAGTGCCATCAAGGAAGTCCTGATACATAACAACCCTATATAGGGTTTCCCAGGAGCAGCTGGTAGGTTTGAATTATTGATCTTGCAGTTCGCAGACTAGTGCTTATCCTACAGGCCTACATCAGCACTCCATTAATAGTCAGTCAGAACTGTTCACATATTTATTGCCTTCTTTTGTGCAAATATCTTCCATTAGCCAGTTTAATCATTGACTTTTATGGTAATATTTCTTGTAATTATATTTGTCACTGCCTATTTCAGACAATACTTATTTAAATCTAAAACTTCAAAAGTAAAATTTTATGTTATATATCAGGAACCTTTAAGTAGCAAAAACAGGTCATTGCTAAGGTAACACGATATGCTATTAAAACACTTACCTGTATTTAAATTATTCTTTTTCTTAAACTGTGTCTAAGCAGAATACAAATATAATTCCAGTATAAAAATATCATTTAATTTGCTGTACATATGAAACTACTTCTATGCAATTCTCAAACCATTTTTTGATTGTAAACCACTGGGCCAAGAAAGTCTAATTTTCAAATATAGGCAAATCCTAAATCATCATCTAAAGACTAACTGAGCACCAGTATGACTTTTAGCTAAATCCTGAAATCTCAAAACACCTGAAAGAAACATCTTTCTGAATATTGATCTTCTTAAAAAACTCAAATCTCAAATTAAACTAAGAGAAATGTCATCTAATTCATTATAGAGTTGTTATTTTTATTGTTGTTTTTAAGCTCATTCCAGTCAGTTCCTACTCAAGTGACCCTGTATAGCATTTCTAAGGCTGTAAATCTTTGCAGAAGCGTAAAACCTCATCTTTATCCCAATTTTAGAGTTATAAATTTTATAACATTAAAATCATCTTTATCTGAAAGATATATCTCTCTATTTTTCCTTTCATGTATTTCTCTACATCAAAACATTTTATAGTCATGATTTTTCTGGTAAGTTATAAAGATCAGCAATTCTAAACCATGTCTCTACCTGCCAAATTGCAATGTCTATACTGATGTAGCATTGTAGAATAAGTACTGGACTGGGAAATACAGATGGGTGGTACAAATCTAGTGGCTGCTCCTTGGAATCCCTGTATAGGATTGCTATTAGTCAAAATCAAACTATAACACAAGTAAATGAAGATACATTATCATATCTACTGTAATAAAGATGCTTCTGGCTCATAGTGACCCTAAAGGA
>NW_006408576.1:1865873-1866650 GCF_000296735.1 Chrysochloris asiatica
TTTTGGGATTGCATTAAGAACATCACACAGAAAGAAAGCAAAGTTGCACATGAAACTAATAAAAATAGAAAATCAGGAATATTTGGTAAACATTGACACAATAATTAAAATGAAAACTCACAAAAAATGAACTCAGAAGAAAAAAATTATGTACAACAAAGAGTCCAACAGAACCATACACACACATACACACAAAAGCCCACAGAAAAATGACAACAATCAATTCATATCTATCAATAATTGCATGGAATGTAAATGGATTAAATATGCCAGTGAAAAGACACCAAGCGTAGAATGGACAAGAAAACAGGATTCTTCAATATGCTGTTTATAAGAGACATATCAAAAAGATGGATACAGCCTAAATGCCTATCAGCAGAAGAATGGTTAAACGTTGGTACATATATACAATGGAATATATTACGATTTTTTAAAGAAAAAGATGAAGCTGTGAAGTACCTCATTACATGGTTGAGCCTGGAGGATATTAGTTTGAGGGAAATTAGTCAATCGCAAAAGGATAAACATTATGAGATGAATGCTGTAAAATGTTAAAAAAAAAAAATTTTTTTTTCTTGATAAAAGAAACAATCTGTGATGGTTATTGGGGGAGAGAAAAAATTATTCATGGGCAAGAGTGTAGACACATATTAACATGAGTGAAAGGCAGGCAAAATACAACAAGAGGAAGATTAGCAGAGGAAGGATAAAGGTAGCGGGAACATGGAAAAATGGAATAAAGTGAATAGAAGTAAATAGTGTTAACTGTTGGTTGGT
>NW_006408576.1:1867875-1870029 GCF_000296735.1 Chrysochloris asiatica
ATAATTCAAGAAGTTGGATTATATGAAGAAGAACATGGCATCAGGATTGGAGGAAGACAACCTGTGATATGCAGATGATACAAATTTGCTTTCTTTAAGTAAAGAGGACTTCAAATATGTACAGATGAAGACTAAAGACCACAGCCTTCAGTATGGGTGTCACCTCATTGTAAAGAGAACAAAAATATTCACAATAGGGCCAATAAATAACATGAAGATCAATACATCAAGATAAATAACATCAAGATGCAAGTTCCCGCCCCAGACAGTGATGAGGGAGCAGCCACAGTATGAACAATTCCCATAAGAGTAACACCTCAGAGACAGCACCTCAGTGCAGTTCAGCAGTTCAGGGAGCTCACATCTCTCATATTGCTCAAGAGCAGAAAATCACAAATTTGATCAGGAGCAGTATTGGAGAGAATACAGTCATCTGGGTGCTAAGTTCTTAAAGAAATCAAGGGATTTGTTTTACAAACCAGATATAACTAAGAGGATCTGCAGCAGTGATAATTGTACTTCTTCCTGGAGAGCAAGAACAGGTTCAGAGGGTCATCCAGACAGTTCCGTCTTCTGTAATTCACCCGCCACATGTGCAAAAGGCACCATCCTTATCAGAAAGCAGAGTGTCAGGACTCATCTGATAGCATAGGCTCCTCACAGAAAGCCCACAGGATCCTCTCATGACACCCATCTTACAGGAAAAATTTGACAGACCTATCTTCTGAAGATACGAAGAGCAGAAAAGGGGACGGAGAAAACGCTGGAGTTTCTATTGTCACTTCTATGTGTGTTCCAACTCCCATCTATCAGACTAGCACAGGACAGTATATTGCCAGTGCCCCATATGCAGCCTTACAGTTGGCCAGTCTGGGCACAGATGGAGTACAGGGGCTTCAGACATTACCATGTCAAATTTGGGCAATACTCAGAAAGGTTCAACAATTCTTCAATATGCACAGACTTCTGATGGACCGCAAACACATTGTACAGACTGCCTCAAGAGATATGCAGACTTACCAGATCTGTATCACACCATCAGCTACTTCACTCCCACAGACTGCAGTGATGATATCTCCTGTGACTCTTACATCTCAGACAATGAAGACAGATGACCCCCAGTTGAAAAGAGAAATAAGATTGATGATGAACAGAGAAGCTGCTGGAGAATGTCACAGAAAGAAGAACGAATATGGGAAATGCCTGGAAAATCAAGTTGCCGTTCTGGAAAATCAAAATAAAACTCTAATAGAAGGTTTTCTGGTTTTGGTGGGCAGCAGAGTCAGCCAGGTTGGAAAGGCTCTGTGGGGGAGGAATTGAAAACCCAGAGAAGTTTGCTCATGGAACACCACCAGAGCTCTGGATCTAGCATAAGATACAGGACGTCAGTTTCTCGCATGTGCAAATGAAAAAATCACGATATAAAGGAAAACACTGTGAGTTAGCGAACACTTGAGATGGGACTCCTTCTGTGGCCACCCCGCCAGGGTGGAGTTCAGAGGACGAGGCTACAGCCAGAGCACCACAGGGAACCATCACTAAAAGTGGAGTAGTGACATTTGCAAAAGGAGGTGTGGGAGATTGATTCTACATACCGTTTCCTCCGCTTTCCTGTTGCGCCTTCTTTGCGTAGCCCAGATACCTTCAGGCTGGTCGATGTGCACCCTTCTTTCCCCAAAAAAAGTCCAACGCTGAGCCCATATTTTTCCTAAGGCACAGAGAAAAAGAGCTTGGCGAATGTTTATGACGTCAGCCTGTGGATCTCAAGCCCTAAAGTTAACTTGTGAGAGGCCCTTTACTATACAGCAAGAAAAAATCTGGTCTGGCCTAACAGACAAACCATATAAACAATCTGTGAAACCCCAACATGAAAGGGCACAACTATCTCGAGAATTATGCTGTGCACACGCAGATACTTAACTGACCTTCAGAGACAAAAATAGTTGATAATCTGTATCCTATTAACTTCTCAATAATGATCTGTGGACCTCTACGGTGGTGACTAGAGGAGGGGCCTGAGTGAGCATATACCCCAACCACTACTGGAAGCTTCTATAGTGCACACACACTGCCTGTGTAGCAAGGTGACTGGACAGTCGGCCAGAGTTTTATTTTTATTTCAAAGTGGTGGTTTTTGTCTCTGCTTTTATATTG
>NW_006408576.1:1871725-1872746 GCF_000296735.1 Chrysochloris asiatica
GCACTTAACAACAACAACAACAATCATGTATACTTGTTCTATTGTCAAGACTTTGAAATGGATTGTCAAAGTTTATGGGACTTAAGAGTGTTTTTAGGATTGAGTTACTTATTTTTGAGGCTTTGTCCTATAAGACACCTAAGGTCCATAAATGGAGTTGTGCTTTTGTAAATTTTTTATTAGAATGGAAACAGCACTATTTAAAAGTTTGATACTTTTCACAATTTAAAAGCTTGATACTTTTAAATAGTTTGGGTTTTGGTTACTCTGGGAACATTGTCTACAAATATATAATAAATTGTGTTTTGAATCTATATTCTGTATACAGTTGAATATGAATTACTTATTTTGTTGTGTTTCTATAGAATGGAATGTTTACAGGCCCTTAAAATGTTCTTAGAGGATTTTTTAAAAGCTTTCTGAACATGCTTACCAAAATTTCCCAAGAGGATTTTATTATCAATTTAATGTAGAGTTTATCATATTCTAAAAATAGTAATGTTAATACATTTTTATGCTAGAGACTCTTTTGTAATATAGTGAATGGTAACTTTATAAGAAAAGTGACTGCCAATATATTTTTATATCTAATCTTTATAATAAATTATAATGTTGAGTTTTAATGATTATTTCAAATGTTTATATAGTTTACTTAGTAAAAAAAGTATTTTGTGACTCTAGGTATCATTTTTATATTATGGAAAGTAAAGTTTTCAGATGGGATAATATTTGAATTGTATGTTTTTTTGTATGCAATTAGTTTATCTAAAGTTCAAAAATGCTGTCAGTACACCAGTGTTTAACTTCTGTATTCCAATTTGTATGCACTTTTTAAATTGTACTACAAAACAATTGTGTGCTCCTTATACAATATTCAACATATTCTCTTCTATGGAATTAAAGGATGTTTGATAAAATTTAAAAATAAAGATAAATACTAAAAAGATTGAAGTTATCAAAGACTTCATGTTCCTTGGATCCACCATCAATACTTAAAGAAGCAGCAGTCAAGAAATCAGAC
>NW_006408576.1:1885815-1898657 GCF_000296735.1 Chrysochloris asiatica
GAAAGATGAGGCTTTCTGCTCCCGTAAAGATTTACAGCCTCGGAAACCCTGTACAGGGTCACTATGGGTCGGAACCGACTCGACGGCACTTAACACAACAACAATATATAAATGCAGAAATATCTACTGTTAAATGTTTCATATAAGCCTCAAACCAAATTAGTTCTTTTTGACAATTTTGGAAGAGGCAAAAAATTCTTTTCAAGGTTATATTTCTCTGATTTGTAATATCAGTTTTTAAAACACTGTTTTTGATTTTTTGATTTCTTCCCTTGACATATGTCTGCATATAGTAAGCTGTTGCCTGTTAGTAACTGTCCCTGGTACTTCGTACTTTGGGTCCATATTTTTAAAATCTGCTTTCTTATGAGTAGGATTAACTTAATGAATTCAATGCACTTCAACAAACATTACTGAATGTCAATATTATGCCAGGAACTAAGTTAAGTAATAGTAAGATAAAGATGAAATTATATGACCTTGCTTTCTAAGAGCTCATGTTCTACTGGAAGAAACAAGTTTATAAAGAAATACATAAAATATGAACTAGAGAACAGAAGACAGCATAGGAAATGATAAAGGTGCATTGAAGGAAAAATAACATAGACTGACCTCACTCAAATATAAAGACAAGATACAGTGAATATATTGAAAATAACGTTTATTAGTGGTTAATGAGGGAGTGGGTTATGTGTTAGGCTGCTAACTTCCTGGTCAGCAGTTAAAATCTACCAGTCTCTGTGTGGCAGAAAGATGAGATTTCATACTCCTGTAAAGATTTGCATCCTCAGAAATCTATATAGGAACACCGTGAGTCAGAATTGACTTGATGGCACACAACCACCAACCACCAATGTGAGGTGGGAGGGAAGTGTGGCTTAACAGTGCTGGAAAATTGGCACTCATTATGGGATAGGGTTTCCCAACTAATTATTGAAATTTCTGTTAAGAAGACATATACCTGCGAAAAAGTGGAACTGGCAAAATTCATGTAATAGATTAATGCACAAAAATAAAGAGTACATAGTAAGGTACTCTTGTTGTTGTTGTTGTTGTTGTTATGTGCCATGGAGTCTTATGTACAACCAAAATCCCTCACAAAATTTGAATTTGAGTCCTTGATTGAAGGCTTAGGACCATGGTTTCATGAGCCCAGTTTATTTGTTTTATAATGTATTTAGTGCTCCTCTTCTATTTCCTAATTTGTTATAGAATACATGGGATCAGAAATGCTTGCTAGTGGCCTACCAAGGCACCACAATTGGTCTCGATTTGCCTAGCACAACAGAGCAAGGAGAGTCAGGAGTAGAAAGCAGTTGGAAAGTATGGGTTTTCTCCATGAGCAATTGTCTCCTTTGCTATGAGACAAGAACTGGATGATACCTGTCACTGTTACTGATGATTTTGATCAAAGATTCTATAAAAGAATCCTGATCAGAAGTGGAAAAATGCAGAACAGGATTTCAAATTATCATGGACTCTAGACCTTTTGAAGTCAAGGGAGCTGGATGGCCACCTGAAACTACTGATTTGAGATCATCTTTAAAACTTTAACTAAATATATCCCCTCGAGCCTTATTAAAACCAAATAATTGTCTAGCTTAGCTAGAAAATGCCTGTCTTGATCCTTATGTTCTTTTAAGAATGATCTGTATGAGAAAAGAGACAACAGCAAATGAAAAGATTAGATAAGAAACTTAAGGGGAAGTGAATTCATGTTAATGAGGGAAGAAAAACTCAGAAGAAGGTGAGAATGATTGCACGGCTCACAGAATGAAATCTACATCACCAAATTGTACATTAGTAATTGTTGAATTGGTGTCTCTGTTTTGCTACATATACTCTCAACAACACCAACAATTTTTTTTAAATTTTTTTTTTAAGATAGACAGGAAAACCTCCACATGTCAGCTGAATCTCTCAGAACGAATCCTTTTATTAGTTAAAACATCAGTAAAGGACATCATAGACCAATTTAGGAGCCTGTGTGGAGGAATGGGAGAGCATGTTTGAAAATATTCCAAGAAATGTGAATTATATACTTAACTGAAGCAAAGTGGTAAAATGCTAACTATACTGTGAAGACCTTGATTCTTATCAGAAGATTATGAATTTTATCCAATAGACACCAGGAAAACTGGCAATATAACAAACCTCCACTGCCTTCAGTTTGATTCTGACCAACAGTAACCGTATATGACAGAACTGATCTACCTCATAGAGTTTCTAAGGCTGTAATCTTTGCAGTAGTAGACCGCTACATCTTTCTCCTGCAGAATGGTTTGTGGACTTGAACTGTGACTAGTTGTACATAGCCACAACAGTAACAGAACTTTGCTGTTTTCTGAGGTTTTGTTTGATACTTTTTCCTTTCTTTTTTTAATGGAGTGTGCTGGATGTCTCTATAATTTTGTTCAGATGACTGCAGAACCTGGAAAAGCTGTTGCTGTTATTGATGCATAACACTGCGATTGGTCTTTTTATATATATGTATAATTTGAATTTTTGGAAACTTTAGCTGTGCTGTCAACTTTGAAAAAAGTATCCCAGTTGTACCATGTTGAGTTGGCATTGTACAGAAATTAACAGCCATATTGGTCTAGAAACGTTAAACTTTTTTTTTTTTTTTTCCAATTGTACAGGGGTAACGCACTGTATTAAATATGTAAGGTCTTATCTACATGGGTTTGATTACAGAAACTAATAAAGTGTTCTCTAAAAAAAATCAAGAAAAAAAACACCATTGTTAAGTGTTGTAAAATCAGTTTCAACTCATGGTGGTTGGTGGTTATGTGGCGTGGAGACGGTTCCAACTCACTGCCACCCTGTAAAGGGTTTCCAAGGCCATAAATCTTTACGGGAGCAGAAAGCCTCATCTTCTTTCCACAGAACAACTGGTAGTTTTGAACTGCTGTCCTTGCGTTTGGCAGCCCGACTCGTAACCACTACACTACCAGAGCTCCTTAGCGATCCTGTAAATTGTTTTCCAGGACATGCTAGTGAGTTTGAACTGCCAACCTTGCAGTTAGTAGTCCAGTATTATCCTACAATTCCACAGCAGGACTCTAAAACACTATTTTTTTGTTGTTGTTAAGTGCCATCATGTCATTTCTGACCATAGTGACCCTGTATAGGGTTTCCAAGGAACAGCTGGTAAGTTTGAACCGCCAAATTTGAAGTTCAAACCAACTTTGTGGTTCAGTGTTTACCTTACAATGCCACACCAGGACTCCATTAGGTGAAAAACAATTCAAAAGCTTTAAAGGTGTTCTAGAAATATTCAAGATAAGAGATGAATATTGTTAGTTGCCTAGTCAATTCTGATTCATGGTAACTCCATGCATTACAGAGAAGAACAGCATGCACCATAGGGGGGTATTCTAGGTTATATTATTATTTTAACAGATTACCACATCTTTTTTTTTTTTTTTCAATCTGCTGCAGTGCTGGATGGGTTTAAACCTCCATCCTTTAATGTAGCATTTGGGCATGAACCGCATGTGTCACCTAAGGACATGAGTAAGTTATTTGTATTTTAAGGTAGTAGCAGAAGTCCTGGTGTGACACTATGGGCTATTGCGCTGGACTGCAAAGTTGCTTTAAAAGGCATGGTCAGTAGTTCAAATTCACCAGCTGCTCCTCAGAAACCCTATGCAGGGTCACTGTGGGTTGGAACTAATTTGACAGCACTTAACAACAACAACAATAGTAACAGAAATGAAGAAAGGGGGCCAAATGAGAGACTTCCCATTGGGAACATTAATTATGTATAAACCAATGCCATATCCAACCCACTGCCACTGAGTTGATTCTGACTGATAATGGTCTTATTGGACAGAGTAACA
This sequence comes from Chrysochloris asiatica, assembly GCF_000296735.1. Classification (NCBI taxonomy): domain Eukaryota; kingdom Metazoa; phylum Chordata; class Mammalia; order Afrosoricida; family Chrysochloridae; genus Chrysochloris; species Chrysochloris asiatica. The sequence goes on from NW_006408576.1 coordinate 1,889,661, forward strand.
GTGCCTCTTTATGGAAACAGACTACCATTTCTTTCTCTTGCAATTATGTATAAAGAAGGAAACAAAACAAGAACTAAAGTAATAAATTCCCTAGGAAACAAGGTTGTTTCTCACTAGTATTGGAGTACTGATTGTTTGAAGCAATCATCCATTTGTATTAATTGATGGCCAGGTGGATCCGGTTGTTAAAAATTCTGTAATCTTCATTTTTTGAGTTTGAATAAATTTTCAATGAACTCTAAACATTTTCTTATTTTAAAAGTCTTGCTTTTTTTGTTGTTAGTTGCTGCTTATTCAACCGCCACTCAGGGCAAACTGATATATAACAGAATTAAATATTGCTTGCTCTTGTGTCATCTTCATGAACATTGGTATGTTGACTCTGTTGTAGCTAAATACCTGCTGGTGGTAGTGGTGGTACTGGTGGTCATGATTGTGTGCCATTGAGTCAGTTCTGACGCATATCAATCATGTATTGGGGTTTCAAGACTGTAAACCTTTATGGGAACAGAAAGCCTCATCTTTCTCCTTCACAGTGACTGGAAGATTTGAACCGCTAACTTTGCATTTAGCAGACCAGTTCACATTCCACTACACTACTAGGGCTTATTAAATACATTGTTGCTGTTGTTGTTAAATGCTGTCAAATCAGTTCCCATTCATAGCTACCCTGTGTAGAGTTTTCAGGGAGTGACTGGTGAGTTTGAACTGTCTACCATTCAGTTGAAACTGACCTACAAATAAAATTACACAGATAACTTCTGGTTCTGAACAAGGTAAACTTGATATGTTACTGCTAGTTGCCATCTAGCTGGCTTCTACTCAGCAACCGTAAGCACACCAAAAGAAAACACTGCCCAGTCCTGCAGTATCCTCACAACTGTCCTATGTTTGAACATATTGTTGCAGCCACAGTATCCATCTATTTCACTGAGAGTCTTAGCCTTATACTTCTAACTGCTAAGTACAGCTACAAAGCCTGGACATCGTGTAAATGAGGGTGAATCAAAAATTATCTGCATTCCAGTTATATTAAAACACATGTCCACATCTAAAGCTGTTGACAACATGATGAGCATACACGTGAGATGATTCTTTTGAATAGACAAGTGACAGTGGATTATGTGATAAATAATTTGCAAATCAGTCATCGCTCTGCCTATGCAATAATCCACATCAGAATTGGGCTTCAAAAAGTTTGTGTGAGATGGAGACCAAAACAACTCATGGAAGAACGTAAACAGATGTGTTTGAATATCTGCATACATAATTTGGACTGATACTCAAAGGAAGGTAAAAGTTTCTTTTTAAAAAATTGTTACCAGTGATGAGACATAGATTCATCACTATGAGCCTGAGAGTAAATAATAAGAGTATGGAATGGAAACATCCTCAATCATCAACCAGGAAGAAGTTCAAAAATCTACCATCAGCTAGAAAATTGATACCTACAGCTTTCTGAGATTCTGCAGTGTTCCAGTAATGGAACCTTATCAAAACAAAGTTTAACAGTCAACAGGGCTTATTATAGTTAGGTACTGAAAATCTAAAGCCTAAGCTGCAGATTAAACAGACGACTGCTATTCAAGGGCACTGTTATCATGCATGACAATGTACTTCCACACAAGTCTGCCCACACTGTTGACACTCTGCAAAAACTTCCCTTTGAGCTGTTAAAGCACCCTCCCTATGGTCCTGATCATACTCCATTGGACTTTCACCTGTTTCCTCCCTGAAAGCAGCCTTTAGGAGACAAAGATTCACCTCTGATGAAGAAGTGAAGACAGCATGATTTTAGAGGATACACCAGTTAATTGCTCTAATATTGCTTTTAATGTCTCTGCTTTACCTCCACTTAGTTTGTTAAGTAATACTTTATCTTAAAAGCTTCCAATTGGTCATCAAATATACAATTGATTTTCATTTTCCTGAAGCAACAGAAGAAGGAGAGTCAGGAAAAGAAGGCAATGGAATGTGTAACTATTTGACTACATGAATATATATATGCCTCCTTTGAAATGAGACCAGAACTTAATGGTTCTAGCTACCATTACAGGATGTTTTGATCAAAGATTCAACAGATTAAAAGGATGAAAATATAGAACACAGAATTTAAACTTAGATAAGAAGTATCCACTAAAGTCTTCTTTACACCAAATAATAGACAAAAAAAATAGAAAAATCTACTTCCCTCTAGCCAATTATGACTTATAATGACCATATCAGACAGAATAGAATTGTTCCATAGGGTTTCTGAAGCTGTAAATATTTACAATAGCAGACTTTTCACCTTTATATCAGCTGGAAGTTTGAACCAATTACCTTTCAGTTAGCAGCCAAACACTTAGTTCAGTGTGCCACCAAGTTTCCTTACGGCAAGCAATGTTGTTATTATTGTTAAATACTGTCGAGAAGGTTCCAACTCCTAATGACCCTATATAAGGTTTCTGAGGAGCTGCTGGTGGGATTGAATAGTTAAATATAATTAGTAAGATATGTCTGAGCATTGGTACCTTGTAAAGAGTCATCTATACATCATATTCACAAAAACAACTTGAAAGGTTGGATAAGAAACTGAGGGGGGCAGTCAGTTTATGTTAAAAGGAGAAGAGGCAATTTGGAAAAAAGAAGCTGAGACTAGGAGCACAATTAGAAGAATGGAATCAATATCACTGAATTGTACATGAAGAAATTGTTGATTAGTGAATGTTTTGATGTGTATATATATTTTAAAAGAACACGTAAATCAAAATAACATTTTTTTTTTTTTAAAGGAGAAACAAGCTAAGGTGAGTAGAAGAAAATCACAGGTGTAGGTGTCCTGTAAAGTAAACAAAACAGAGGGTTTCAAAACAGAATGAATGATCCATTCCCTAATGTTTCTGATAGGATAATTTGAATGAGTTTTTAAAAATCACCTCTTTGTATCTGCAACTAAGGACTTTGTTGCTGTTGCTGTTAAGTGCCATTGAGTCGATTCTGACTCATAGCGACCCTGTATAGGGTTTCTGAGGAGCATGCAGTGAGCTTGAACACAAGGACTTTGGATAGCTGTATAAAAACAGAGGTGTGGAGTTCTAATTTTAAATGGTTTGAAGAGAGAAGGGTAACAGAAGAACTGGATGTAACAAGTATGTGACTTTTCTAAGGAAAGTTTTGCATAAATATGATTTAAGAAGGGGTTAATAGCTGAAGAGAGGTGCCATGACTGGATTTTTTTTTTTCATTTAAAAGGGAGAATTTACAATATTTTTATGTTCTTTTTGTGTGAAGGATTACAACGAAAGGAAAACTGTGATGATGCAAGAGGAAAGTATATATATATCTTTGAGCCAGATTTCTTATGCAGTAAGTATTTCAGGAGGAAGAAAATGTATGCCTCAACCCAATAAGAAATGGTTAATCTGATTGACCAGAGGCCAGGACATTAATTGGACACAGTTTCCTAGTGAGTAGGACTAATGTTCGTTCCTCCTAATCTTACTAGAGACGTAGGCAGAGCCTAGCACCTTAGGTAATCAGAATGTGAGTAAACAAAAATAGGTATTGATCTGTAGACCCACTTCTTTTCTTCTCTGTCTCTATGTGCTCTAATACTTCTCTTTAAAAGGTATGTGTCTCTCCCTTTAATCTCTTTCCTTCTCTGTGTGTCTCTTTCCAATTTTTCCACTCTCTCTCTCCCCGTCTCTCTTTCTCTCAATTTCTCATACAAAAACACCCTCATCCTGTCTCTCTAGCCAAGCAGGGTTCCTAGACAACTATAAAAATCCTTTTAAACTTGTATTTCATGTAAACAAATATTTTGAAAAAAAATGTCTCAAATATTGCATTGTTGTTGTTATTGTTAAGTGATGTAGAGTTAGTTTCAATTCATAACAACCCTGTGTAGGGTTTCCAAGGAGCATCTGGTGAGCTTGAACTGCTGACCTTGCAGTTCAAACCGACCTTGCAGTGTAGCATATTAACCCACAGTGCCACACCAGGACTCCCAAATATTGCATTGTTATTGTTGTTAAGTGACATCGAGTCAATTCTGACTCATAGCAACCCTGTATAGGGTTTCCAAGGAGCAGCTGGTGAATCTGAACCACCAACTTTGCAGTTCAAATGGCTTTGCAGTCTGGCGCATCAACCCACAGCGCCACACCAAGATTCCAAATATTGCATAGAACCTACTTATACTAAACACCTCTTTGTTCCTTATCTGAAATTCAAATTCAACCCAATACCATTTATTTTTATATGTTAAATATAACACAAAATATCTGAATATTCTTTTTTGAGAATCAGGAGGGCTAGATAAGGGCAGTTGGAAGTGCTCCTTATATTTCAAGCATGCACTGCAATCTCTATTTCATTTTTATTAGTCTTACATTATGGTTTATAATATACCTAAATGGATATTACTTATTTTTGCATATATCAGTAGGAATGACCTATTGATTTGCCAGGAAATAGACTAATAAATTCCTAGGGAGGGCCTAATAAATATCTTCTCTGAGACAGTAGTAGTACATAGTGTTGAAGTAAGAAGATTTCAAAATTCATGTCTTAGATTAGTTCTTGGCAAAGACTTAGTAATTAAATGCAGTTATTTAGACTTAATTTTAATTCAATTTGCTAAATCTGTAAAATGGGAGCTCTGGTTTTCCTCCTTTTAAGATTTAAGAGCCACCATCAGCTCAAGAGATTCCAGCCCCTTTACAACTAAATAGGAAAGATTCTTAGGAATTTTACATAAGTTAATGTATTTTTATTGTATTAAATCATTTAAATTTGGGGTTTATTTTTTGCAGCAGCTACTATTATTGAATGCTAACATAATACCTATTGTATATGATATTTTCTTAGCATTAAGGTAAAACAATACATTAGAATATAGTAATATGAAGATTAAAACTAAGCAGTCATGAAATATTTGGTAAAATTGTTGTCATCCATAACGTAGAAAGTGGTCCTTCTAGGCTGCTTAAGTTGCTGTATGGAAGTAGTTACAAAGAGCTCAAATTGTGTATTGTATGTTATTTATTGTATTATAAACAAGTTAATATGAAGGAAAGCATTAACTCAAGAAAGGATTAGACATATGGCTAACAGAAATAAATTACACATTTAAGTATTCAAAGGTTTGGAAAACTATCTTCTAGATAGTTTCTCCCAGAATTTTAATAATAAGAAATAAATCTGAAAAAAAAAAAAACACACCCAGAAAGCTTTGAACAGCAATAACAAAAATGAAATATTCCACTAAACTTTTCACCTGTAGAAAATTAGCTCAACCTTTGCAAAAAATGAGGTTAAATGCATTGTCTTTCCAACTAAAGGGTACTTTAAAATGGCTTCAAAAGTATTACCATAAAGCAAAATAGCTGGAGGAAGCATGCTCCCACACAATATATGCAATGGTTAAGTACATAGCACTAAACAAAGGTGGATTGTTCTAACCCAGCCGCAACTATGCTGAAGAATAGACCAGGTGATTTACTTCCATAAGGATAACAATCTAGGAAACCCTAGGGGGCAATTCTATTCTTTCCTATAAGAGACTGATTCAACTTTAAGTCAAGCAACAACAATGACACCATGTAGACCAACATAGGATACATAGAACCAGGACCCATATATAAAAAACTTCATATTTAAAATACAAGATTGTTGATCTTGTTCTTAGGTGCCATTGAGTCTGTACCAAATCATAGCAACCATATGTACAGCAGACCGAAACACTGCCTGATTCTTGGCTAACCTCACTATTGTTCCCACACTTGAGTCCATCGATGTTGCCACCTGGCCAATCCATCTGGATGGGGGTCTTCCTTTTTTTTCTCTGACCCTCCACCCTACCAAACATGATATCCTTCTCCAGCAACTGGTCTCTCTTGACAATATGTCCCAAGTATGAGAGATGAAGTTTGGCCATCCTGGCCTCCAAGGAACACTCTGGCTACTCTTCTTCCAACACAGATCTGTTTGTTCTTTTGTCAGCCCATGGCACTTTCAATAACTCAAAGTGTTAATTCTTCTATGGTCTTCCTTATTCACTGTCCACCTTTTGCATGCATATGAGGTTATTGAAAATACCATGGCTTGGGTCAGGTGCACCTTAGTCTTCAAGCTGACATCTTTGCTCGTCGACACTTTAAAAAGGTCTTGTGCAGCAGATTTGCCTAATGCAATACATCCTTCGATTTCTTGGTTGCTGCTTCCATGAGTGTTGATAGTTGATCCAAGAAGAATGAAGTCATTGACACCGTCAATCTTTTCTCCATTGATAAGAATATTGTTTACAGGTCCAGTGTTGAGGGTTTTTGTTTTCTTTACATTGAGATGTAATCCATACAGAAGGCTGTGATCTTAGATCTTCATCAGTAAATGTTTTAAGTCCTCTTCACTTTCAGCACACAAGGTTGTATGATCTGCATATTGCAGGTCGTTAATGAGGTTTCTTCCAATCCTGAGGCCTTGTTTTTGCTCATATAACCTGCTTCTCAGATTATTTGCTGAGCATACAGGTTGAATAAGTATGGTGAAAGGATACAACCCTGTTGCACACCTTTCTTAATTTTAAACCATTCAATGCTCCCATGTTCTGTTCGAACAACTGCTTCTTGGTGCAGGTACAGATTCCTCATAAGCACAATTAAGTGTTCCGGAATACTCATACTTCGCAATGTTGTCCATAGCTTGTCATGATCCACACAACTGAAAGCCTTTGCGTAGTCAATAAAGCACAGGTAAACACTTTCTGATATTCTCTGCTTTCAGCGAAGACCCATCGGACTTTAGAAATTATATCCCTTGTTCTATATCCTGGTCTGAATCTGATTTAAACCTCTGGTAGTTTTCTGTCAATGTATGTTTGCAGCCTTTTCTGTATTACCTTTATTAAAACTTTACTCGAATGGGATATCAAAGAGATTTCCATATTCCATTGGATCACTTCTCTTTGGAATGGGCACAAATACAAATCTCTTCCAATCAATGGGCCACATACTTGTCTTCCAAATTTCTTCACAGAGATGAGTGAGTGCCTCCTGTGCCGCCTCACTTTTTTGAAAGATTTCAATTTTTATTCCATCAGTTAGTTCCTGTTGCCTTGTTCTTTGCCAATTCCTTCAATGCACCTTGAACTTCCTCCTTCAGTATCATTGGCTTTGATCATATGCTACCTCTTGAAATGTTTGAACATTAACCATTTTCTTTTGCTACAGTGACTTTGTGTATTCCTCTCATCTTCTTTTGATGCTTTCTGCATCATTCAATAATTTGCCCAGAGAATCTTTCAATAACAAAAGTTCATGCTTGAGTTTTTTCTTCAGTTTCCCCAGCTTGAGAAATTCTGAGCGTATTCTTCCTTTTTGGTTTTCTAAATCCAGATCTCCGCACATTTTATTATAATATTTGGCTTTATCTTCTCGAGCTGATCTTTGAAATTTTCTGTTCATCTCTTGTACCTTCTCATTTCTTCCATTTACCACTTATATAAACAAGAGAAGACAAAAGAGAAAAGAAAAGAAGATGAAATATTCTAAGAACAAGAAAGAATTAGGAGCAGTCTGAACTTTCATTGTAAATTTCTAAAACCACTTGAGGTAATCCAAAGCTGTCTAACATGAAAATGCCTAGATAAATCCATACACATACACAAACACATATGCTTATAGAAGCAGTATCATGAATAGAAAAAAAAAAAAAATGTGCACTATCTAAATGACCACCAATAATAGAATAAACAAATTGTGGTATATCCACACAATGGAATATTACACAGTAATGAGCACGAACAATCTACAATTGCAAAATTAGATCCTACAGTGTGGATACAACTAATAGACAAAATGTTGAATGGAATTAAACACACTAGAAAATAATCTGAATTATTCCATTTACATAAAGTACATAATTATGTGCCGTGGAGTCAGTTCCGACTCATAGCGACCCTGTACAGGGTTTTTGAGGCTGTAAATCTTTACAGGAGCAGGAAGCCTCATCTTTCTCTTGCGGCACAGCTGGTAGTTTTGAACTGCTGACCTTGAGGTTGGTGGCCTGATTTGTAACCACTATGCAACTCTATGCTATTAGTATTCAGGAAAGAGGTTACCCTTGAGATACACTAAGTTAAAGAGAGCATGAGGGATGTTGGTTTGGCATTAATAATGTTTTGCTTATTTATTTGTGTTCTGGCAATGGTAACTCTATGATAAATTCATTAATGTTTTATTCAAACTCTACAACTCAAAAGAAGGTCCTACCCAACAAATGACTATTTATGATTGGTAAGGAAGAAACTTTGGAAAGCATGCCTGATCAGATAACTTCTAACCCTTCTGCACATGAAATTGACAAGGCTTGACTGATCATTGTTATTCATCATTGTCCATAGCAATGCTCTCTTTGTTCATTGAAGTTTTAATTACATTTTTTTTTTCCTTTTCCCATATTTTGAAGGACAGAAACTTTATCTTTTGAACTCATGGGTCAGTGAACAAGGAGTCCCATCTGTGGTAAACAAAGAGGATTATCCACTACCCAGAGATTCTTAAGTAACTTGTGGGACTTTGTCTCACTTGAAGAAGACAGAGAATTATTTTTCTGAATGGAAATAAGATTGAAAAGTACTTTGACAAAACATTTTGAAAACCACACAAACAAAAGTAGACAAAATAGATGATTGGGATATACTAAAAATTAAAAACTTATGTGCATCAAAAGACTTCACCAGAAGAGTAAAAAGAGAACCCACAGAATGGGAAAAAAATATTTTGCAATGACACATCAGACAAGGGACTCTTTTCTAAAATATGTAGGAAACTATAATACCTCTACAAGAAAAAGACAAATAACCCAATTAAAAAATGGGCACAGGACATAACAGACACTTCACCGAGGAAGAGATCTGAGCAGCCAACAAACATACAAAGAAATGTTCACGATAACTAGCTATTAGAGAGATGCAAATCAAAACAACAGTGAGATATCATCTCACACCAACAATAA
>NW_006408576.1:1899797-1901122 GCF_000296735.1 Chrysochloris asiatica
AGGAAAAATACAAAACAATATAGGCAGAAGGACTGTTACTACAAGAACAAGCAAGTTGCTTGCCCAGGAGACATCCAGGCAAGTGGTCGGGTCCCTTAGTGTAAACCCCCTTCCAAGACTAAGACTTAATGGGAATACATGCTCTGATTGGTGACCACAGTCGTCACCGATAAGGGGAAGTGAGGGAAAAACAGCAATGAAGCTGCGAGCTAAGCCCTACAATGTTCTACAGACTCCTATGAACCTGGGTGGAGACCTGGTTGGCCAGCAGTGTAGCAAGACCTGGGGACTCTTGGGCCTAGAGTCAGTGACATAGCCACAGAGGACTAGAGAGGAAAGTGAAGCAGCCAACAGATAAGAAAAGAGGGCATAAGCATCCACCTGACAAGAAGAACATCCACACTTATATATATATAATACCCGCTTGACCTGGCTTCAATGACTGGATGATCAGAGCTCAACCAGAAAAAGAAAGAAGAGGAAAGAAAGAGTAATCTGATACGATTTGATGAACTGGACCTACACCTATGGATGCAGTAGCTCAAAAGCAGGAACAAATCCTTACAGCAAGGAAAATTTTTACAAAAGTTTCATTGTGAATTATGTGATAGTTTAGATGGGAGAACATTAGCTTTACATTCGTCCTATGGTATATCGTTTCATTGCCATAGTTACAATCCCTTCCATGCATCATCAACCAACCAAATTGTACACCCTGCAAGCCTGCCCTCTGGTCATCAGCACACAGACCCTCTCCATCTCTGGGTCTAGAGTTCCCAGCTCCATCTCTCCACGTCACTGTGTCTGCCTCCATCTCTGGTGTCACTGCTTCTCAGGGTAGGGTCCCACACTCTGCTCTTCTCACTTAATGGTCCCAGAGCCCTCCGCTCCTTGCCTGCAAAGTAAACCACTCCCCTCATTTTGCTACAAAATGTCTACCTTTATATTTCCAACCCTCACAGTCAGTACTGATAACAATTATTCACTATTGTACAACATGAGTGCTATCCCCCTCTCCTTTTATCAGTCCCGCCCAGACAGATTGGATACTACTCAGTGGAGATTCTACCTTCCTCCATGCCCTCTGGATCTAGGTTTTCTCTTGAAAGCTTGTAAGCCAGTCACTTCTTGCCTTTGTAGCCCCACCCATTTGGGGTAGCCAATGTCCACGTGGCCCATCCCTGTCTACTCTGTGTATGGAGGGGGTAGGAATGATCCTTACTGTAAAGATTTATTCCCTCTTTTGAGCTACTTCAACCAAAGGTGTAGGTCAAGTTCATCTAATTGTACCATATTACTCTTTTTTTCCACTTCTTTCTTCTTCT
>NW_006408576.1:1901872-1904591 GCF_000296735.1 Chrysochloris asiatica
CCAGGGAAACCATGATTCAAAAGACAGCCAAGCATCTTAACATTATTTCCCCACTTTTCCCCATTCCATCCATGTCTCAATCCTTGTATCTATGTTGTGCATACATCATTGTTTAACTCTGTCGCACTTAGCCCATGCAAACCTACCTAATTTTTTCCCATCCTCCTTGTTCTTCCATTCCCCTCCCCCTCCTTGCATACTTACCCCTACCCAGCACCCAAAGTATCCTATGTCTATTCACAACCCTGTGCTCCACCTTCCCCTCCCTCCCTTCATCCCACTCCCCACATCCCAGTAACCAGCAAAGGATCCTTCCACCCCCTTTAGTACAAGTTATTTTTCTTAGTCTTTTACAGTAGTTGTCCTACGCAGTATTTCTCCTTTTGTGACTGACGAATTTCACTCAACATAATGTCTTCGAGGTTCATCCATGTTATGTGATTTCTTACAGCTTCCTTTTATTCTTTAAAGTAGCATAATATTTCAGTGTGTGCATGTACCACAATTTATTTATTCATTCTTCCACTGATGGGCCTTTAGACTGTCTCCATCTTTCTGCTGTTGTAAATAGTGCTCCTATAAACATTAGTGTGCATATATATATTCTTGATATGGCTCACATTTCTTGTGTTTAAATCCCAAGTAGAAGAATTGCTGGATCATAAGGTATTTCTATTTCCAACCTTCTGGACCATTTTGCAATCCCACCAGCAATACGGGAGCATCTCAGTCTCCCCACATCCTTGCCAGCATTTATTGTCCTCTACTTTTTTGCCGTTATTGCTGGTGTCAGATGATGTCTCATTGTTGTTTTGATTTGCACCTCTCTCATGGAAGCAGCAGTCAAGAAATCGAACGATGTATTGCATTAGGCAAATCTGCTGCACAAGACCTTTTTAAAGTGTTGAAGAGCAAAGATGTCAGCTTGACGACTAAAGTGCTCCTGACCAAAGCCATGGTCTTTTCAATAACCTCGTATGAGTGTGAAAGCTGGACAGTGAATAAGGAAAACCATAGAAGAATTGATGCTTTTGAGTTATGGTGTTGGAGGAGGATATTGATTTTGCCATGGGCTTCCAAAAAGATCTGCTTTGGAAGAAGTGCAGCCAGAATGCTCCTTGGAGGCCAAGATGGCCAAACTTCCTCTGTCATACTTTGGACATGTTGTCAGGAGAGACCAGTCGCTGAAGAAGAATATCATGTTTGGTAAGGTGGAGGGTCAGAGAAAAAGTGGAAGACCCTCAATGAGATGGATTGGCCAGGTGGTAGCATCGATGGACTCAAGTGTGTCAACAGTAGTGAGGTTGGCCCAGGATCAAGAAGTGTTCCCGTCTTCTGTGCATAGGGTCGCTATGAGTCAGTGCCGACTCGATGGCATCTAACTACAACAACAAATGGATAGTGATCATGAGCATTTCTTCGTCTGTTTGTTGGCTGCTTAGATTTCCTCCTTGGTGAAGTGTCTGTTCATGTCCTGTGCCCATTTTTTAATTGGGTTATTTGTCTGTTTTCTTATAGAGGTGTTCTGGTTTCGTATATATTTTAGCAATGAGTTCCTTGTCTGATGAGTTCTGTGAGTTCCCTTTTTACTCTTCTGAATAAGTCTTTTGATGCACATAGTTTTTAATTTTTTGTGTGTCCCATTCATCTATTTTGTCTACTTTTGTTTGTGTAGTTTTCAAAATGTTTGGTAGTCTGTGTATGCCCTGTATTAGAGCCCTCACATTAATACTATTTTTTTGATGATGTCCTTTTTAATTCTGGGGTTCACATTTAGGTCTTTAATCCATTCTGAGTAGGTTTTTGTATAAGGTGTGAGAAAAAGGTGTTGTTTCAATCTTTTGCATATCACTTTCAAGTTCTGCCAGCATCATCTGTTGAAGAGACTATCTCCTCTACTTGCAATATACTTTGTCAAAAAATCAACAGGCTGTATGTGGATGGTTTAATTTCTGGATTCTCAATTATGTTCCATTGATCAATGTATGTTTCATAGTACCATTACCAAGCTGCTTTGACCACTGTAGCTGTGTAATAAATTTTGAAGATGGGCAGTGAGAGGATTCCAACTTCATTCGTTTTCTTAAGCAGTGCTTTGCTTATCCTGGGATTCTTTCCTTTCCATACAAAGTTTGTAATTATTTTTTCCATCTCTTTGAAGAATGTCATTGGAATCTGGGTTGGGATTGCATTGTATGTGTAAATTGCTTTGGGCAGTATTGGCATTTTCACAATGTTTAGTCTTCCTATCCAGAAGCATGGTACATTCTTTCATTTTTGTAGGTTTCTTTTGGTTTCTTGTAGTAGTGTTTTGTAGATTTCTTTTTATAGGTCTTTTGTCTCTCTGGTTACATTTATTCCTAAATAGTTCATCCTTTGGGTGGCTATTTTAAATGGTATTGGTTTCCTAATGTCCTTTTCAGCACTGTTGTTTTTGGTATAGAGGAATCCAACTGATATTTGTATGCTGATCTTATATCCTGCCACTTTGCTTAAACTTCTAGTAGCTTTTTTACTGAGTCTTTGGGGTTTTCTATGTATAGGATCATATCGTCTGCAAATATAGAGTTTTACTTACTCTTTGCTAATTTGGATGCCTTCATTTTCCCTGTCTTGCCATATAGCTCTTGCTAAGACTTCCAGCACAATATTGAATAGGAGTGGTGACAAAGGGCATCCTTGTCTGGTTCTTGTTTGCAGCTAGACGGCTTTCAGTTTC
>NW_006408576.1:1905390-1912958 GCF_000296735.1 Chrysochloris asiatica
CCATGGCTTGGGTCAGGCGCTCCTTAGTCTTCAAGTTGACATCTCTGCTCTTCAATACTTTAAAAAGTTCCTGTGCAGAAGATTTGTCCAATGCAATACATCATCTGATCTCTTGACTGCTGCTTCCATGATTCCTTAAGGAGCCCTGGTGATGCTTTGGTCAAGTTCTTGACAGTTAACCAAAAGGTCTGTATTTCAAAACACGTCAGCCGTGGCTCAACTGCAGCAATTGACTTCCAAAAAGATTTACAATTTTGAAAACTCTGTGGGAGTGTTGATAGGGATGGGCACCTTAGACATTGAACACCTAAAATGGGGAGGGGAGGTTATAAAGGTACAAAGTGACTGGCTTACAAGTTTTCAAGAAGGAGTTTAGTTTAAGAGTGTGTGGGGGAAGGTAAACTCCCCACTGAATAGTTTTCATCTTGTCTAGCTAGGTCTGGTGAAAAGAGATGGAGATAAGATTCTCATGATTCAATAGTGAGTAATTGTTATCAGGATGAATTGAAATAGTTAACAACTGTAAAGGCAGAAGTTATATAACACAAAAGGGGGAGTTGTTAATCTTACATTCCTGGAACAGAGGACCCTACGACCATCAAGGGAGAAGAGCACAAGCAGAATATGGGACCCTATTGACAGAAACAGCGACACCAGAGATGGAGATAGAGATGAGTAGCTGAGGACACTAGACTCATGGAAAGAAAAAGTCTGTGTGCTGGTGGCCAGGAGTCAGGCTTACAGAGTGTACCCTTTGGTTATTTAAATGATTATATATTCCTGCATGTATTTTGTGTACATTAAAAAACAAAACAAAAAACACAGAGGGAATATAAGGAAAGACTGCTGAATGATGATGCATGGAAGGGATTGTAATCATTGCAGTGATATGAAATGTGATAAAATGAGTGTAAAACCAATGTTCTCTCATGAAAACTATCACTCAATCCATAATAAAAACTTAACAACAACAACAAAAAGATTTTATGAGAAAAAAAAGTATGTATCGATCCTATATGATTTGATGATGGTTTTTAAATAGCCCACAAACACATTGAATACTCCTTCCTTCAAAAATGGAGCCTATTTCTCCTCCTGTGAGTGTTAGTGACTCACTTTGAAGGAGTAGAGCATGGTAGTTATGGAGGCAACTGAAGTCCAAGTCCAGGCCATAATACATACTATGGCCTCTTCCTTGCTTTTTCATGAATCACTCACTCTAGGGAAATTCAGATGCCATCTTACCAGGACACACCAAACTGAGGTGTCCTGCTTATAGCCATGTAACTAATTCATCTTAGAAACAGACCTTCCAGCCCTAGTCAAACTTTTAGATGACTGCAACCCCAGGCCACATCTTGTTTACAACTTCAAAAAAGGCTCTGAACCAGAGCCATACAGCTCATCCTTGCCATCTTCTGACTGACAAAAATGGAAAAGTAACAAATATTGTTTTAAGTTACTATGTTTCATCAACAACCTGCAATACACAGCAGACACAACCTTGCTTACTGGAAGAAAAGAGGACTTGAAATACTGATGAAGATCAAAGACTACAGCCTTCAGTATGGACTGCACCTCAATGTAAAGAAAAGGAAAATCCTCCCAACTGGACCAATAAATAACATCATGATAAAACAAACAAACAAACAAAAAAACCCTGTGGGGCAGTTCTACTCTATTCTTTAAGGTCTCTATGAGTAAGAATTTGACACAATTGTTTGCTTTTTTTGGGGGTTTTAGATGCTTACTGGTGTTTTTATGCTTTATTAATGATACATTCTATGCCCATAGAAACCTCATACGGAGTCATATTTTCATCTGCCCTCTATCTTTATACATAGTATTATAAAATATTCAATGTGTTATCTGAATGAACAATGCAAATACCGCTTTGAATTTTTCTCTCTCTTTAAACAAAAAAACAAAAAAACAACAGAAACTGTCATCTTAAAATATGGTTCAAAATTGTCCCAAAGTAGGAATTTATAGCATCCTTAAGCAAGGAAAATATTTAAAGAGATATGTAATTATGCAGTTAATACTGCTAAATGGTTTTCATTATTAATCTACTTTGCAATGAGTTTATTTAATTTTAGAAGAAGTACAATCGGTTGGTAAAAATATATTGTTACTACTTAAAAATATAAATTCATTTTAATGACTATTCTATTAATACATTCACAAAAGGTAGAATTCCTCACAGTTACTAGTGTGTGTCATCTGATTATGATGTATAAGCAGTATTTCAGGACCTTAGGGATGAAATTGTGGAACCATCTTGTGTTCTAGTTTATAGTTTGCTTTAAATTATTCTAAGAATAGTTACACAGTGATGAAGTGCATAGATTTTGACAATCATGTAATTAATTTTCCCTGAAACCACCCAAAAGATTGCTTTTATTCTATCAGTTCTTCATTTTAAAAATCATTATAATTAACCATTCAATTTATTTCTAACTGTAGTGTATGCACAATTGAAAAAAAAAATCTTGGATGTTTTGGCCTATGAAACCAGAAGTAAGCCATAGAAAATATGCAATGTCATCAGTGAATGTCTGGATTTAGCCATGATTTCCACCCACAGAAAAATATAGTGAATTCAATATGGCTCTTGAAAGCATTTTAAAAAGTTCCTTCTCAAGGGGAAAAAATGTTTCTCATAAATATGAATAATCTCTTTTTCCATTAGTGTGACATGACATTTATCTTTGTAGGCTAAAATAAAAAATGAGTCAGCTGGCAACATATTTCTCAAGCAAGATGGCAGCCATTTTATTAGAGAATGTCATTAGCTGTAATGTTAATACAAGTAATTAAGTCATCATAATAAATGACAAGACACTGAACTTTTCCTTCACTTTGCAATGTAGAGAACATAAAAGTCACATTATAAAGTAAGTATATTTGCCTGATCCATTTCTCCTATCAAATAACTGATAAGTGTCCGTGTCATTGAGATGAGGTTTTGTTTGTTTTAAATTGTTGTTGTTAGGTGCCATCTAGTCAGTACTGACTCATACTGATCCTATGCACAACAGAGCAAAGTACTGTCCAGTCCTGTACCAGCCTCATGATCATTTCTATGTATGAGCTATTGTGACTATCACTGTGCCAACTCATCTCATTGGAGGTCCTCCTCTTTTTCTCTAACTCACCACTTTATCAAACATGATATCCTTCTCCAGGGTCTTTTACCTCCTGATGATATACCTGAAGTATGAGAGACAAGTCTGGCTATACTGGCTTCCAAGGAGCATTCTGGCTGTACGTCTTCCAACACAGATTTGTTTGCTTTTATGGTAGTACATGATGCTTTTAATATTGTCATCCAATACCATAACTCAAATGCATGAATTCTTCTATGGTCTTCCTTATTAAATGTCCAACTTTCACATACTTGCTGAAAATACCACAGCTTGGGTCAGGTGCATTTTAGTTCTCAAACTGATATCATTGCTCTTAAACACTTTAAACACTTAGAGCAGCAGACATAGCTACTGCAATGCGTCATTTGATTTCTTGACTGTTGCTACCATGAGTGTTGATGGCTGATCTGAACAAAATGAAGTTTTTAACAACTTCAATTATTTCTCCAGTTACATTGATGTTGTTTATTGGTCCAGTGATGAGGATTTTTGTTTGCCTTGTATTGAAGTACATCCCATACCTCAGGCTGTGGCATTTGATCTTCATCAATAAGTATTTTAAGTTCTTATCACTTTCAGCAAGCAAGGTTGTATCATCTACATATGGCAGGTTGTTACTGAATCTTCCTCCAATCCTGATACCATGTTTTTCTCCATATAATCTAGCTTCTCAGATTATGTGCTCAGCATATGGACTGAATAATTATGATGAAAGAATAGAGGCCTGGAGCACACCTTTCTTAATTTGAAGTCATTCAGTGTTCCTTTGTTCTGTTTAAACAACTGCCTCTTTGTACTAGTTCCTCATGAGAACAATTAAGTGCTCCAGAATACTCATTCTCCACAATGTTATCCACAGCTTATCATGATCCACACAATTGAACACCTTTGCATATCTTTCTGGTATCCTCTGCTTCCAGCCAGATCCAGCTGACATCAACAATGATATGCCTCATTCCATGTCCTCATCTGAATTTGGCTTGAACCTCTGGAAGTTCTCTATCAATGTATGATTATAGCTGTTTTTGTATTTTACTTATATGTAATAAAAATTATATCGTCCAATGATTTCCACATTCTGTTTGGTCACCTCTTTTTGGAATGGGCACAAATATGGATCTCACCATACTGTCAGTTGGCCAGGTAGCTGTCTTCCAAATTTCTTGGCATAGATAAATAAGTGCCTTCAGTGATGCATGAATTAGTTGAAAGATTTTGTTTTGCATTCCATCAGTTCCCAGTGGTGGTGGTCAAGTGCCTTGGAGACAGTTCCGACTCTTAATGGCCCTGTATAAGGGTTCCAAGACTATAAATCTTTACAGGAGCAGAAAGCCTCATTTTTCTCCCACAGGGCACCTGGTACTTTTGAACACTGACTGTGAGATTAGCAGTTTGACTCATAACCACTATCCTGCCAGAGCTCCTTTCAATAAGCTGTACACCTGCAAAAATCTGAATTGCCAAAAGTTTTATGATAGATATCTTAACAATAATAACAAATAAAGAACAGCTGCTGGGTATGTATATTCATATACCTCATCAGCTTTGATTTCTTGATAATATGGCTGAGTAAGAGAAACAAAGTCAGGCTATCCTGGTTTCTAAGGAGCGTTCTGACAGTACTATTTCCAACATACAATTATCTATATAGGGAAAAAAGTAGGATAAGAATGGTTGTACAACTTTAAGAATGTAATCAGCATCACTGAACTAGAAATCTAGAAATTGTTGAACTGATGTATATTCTATGTGTATATTCTCAACAGCAAAAAATAGAATAAATTATTTTAAAAAATAACTTTTAAGAAAAGACATGGTTAAAAACATTGAGTAAAGCATTTAACATGCTGTGAAGCATTAAGCAAATTTTATTGTCAACAACTTTAAATCTAATTTTTCCATTTTGTATGATTTTATTATGAATATTTTATGAGGAAATGCATGAAAAATTCAAATGATGTTGGTCTTTAAATATATGGAGGAGTGTTACATGAAATATACATAACTGATCATTCTGTTACTGTGAAGGACAAATAGGGAATTTATGAATGGAGGTTCAATGTGATACATTTTAACACAAAAAACTGTCTTATAACTAGAATATGTAACACTGGAATGACTTTTCTTCTAAGGTGTTGTGAAATACATGTCCCTGGAAGCCTGAAATTTTTGCCTGACCACCTGAAAGTGAAGTTACAGAAGAAACTATAGAACTTTTTGAAGGCTTTTTAAATAAAAAATTAAATTATTCTTTTATTCAACATTACCTAAATATATTGCAATATATACCTACTTTCAAATGCATTTACTCTACAGAACTTGAAAGCTAGGTGTTGTTGTTGGTAAGTATGGTTGAGTCAGTTCCAACTGATATGGAACCTGTCTAGAGTTTCTGAGGCTGTAAATCTTCACTGGAACAAAAGCCTTATCTTTTTCCTGTGGAGAAGCTGGTGGGCTTGAACCACTGACTGTTGCTAACAGTCTGCACTTATACTACAGAGTCAACACACTCCCTTGAAAGTTAAATATTATTAGCTATTTCCAAGTACTAAAGAAATCAGGTGATATTTAGTCATAGAAAGTTGTCTATAAAAACTACATAGTCAAGTCAGTAGCCTTAATGTTGTTGTTATGTGCCGTGGAGTCGGTTCTGACTCATAGTGACCCTGTACAGGGTTTCCAAGGCTGTAAATCTTTATGGGAGCAGAAAGCTTCATCTTTTTTCCTGCGGAACAGCTGGTAGTTTCGAACGGCAGACCTTGAGGTTCGCAGCCTGATTTGTAACCACTACACAACCAGAGCTCCTTGATAGATAAAGTCAAATAGTGTTACACTGGATCCCCTAAAAAGGTAGTTAAACAGCTTAAAAGTGGTAAGTTTATAAGTATTTATGTCCATATCATCTTTTTTAAGATATTTTTATTAGATTTTGCACATTCACTTGAGTTCAAGGATGTCTATAAACATATTTTTTTCTATTCCCTTCTATGGATCCAGAGGATCCTGCATTTTCTTTGAAAAAGCAAAACAAAACAAAGTCCATCATTGCTTTTTTCTCTGCTGCTGTAAGCATTTGCTTTAGAACTTCCTTATGTTAGCTGTAAATATTTAGTCTTCTTGGGCTTTTAATTATCTTCTATTTATTTATATATTAATCTTCTTAGTAATTTGTTTAGATTAAAAAGTTTGCTTGAAAAACTTTTGCTCCTATGGATATTGGCATAGCCTACTTCCAATTGATTTAAACAAGTCTTCTAAAAATCCCCAAAATTAGTTCAATAAAACTCATTGACAAACAAAACTAATATATCTGCTTTTTACTCTCAGGTTTGGTGTGGAAATATCTATAAGTATACATACAGAGTCCCTGGGTGGTACAAATAGTTAATGAATTTGGCTTGTAACCAGTTTGGGGATTTGGGTCCTTCCACAGATGCCTTGGAAAGAGGCCTGACAACAATGTATTTGTGGAAAACCAGTCATTGAAAGCTCTGTGGAGCACAGTTCTACTCTAACACACATGAGTCAGAACCAACTGGATGGCAACTAGCTACTATTATGCTGAAAGCTATGCCACTGGTATCTCAATACCAGTCACAGCATGGTCACTCATGCTGAACAGAGGTCATTAGAGTTTCCAGTCAAAGCAGACTACAAAGAATGACCTGAACATCTGCAGCTGAAAATTAGTCACCGAATATCTGATGTATCACTTCACAATATTGTCCAATAGAGTGCTAGACAATGAACTCCCGAGATTTGAAGGCATTCAAATTGCACAGTTACAACAATAGACTCATGCATACCAATGATCATGAATATGGCACAAGACCAAGCAATGTTTCATTCTGTTGTACATGAGATCACCATGAATGGTAGCTGATTCAACAGCAAGTAATAACAGCAATATACGTGTGTGTGCTCCAATGTTTTACAAAGCTAGTGTAAGAGGCGACTCATCTGCGTCAAAGGGCTTAATATAATTCTCATACTTTTATCTAGGTAATTATTTAAAATCAAAGGCTCTTAGAACCATATTGCAATGTTTGCATTCTATCAGAAAACTTGATTTAACAATGTGTCAGAACCTTTCAATATACTGAACAGTTTCTGAAATACTGCTTTAGAATTTATGCTCTTCAGAAGCACTTACAGATAGAAAAATTGAAAGACTGACTTGTTGTTTTAGTTGTTAAGTGCTGTCAAGTTGGTTGTGAATCATAACCACCCTGTATGGAGTTTCCAAAGAGTGACTGGTTCGTTTAAAATGCTGACCTCAAGGTTAGCAGCCCAGAGCTTATCCTACAGTGCCACAACAGGACTCCAGTGAGTACAGCCTATAGAAAGTAATTTAACCATCTGGCTTTGATTTTTCCCATTTTGTTTGTTTGTTTTTAGTTGTTACCTTTTTTTTTTTTT
>NW_006408576.1:1913599-1915463 GCF_000296735.1 Chrysochloris asiatica
ACTCTATCTTTCCCAATACACTCTTAAACTACACTCCCTCTTTAAACCTTGTAAGCCAGTCACTTCGTGCCTTTATTGCCCACTCATTTTAGGTAGCCAATGTCTAAATTGCCTATCTCTATCTACCTTGTATACAGAAGGGATAGCATTGACACTTGATGTAAAGACTCCTTCCCTCTATGTTAGTATTTTGAGCTACTAACTTTATGAGTGTAGGTCAAGTTCATCAAATTGTAGCAATTTGCCCTCATTTCCTTTATCATAAAAAAAAAATTTTTTTTTTAATCTCTCTCTAGTTGAGTTATAATTATCAAGCCATTGAGGCTAGGTCAAAGGGGTACTATCTGAAAATTTAGGTGTTCTTGTGTATCTCCCCTCCCTTCATATCAGCTGGATGCTTTACTCTCAGCTCTAGCCCTCTGTGGCTATGTCCTGGTTCATAGGCTCATGTGTCCCCAGGGCTCACCACACTTTGGACCAATCAGCCCTTCCTCTTCTCTTTCTCATCTCCAGGTCAACAGGAGTCTATAGAACATGGATGAACTCAGCCCATTTCTTAACTGCTGCCTTTCCCCCTCTTCCACTCACCAGTAGACCAATGTGGTTGCCAGCAAGCTTACATGCCTACTCATGTGTTCTCTCTGATTTCTCTTATTTCAAAAATGAAGGAAGTTATATAATAATTGCAAGAATTAAATGCAAAAACACCATATAAAGGCTACATAAAATATCTAGTATAGTACAAGGCTTTAGACAAACTTAACAGCCGTCAACTTGAAATTATAACTTTTTTGGATTAGAAATTCTTTATTCGGGACTGAATTATTTTGAGGAGGAATAATATTTCTAAAGCAAGTAAATATGAAATCTAATAAGACAAAGAAAGTTAAGACTTTTTTCTCTTTTAGTCTCAGAAAAATAGCTTACAAGTATGGAAAAGTATGATATATAAGGCAATATCTAACATTATATGTTTTTTCACATTTTAAAAAAGAAGCAGTATATGAAGGAGTGATTCTTGTTGTTGTTAAGTGCCATTGAGTCGGATCTGACTCATAGCAACCTGTATAAGGTTTCTGAGGAGTGGCTGGGGAGATTGAACCATTGACCTTGCTATTAAAAACAACCTTGCAATTCAGCACTTATCATACAGTGCAATATAGGTCAATGATAAGTCCAAAGAATAATGTTGTATGTCAAGCCAAATACAATATCCAAATACAGCAAAAGGCAAACAAGCATTGCCTGACTGTCCGATATATTGATAAAAATGAACCACCTAGATTTGAAGGCATTCAAATCACACAGCTACAATAGACTCATGCATACCAGTGATCATGAAGATGGCACAAGATCAAGCAATGTTTAATTTTGTTGTACATGACTCAACAGCAACTAATGATAACAACATGTGTATGTGCTCTAATGTTTTACAAGCCTGTTTGAAAGAGGTCACCACTCATCTGTCAATTTGTCATACTATGGTGGCTTGTGAGTTTCTGTGATTCTGGAAGCTATGCCACTGGTATTTTAAATACTAGCAAAGTCCCCCATGATGGACAGGTTTCAGATGAGCTTCCAAATGAAGACAAACTATGAAGAAGGAGAGACGAACCATTTCTGAATATTTAGTCACTGAAAACCTTATGAACAGCAGAGAAACGCTGTCAGATATACTGCCGGAAAATGAACCCCTCAGGTTGAAGGCACTCAAAATGTGACTGGAGAAGAGCTACCTCCTTAGAATACTGTTGACCATGATGAACCAAGTGGAGTAAAGGCTGTGGGAGTAAAGCCCTCTGGACCTTCATTTGCTGATGGGGCACAACTCAGAATGAAAAGAAACAGCTATAAACATCCATTA
>NW_006408576.1:1917243-1919837 GCF_000296735.1 Chrysochloris asiatica
GATGGTCAAACTTCGTCTTTCATATTTCGGACATATTATCAGGAGGGAGCCAGTCACTGGAGAGAGATATCATGTTTGGTAAGGTGAAGGGTCAAAGAAAAAGGGGAAGACCCCCAGTAAGATGGATTGGCTCAAGTGTGGCAACAATTGTGAGGTTAGCCCAGGACCGGGCAGTGTTTCATTCTGTTGTGCATAGGGTCACTATGAGTTGATACCAACTTGATGTTACCTAACATCAACAACACCACAATTCAAGGTGGGAGTGTTTACTGAGAGCATCCTATGGAACATATAATAATTTTTCCATGAATGTTTTGGTCATATGGAGCATGGCAGAGCATTAGTAGAATGGCCTAGGGTACAACTATAGAATTAGTAAGAGAAACATCCATTGGATGCATTTGAAATACAAAGAGAGTATGTTTGCAGTCATTGGGCAAATATTAATTTAGGTTGACGATACCTAATCTAGTAGGTATTTAGCTGTAAATTAAAATGGACTCTAATTGTATTCTTTAGTTCCTAAATTCTTGGGGTCACTCTGAATACATATGGATTGCTTTCATTTCTTAAAAATATTTTTAAATAAAATTATTCACATTAAGCATGATTTCATAGGGGAAATCTTGTCCCCCTTTTATTTGGTGTGCACTAGTTGCTTTCTGTGTTTTTGCCCCTAAGGGATTTTAAGCTATAAGGGCAGGGACATAGGGAATTGATTTCTTAATTAGCACTGTGTCTTACATATTGCAGGGGATCATAAATAAAGGGAGATATAATGCCTACATGGGAGAATAAATAAATGAAAAACATCTATTCCCTGGATCTGCACTTTCAATTGTGAAGTCGAGCTTTGAGTAGAAAATTTTAGTAATAAACATTCACAGTCTCTTCCCAAAGTCCCACAGAGTCCATGGCAACAGCACCAATGAATCAGGCTGTGGAAGGGTCCACACAAATTTGCAAATGAAAGTGTTTTTGCATCTGCTGAGACTGGTAAATAAAGATGCTTTGAATCAATCTGTTAAGCCAGTAGCTCAAATGAAGAACAAAACATTATCATTTAAAATGTTCTAAAGAACATTAATAAACAAGTGACATTTCTGAGCATAAAATGAGACCATGGGATTTTTTGTTTGTTGATTTGTTTAGACAAGAACTTCACATCACTTTAGAGAAAGGAAGCTCTTCTTTAAGTCCTGCAAGCATAATCTGAATTAATGAAACAACCAAAATTTTGCGGCAGACATCACTCATTATTACTTAATATTTCCCAGCTATTTCAAATAAATATGACTGATGTTTATTTGAGAAGATAATTTTGTGAAATCTGGTGATTGCATCAAAATAGATAGCTGTATAATTTGATGTGGTCTGACAGAAATTTTTTACATCATGTGACTAAGTTTTTTCTTTAATGGGAGAATTGCTTTCATACAAATCTGTCCACTATCCTCAAGAGGTTTGGCATTCTCTTAAAGAACGCTTAAAATGATTCCTAACTCAAAGCAATATTCTACATAATGGAAACGTAAATTTATATGTTATTGTTCATAAGTGCCTCCAAGTCAATTTCAACTCATAGCATCCTTGTATAAGGTTTCCAAGGAAGTGCTAGTGGATTTGAACCACCAACTTTTGGGTTAGCAGTCCAGTGCTTTTGAGAATTTATCATTTTAAAGTAAGTCAACGAATATCATGGGTTTAATCTGTCCCCACAAAGCATATGTTAAAGTCCGAATCTATGATACTGGTTAATGTGATTGCATTTGAAAATGGAGTCATTTTAGGCATAATCAAGTTAAAATAAGGTTGTACTGGATTAGGATGGACTTTTATCTAATTACTAGTATCCTGAGAAAGTGAGGGAAATTTCAACATACCCAGACAGAGTAAATATGATTTGATGATAGAAGTAGCAATAAGAATGATATCAAGGATGTAGATAACTGCCAAAATCTAGAAAGAAGCAAGGAATATTCTGACCATTTTATAGAACCCTCAAAGGTGTGTGGTCATGAGTGAACATTGATTTTGACATCCAGCCTTAAAAAATGTGAGATAATAAATCCTTTTTTATCTTAAATGAACCTGATTTTGGAAATTTGCTGTCATAACCACAGGAAGCTAATATAATTGTCTTTACTTTATATGATCTTCATGATTATAAACCAGACAGGAATAATTGTCACCTTTAAAAAGATGCATAAGAACACCCACACTCGCAGATAATACCCACTTATCCTGGCTTCAGTGAGTGGATGATAGAAGAAGAAGAAGAAGAAGAAGAAGAAGAAGAAGAAGAAGAAGAAGAAGAAGAAGAAGAAGAAGAAGAAGAAGAAGAAGAAAGTATTCTCATACAATTTGATGAACTTGACCTACACCTATGGAAGCAGTAACTCAAAAGAGGGAAAAAGTCCTTACAGCAAGAATCATTTCCACCCCCTCCACACACAGAATAGACAGGGATGGGCAACTTGGACATTAGCTACCCAAAATGGGGGATGGGGGGCTACAAAGGCAAGAAGTGACTGGCTTACAAGCTTTCAAGAGGGAACCTAGATCCAGAGGGCCTGGAGGAAGGTAGAATCTCC
>NW_006408576.1:1920272-1940392 GCF_000296735.1 Chrysochloris asiatica
AAAAAAAAAAAAAAGATTCAAGGAGCATAGGTGATTTGCTCCTATGCACTCAACTTCTTATTCATAGTTCTTGGGGAAAAAATTGTCCCTTTATTACTTTATGGTCTCTTTCTGATTTAGATACTTATCAAAATATGTATATTCCCAAATAATTGATTTTTCTCCCAGTGATCTGTTATCAAAAACAAATTTTCATCTTACAAAATGGAAGCTGCATGATTTAGAATCAAATTTGATTTGAAGTTAATTTTTTTTTTCTCCTATTCAAGATTATATATGAATCGAATAAATTGAATTTCAGACTGTAAAATGTTTGGCATAGCTTCAGGTTACAATACCTGCTTGTTGTTCAGTGGGTGGGTGGATGGCGAACTAAATGGCCACTGTCTTACATCTGTGTTTCTAACTCTCCTTGGTGAGAATGAAAAAATCATTTTAAAGTAAAGTAAAACCAGAGCTGTAAAATTTTCAACATTTTGATATGGTATATCGCATACTGTTGCTGTTAAGTGTCACCCTGTATAGGGTTTCCAATGAGCATTTAGAGAATTTGAACTGGTGACCTTGTTAGTATATTGCATAGTGAGAAATTATTAGAATTTCATAAAAGAAATCATTCAATTCATGTCTTATGAGTATAAAATAGAATTGCATTGTTATGAAGTAAAATATTTGGCTACAGGATTTAGGACTATTTGAATCCTGTCCAAAAATACCATCTCTTCTTCCAATTAATGGAAATAAACAGTAAACAACAGAAAGTAAATGAAAAATAACACTTAATTTTTGTTGTTCTTAAGTGCCATCAAGTCAGTTCTGACCTATAGTGATCCTGTTTAGGGTTTCCAAGGAGCAGCTGGTGAGCTTGAACCACCAACCTTGCAGTTCAAATGGCTTTGCAGTCTGGCACATTAACCCACAGGGCCACACCAGGACTCCAACACTTAATTTGTACCTCCATAATTGCTATGTCAGTTTGTTGCCCTGTGCTGGCTGACACGTTGCTGTGATGCTGGAAGTTACGCCACCAGTATTTTTAAAACAAAGTACACCCATGGGGGATACGTTTCAGCTGAGCTTCCAGACTGAACTACACTAGGAAGAAGCCTAAGCAGACTGCTTATGAATATTTCATCACCGAAAACCTTTTGAATAACAGTGGAACACCGTTAGATAGCGCCAGAATATTGAATAGTGAAACATGATGAAGAGCAACAGAATATTCTGAGACATAGTACCAGAAGATAAGCCTCTCAATTTGGAATATACAAAAGATATGGCTGGGTAATATTATTTGTACAAAGTATAAATCTAGAAAAATTGGAAGTTGTCAAAAATGAAATGGAACTCATCAAGATTGATATCCTAGCCATTGCTGAGTTGAATTGGACTGATACTGGCTATTTGTAATCTGAAAAATCTATGTTTGGCTATGCTAGGAATGAAAATTTGAAGAGGAGTGGCAGCACATTCATCATCAAAAAGAACATTTCAGATTTTGAAGTATAAACCTGTCTGTGATAGGATAATGTCCACATGACTCCACGAAAGACCAGTTAATATCATTATTATTCAGATTTATGGACTAACCAGTGAGGTCAATTACGATGAAATTGAACAGAGGAGCTCTGGTAGCGTAGTGGTTATGAATCGGGCTGGGAACCTCAGGGTCAGCAGTTCGAAACTACCAGCTGTTCTGTGGGAGGAAGATGAGGCTTTCTGCTCCGGTAAAGATTTACTGCCTCGAAAACCCTGTACAGGGTCGCTATGAGTCGGAAGCGACTCCACGGCACATTACAACAACAACAAGTGTGGCACTGGTGCGGCGCTATGGGTTAATGCACCAGACTGCAAAGCCGTTTGAACTGTAAGGTCGGTGGTTCAAGCTCACCAGCTGCTTCTCGGAAACCCATATACAGGGTCGCTATGGGTCGGAACCAACTCGATGGCACTTCACAACAACAACAAAGTGTGGCACTTAAGGTTAATGTGCAGGACTGCAAGGTCTGTTTGAACTGCAAAGTCTGCCGCTCAAACTCCTGGGAATCCCTATACAGGGTCACTATGAGTTGGAACAGACTCACAGCACTTTACAACAACAACCAATTTCTTCAGTCTCAATTTGTTCAAACATGCAATGAAGACATATTGATAATTACTGGTGATTGGAATGCAAATGTTAGAAACAATGAGGAAGGATCAGTATTTGGAAACTACAAGCATTGGTGATAGAAACGATGCAGGAGATTGTATAACTTTGAAAGTGCAATGACTTCTTCATTGCAAATACTTCTTTAATAAACATAAAAGCCGACTATTCACATGAACCTCATCAGATGGAATACAAAGACATGAAATTGACTACATCTGTGGGAAGAGGAGGTATAAAAGCTTCATATCATCAGCCAAAACAAGACCAAGGGCAGACTATGGAACAGACCATCAATTGCTCCTATACAAGCTCAGGCTAAAGTTGAAGAAAATTAAAACTAATCTACTAGCATTAAAATATGACCTTGAACATATTGCACTTGAAATTAGACATCATCTCAAGAACAGATTTAATGATTATTCACTAACGGCTGAAGACCAGAAGAGTTCTGGGATGACATAAAAAATATCATGCAGAAGAAAGCAAAAGATCATTAAGAAACATAGAAAGAAGGAAAAGACTACATATTGTATGATTATGGCTTCCTTTATTAAAAGCTATGCATATTGTGTGGTGTCCTGGTGTGGCACTGTAGTATAAGCACCCGACTGCTAACTGCAAGGTCAGGGGTTCAATCTCACCAGCAGCTCCTCCGAAACGGTACATAGGATCACTATGAGTCGGAACAGAATCTATGGCACTTAACAACAACAGCAACAACTTCCATGTTGTAGCATGTTTCAGTATTTTATTGTTTTTATGACAGCGTAATATTCTGTTGGATGAATACACTACATTTTCTTAATGTATGCTTATTCATCAGAAAATGGATTTCTTCTTAAGTACTGTTGAGTCAGTTCTGTGAGTCTACTCATAGAGACCCTGTATAGCATCTAAGAGGAACAGTTTGTGGGTTTGAACCACTGACTTTATAGTAAGCTGTCCAGTGTTACATACTATATCTCCAAATTAGGACTCCTTATGCATGATGGTCAGTTGGCTCCATTTCACTTACTGGATATTATAAGTAAAGCTGCTGTGAACATTCATTAATCTACAAGATTTTACATAAATGTACTTTCATCTTTCCTAGTATATACCTAGATATGGCATTGCTGGGTTATAAAGTACCTCTATAGTTTTCTTTTTCAGAAATTGTAAATTGTTTTCTAGAGTGGCTGCACCATTTTACATTATCACTAGCACCAGCTGCCCCTTGGAAACCTATACAGTGTCACTATGGATCGGAACTGACTCAATGGCACTTATCAAGAACCAAAGCAATGGATAATGTTCCCAATTTCTCCACATCCTCACCTACAATTATTATTGCCTTTCTGTTTAATTATAACTATGTTAGTGGGTTTGAAGCAATATCACATTAAGGTTGTGATTTTTGTTTCCTAATCAATTATGATGTTGAGCATACTTTTAAGTTCTTATTTGTCATTTGTATACCTTCTTTAAGGAGCTCTGGTAGCGTAGTGGTTATGAATCGGGCTGCGAACCTTAAGGCCAGCAGTTCTAAACTATCAGCCGCTCCCCGGGAGAAAGATGAGGCGTTCTGCTCCCGTAAAGATTTACACCCTCGGAAACCCTGTACAGGGTCGCTATGGGTCGGATCCGACTCAATGGCACTTAACAACAACAACAACAACAATACCTTCTTTGGAGAAATGTGTATTTAATTTTTTTTCATTTTTTAAAAAATGTAATTCATTTCTGTGGTTTGTGTTTCTTGTTTTCTTAATGGTTTCTTGTAAAGACAATACATATTTTCAATTGTGATGATGTCCAATTTATCTATTGTTTCTTTTGTCACTGTCATATCTTAGAAGCAATTGCATAATTCAAGATAATAAAGATCTATGCCTATATATCCTTGTGAGTGTATAGTTTAGTTCTTATTCTTTATTTACATTTTTTATAAACTTTGAGTTAATTTTCATATATGGTGTGAGTTAGGAATCTAACTTTATTCTTATAGTTGTGGAAATCCAGTTGTCACAACATCATTTGTTGAACATCAGTCCCCACATGGTACCTGGCTGCCATTTCCAACTGCTTTGAAAGGGATCACAGTAGAAGGTCCTACACAGCATGGGAGAAAATTGTGGGAGAAAACTCGAAATCATAAAAAAGCAAAACAAAACAGGTTTATTGATTAGACAGAGACCAGTGGAACCCTGGAGACTAGGACTTTTAGCTACCCTTCAGATCTGAAATAAAATCACTCTTCTGACTCAATATTTGGCCAAAAAATAGACAAGTCTATTGTGGAAAAAATAACACTGGGGAGGTTGTCACACCCTAGAATAAGGAACTATTTGAGAAAAAGGGGAGCATTTACCCAAGTACAAATTATAAAAGGGTTAGGAAAGAAAAAAGAATGGAAAAAGAAAACACAGGAAGGAAATGTGATAAAGATGTTTCACTGTGCAATTTGCAGTCAATGAGATGAAACAAAATATGTATAAATTATTGAATGGAAAGCTGATCTGTTCTGCAAACCTTCACCCAATTCACATGTACACACACACAAAAAAAAAAAGAAGAAGAAAAGAAAGAAAGAAACTTGCTCCAAAGCTACAGAAAAAAAGATGGTGTGTTACTGAACAAAGGATAAACATATACATCAATGGAATAAAATTAAGAATGAAGAAATAGAACAATACATTTGATCTATTGATAAGAATGAGTTGAGTTTTGATAAGGATTCCTGCATGAATCAGTGGAGAAAGAATACTGCTGTTGCCATGTTCTTTGAGTCACAGATCTTGTCCAAACTCAAGGGAGGTATTTATACAAGGTTGCCAAAACAGGAAGTGGGGATCATACGGTATAATCTTTCAAGCAAAGGTTTTTACATTTTTAAAAGATGGTAAAAATAATTAAGTAACTAAGAATAGCATATGACCTAGACCCCATATATAGCCATAGAATCTAAAATATTATCTGGCTTTTTTCAGAAAAATCTGTCAATCCCAAGCCTCCAAGATATACTATTGTATGTTAAATACAGAAAATCTGAAGATAACAAATATTCTTTGATATTTCCATATAATTTAATAAGAAAGCAGATGTAAAGACAAAGTAGCAAAAGTAGTTTTTTTAATGATTTAGTTTACATTGAACTACAATTGTTTGTATTAAGTGCTTTAATTTCATTTGCAGTTATTATAAAGTTGCATGGTAAAGTCGTGTGGCACATAGGATAAGGACTGGACCTCAAGGTCAGTTTGAACTGCAAGGTCGGCGGTACAAACTTACCAGCTGCTCCCTGAAAACCCAATACAAGGTCGCTATGAGTCAGAATCGACTCTATGGCACTTAACAACAACAACAATTTATTATATACAAAATGAATTTGGTTTACCGAGTGCTATAATGCTTACTTCAACTTATTGACCTATTATTTTTGTATCTGCTTGCTATAATGAAAGAGCCCTGTTAGAATAGTAGATTATGAGCTGGCCTGCTAATGGCAACTTCAGCAGTTTTAATCTACCAGTCACTTTGCAGGAGAAAGATTTACAACTCTGGAAACTCTATACAAGTTCGATTTGAGTTGGAATTGACTCAGTGGCACACAACCAATGCTATAATGCATAATGATAAGAAAGAATGTAAATGCTGTGGCAGTTGTAATTAATTTTTGTAAAGGGCTGGTCACATGTGAATCTGCTTGATGAATTCATTTGGAACTATTCTACTAATCAGAGCACCTTTCAGAAATTTAGATGTAAACACCAAAAGAAACCTTTTCCCAACAAAAGTGAAAAAACATACAGTTAATAGAAAAAAAAATACAGTTCATTTTTAAAATGTGTTTTTCTTTACTTTGTTCATATCACTAGACTATTTTCTATATAATCTTTGGTTATATAGAGATAGTCTAGTAATATGAACAAAGCAAAGGGAAAAAAACTTGTTGTATTCCATCTATGTATGATCTGTGGGTTTTTTAATAACCTAAGCTTTCCAAATAAATATATATAAGCAATAATATTATTTTACAAGAAATTGAAGTATTTATAAGTCACAGTACAGTGAACTACTTCGTATGTATCTTTTAGTTATAATTTTGTAACTCCCATTCAACTGCTCTTTCCTGATGTGTCTGAATATGAGATGGGGGAGGAAGATGCTGATGGATTATATGATTCAGTTGTGAATTGTTATTAACAGGGCAAACTGTGATTGATCAATTATTCAATTTATCTGAGTATAAAATGAACCATGTCAGAAGCAGGAATGGGGGTATCTTTCTACCATCAAGGAAGAAGAGTCAACAGTGGAGTACATCCTTTGGGTCCTGTGGTCCTTGCTCAGTAAGCCTCCTATTCCAAGGAAAAGAAAGCTATGATGTCAGAGGAGTGGCAGAGGATTAGTAGAGGAGCAGCAGCAGCAGAACCAAAAGACAGAGGATGATCCAGAGTAGCTGACTTACCCATCCAGGGAGTAAGTAAAATATGTAGGTGCTATGTCAAATGTTATTAATTGGGGAGCTGGGTTTGCAGACCCACAGTACTAGAGCTTAGTGCCCTTGAACTGAGGCTTATAATGGATTAGAGTGTCCTTTGGGCAGTTATCATCAGCCTTAAAAAAGTTTTATGACATTGCCTGAGAAGGGCAGAGGCCAGGCCAAGGGCTGAGAGTCAGAAAGAGAATGGTTTGTCTGGTAGCAGAGTTGAGAAGAATCTGTCCTGGCTAAAGAACTGTGTTCTGAGCATTTTTGACCCTGCAAAAAAGCATACTAGCATCCCTAAAAAAACACATTAACTATAAGTATGTTTTCTGAGTTATTTGTGGCCATTGGAATGAATTATTGAGCTTAGCTAAGTAGAGAGTCCAGCAGTTGTTAGTTTCTTGTACAGTGGTTGCTTATGTGTGGATGAAATGCTGGAAGTTATGCCACCAGTATTTTAAAATTCAGCAAGGTCACCTATCGTGGACAGGTTTCAGCAGAGCTTCCGAACTAAGACTGACAAGGAATAAGGAGAGATAGACTAATTCTGAATGTTTAGCCACTGAAAACCTTATAAATAGCAATGAAAAACCAGAATATTTAAGATTGAAATATGATAAATAAAACCAGAATATTGTTCGATACAGTACCAGATGATGAGCTTCTCAAGTTGGAAGGCACTCAAAATACAACTGGGGAAGAGCTGCTTCCTCAAAGTAGAGTTGACTTTCATGACCCAATGGAGTAAAACTTTCTGGATCTACATTTGCTGATGGGGCACTACTCAAAAATGAGGGGAGGCATACTTGCAGAATGTGCCCTTTGGAGATGTAAATTATTATATATGCCTGAGTGTTATTTTGTTTTTTCAAAAGCTAAAGTGGATAGAGAGAAATACTGTTAACTGATGGTACATGGAGGGGATTATAATCATTGTAATGAAACAAGGTGTATGATTTGTTGAATGTAAAATTGATGATATGCCCTGTAAATTTTCACTCAATCCACAATAAAAACCTTAAATTAAACAAACAAAAAAAAAAATGAGGGGAAACAGTTGTAAACACACATTAATAAATGGAACATGACACATACAAGGTATGAATTTAGGAAAATAAAAAATAAAATAGAAAGCATAAAGATAGATATCCTAGCCATTGGTGAGCTGAAATGGACTGGTATTGGTCATTCTGTATATGTAAATCTTATGATTTACTATGGCAGAATGATAAGTTGAAAAGGAATGGTATCACACTCATCATCAAAAGGAACATTTTGAGATTTGTCTTGAAGTATAATGCTGACTGCAATAGTGTACTATCCATATGCCTACAAGGAAGACCAGTTAATATCACTATTATTCAAATTTACATCCCAACTGTAAGCCAATGATGATGGAATTGAAGAATTCTACCAACTTCTTCAGCTTTAAATTGACCAAACAAGCAATCAAGATGTATTTATAAATAAGAAGGTTGGAAACAAACAAGAAGAATCAGTTGTTGGAAAATATTATCTTGGGGATAGAAACAATGCTAGAGACCTCATGATAGAATTTTGCAAAATCAATGACTCATTCATTGCAAATACCTTTTTAAAACAACATAAAAGACAACTATACCCATGGACCTCACCAAATGGAATACATAGAAAACAAATTGACTACATCTGGGGGAAGAGACAGTAGAAAAGCTCCATATAATCAGCCAAAACATGCCCGGGCCAGCCTATGTAAAAGACCATCAATTTCTCATATGCAAGTTCAGGATGAAGTTAAAGAAAATTAAAACAAGCCTACAAGACCCAAAATATGACTTTGAACATGTTCTACCTGAATTTAGAGATTATATCAAGAATAGGTTTAATGGATTAGACACTAATGACTGAAGACCAGAAAAGTTGTGGGATGACATAAAAAATGTCATAAAGGAAGAAAGCCAAAGGTCATTAAGAACACAAGAAAGAAGGAAAAGAACAAAATGGATATCAGAAGAGACTCTGAAAATTGCTCTCTAAAGTAGAGATGCTAAAGCAAATGGAAGACACTAGAAAGTAAAAGAGCTGAACAGAAATTTTCAAAGGGCAACTCAAGAAGACAAAGTCAAGTATTATAATAAAATGTGCAAAGACCTGAAGTTAAAAAACCAAAAGGAAAGAACGTGCTTGACATTTCTCGAGCTTAAAGAACTGGAGAACCAATTTAAGCCTCAACTTGCAATATTGAATGATTCTTTAGCAAAATATTAATGATGCAGAAAGTCTGAAATGAAGATGGAAGGAATAGAGAAAGTCTTTACCAAAATGAAATGCTCCATGTTTGATCATTTAAGAGGTAGCATATGATCAAGAGACAATGGTATTGAAGGAAGAAGGCCAACATGCACTAAAAGCATAGACAAACAACAAGTCTTCAGAAATTAATAGGATACAAATTGAAAATTTTCAACAAACCGATACAGCACTGGAGACACTCACTTTTCTATGACAAGAAATTTGGAAGAAAGCTACTTGGCCACTGCTGGGAAGAGGTTCATATTTGTGCCCATTCCAAAGAGAAGTGACTGAAGGGAATGCGAAACCATTGCACAATATCACTAATATCATATTCAAGTAAATATTTGCTACAGATAATTCAAAAAAGGATGCAACGGTATATTGACAGGGAAATGCCAGAGGTTCAAGCCAGATTCAGATGAGAATGTAGAATGGGGGATATCACTGTTGATGTAAGATGGATTGTGACTGAAATTAGAAAATAGCAGAAAAACGTATACATGTGTTATATTTACTATATAAAGTGTTTGTGTGGACCATGATAAACTATGGGTAACATTGTGAAGAATAGGTAGACCAGAAGACTTCATTGTGATCATGAGGAATCTATAGAATAAACAGGGGGATACTGAATGGTTTAAAATTAGGAAAGGTGTGAACCAGGGTTGTATTCATTCGCCATCTTTATTCAATCTGTATGCTGAGCCAATAATCAGATACGGTGGATTCTTTGAAGAAGAACATGGCTCAAGATTGGAAGAAGACTCATTAACAACCTATGATATGCAGATAACACAACCTTGATTGCTGAAAATGAAGAGGGCTTAACATACTGATAAAGATCAAGGCAAAAGCCTTTGGTTTGGGCTGCACCACAATGTAAAGAAAACAAAAATCCTCACTCCTGGAACAATAAATAATGTCATGATAAAAGGTGAAAAGATGGTAGTTTTCAAAGATTTCATTTTGCTTGGAATCACTCTCAACTCTCTTGAAAGCAGCAGTCAGGAAATTAAATGAAGTATTGCATTAGGCAAATATGCTACACAAGATCTTTTTAAAGTGTTCAACAGCAAAGATGTCAGTTTGAAGACTAAGGTGTGCCTGATCCAAAATATGGTATTTTCAATAGCCTCATATGCATGCGTAAGTTGGAAAGTGAATAGGGAAGATTATAGAGCAATTTATATATTTGAGTTATGATGTTGTCAAAGAATATTAAAAGTACCATGTACTGCCAGAAAAAAATACAAATCTTTGTTGGAAGAAGTACAGCCTGAATACTTTTTAGAAACCAGGATGAAGAACCTTTGTCTCTCATGTTGTTGTTAGGTGCCATTAAGTTGGTATCGACTCATAGCAACCCTATGCACAACAGAACAAAACACAACCCAGTCTTGGGCCAACCTCACAATTGTTGCCACGCTTCAGCCCATTGATGCTGCCACTTTGTCAATCCATTTCGCTGAGGGGCTTCCTCTTTTTCTCTGACCCTCCACCTTACCAAACATGATATCCTTCTCCCCCGACTGGTCCCTCCTGACAATATGTTTGAAATATGAGAGTTAAAGTTTGGCCATGCTGGCCTCCAAGGAGCACTCTGGCTATACTTCTTCCAAAACAGATCTGTTAGTTCTTTTGGCAACCCACGGTACATTCAATATTCTCCTCCAACACCATAACTTAAATGCATCAATTCTTCTAAGGTCTTCCTCATTCACTGTCCAACTTTTGCAAGCATATGAGGTTATTGAAAATGCCATGGCTTAGGTCAGGCGCACTTTAGCCCTCAATCTGACATCTTTGCTCTTCAACACTTTAAAAAGTTCTTGTGCAGCAGATTTGCCTAATGCAATACGTTGTTTGATTTTTTGACCACTGCTTCCATGAGTGTTGATTGTTGATCCAAGAAGAATGAAGTCATTGACAACTTCAATCTTTTCTTCGTTGATAAAAATGTTGTGTATTGGTTCAGTGGTGAGGATTTTTGTTTTCTTTATATTGAGATGCAATCTGTACTGAAAGCTGTGGTCTTTGATTTTCATCAGTAAGTATTTTAAGTTCTCTTCCATTTCAGCAAGAAATGTTGTATCATTTACATATCGCAGGTTTTTAATGAGTCTTCCTCCAATCCTAATGCCATATTTTTCTTCATATAACCCAATTTCTCAGATTATTTGTTCAGCATACAGGTTGAATAAGTATGGTGAATACAACGCTGTCACACACCTTTCTTAATTTTAAACCATTCAGTGTTCCCATGTTCTATTTGAGCAACTGCCTCTTGGTCCATGTACAGACTCCTCATGAGCACAATTAAGTGTTCCAGAATACTCATACTTCGCAATGTTGTCATAGCTTGTCATGAACCACACAATCGAAAGCATAGTCAATAAAGCACAGGTAAACATCTTTCTGATATTTTCTGCTTTCAGCTACGATCCATGAGACATCAGCAATGATATACTTCATTTCACGTCCTCTTCTGAAACTGGCTTGAACCTCTGGAAGTTCTCTGTCAATGTATACTTGAAGCTGTTTCTGTATTACCTTTAGTAAAACTTAACTCACATGGGATGTCAAAGATATCCACCACTGCTCTGTCAGTTTGTCGTACTGTGGTGGCTTGTGAGTTTCTGTGATTCTGGAAACTATGCCATGGGTATTTAAAATACCAGCAGGGTCACCCATGGTGGACAGGTTTCAGATGAGCTTCCAGACACAGACAGAGTAGAAAGAAGGAGAGTCAAATTACTTCCAAATATTTAGTCACTGAAAACCTTATGAATAACAGAGAAACACTGTCAGATATAGTACCAGAAAATGAGCCCCTCAGGTTGAAAGGTACTCAAAATGTGACTGGGGAAGAGCTGCCTCCTCAAAGTAGAGTTGTCTCTTATATTTGTATATATTCTGAGAAGCAACCACTCTCTGGAGTATATCATCCTTGTGGGGTGTCAGTGAAAAAGAGGTTGACCTCCAAGGAGATACATTTGCTCAGTGGCAGCAGCATTGGGCTCAAGTACAACAATGGTTGTGAGGGTGCCACAAGTCAGGCAGGGTTTTGTTATGTTTTGCTTAAGGTTACTATGAGTTGGAACTGACTCGATGACACCTAATAACAACAAGTAGAAAGGATTGTGAGAGGGATAACTTGGTGCCATTGGTTTGTATAAGTATTCTAAGAAATACAATTATGTATTATAACCACACACACATAAAAAAGTGTCATCCAGCTGATTATGACTTGTAGCATTCCCATATAGGATTTCTGTGACTATAAATCTTTTGCTGTTATTACTAAGTGCCAGAGAGTCAACTGAACTCATAGTGACCCTGTATAGGGTTTCCAAGGAGTGAGTGATGGGTTTGAACAACCGACATTATGGTTAGCAGTCAATGCTTATTATACAAAAACCTTCATCTATCTCTTGCTAAGTAGTTGGTGGGTTTAAACTGCTGGCCTTGCAATTAGCAGTCTGGTGGTTATTCTATAATATTTCTACCTGTGTCTCACTCTCAAATATTAACTATAAGCCATTATTGTTATTATTGTTGTTGTTAAGTGTTGTTGACTCAGTTCCATGTCACAGCAGGCCTTTTTAGGGTTTCTGAGGAGTAGCTGGTGGGTTTGAACTGCCAACCTTGGCAGTTAGCACTTCAGTGCTTATCCTATAGCACCATAAGCAGTAGAAACCTGTACTACTACAAAAATTAAATATAATATACCTAAACTTACAGATATAAACACATAAATATGTAAAGAATATCACAAGTAACATTTAAATTAGGTTGATTGTAATATAACGTGTTTTGTTGAAAGTAGGCATAACAGTTAATCTTTGTAAACCAGCCTTGATACTTAAGTCTAAAGAATCATTCTAATCTTGAAGCATGAAATAAAGATTGTCATACAGCTAATGTCTAACTTTTGGAAAAAATACAAATTATACTAGTCTTTGATGTCACACTGACCCTTATTGTTTTGAGCTGAGATAAGAAATCCACATCTTGTTGTTATTGCTAAGTGCTGTCATGTCAGTTCCAACTCTTAGCGACATCATGTAGGGTTTCCAAGGAGCAGCTGGTGTTTGAAAAGCCAGTCTTGTGGTTAGCAGTCCAGTGCTTATCCTACAGCACCATACCAGGACTCCTATAAGCCCTAATTTTATATTCACTCACTTAGAGAAGACAGAGACAAAACATAACAGCCTGCTAAGAGAGAGAAAAACAACAAAAAACTGGAAGGATAGAGGAAAGCATAAAGGAAGAGTGAGAAGAGTGAATGCTTGGATGATGCTAAGTTTCTGGCAAGAGTAATAGAATTATTTGGAAATAAATAATGTCGGCACTTACCCAATATGATGAATTGTACATGTGAAAAAAGGTTGAAATGGCAAATGTATTGTTTTATAGATATATTTACTGCAGTAAATTTTAAAAACAGAAAAACTAGAAAAGAATGTTTGCTTCAAATATAAGAGGAGCACCCAAGACAATACTGGCGAATGTGCCTCCTCAGAATTTCAATATAGGTCAGTGATTTTCCTTTAAAAATTTAAGATCAGGGTCAAGATCAAGAGGAGAACCTAGGAGGAAAAATAAGGAAATAATTTTCTTTGCTTTGTTAGTCCACAGGTGTTAGAGCATCACCAAAGGTATTACTAAGAAGGATAGAATTGAAAGAATAAAATGTAAACTCCTGCCTAGGTAAATCAATGATTTTCTCGATGGAAATTTTAAAAAGTAAAATAGTACAGTAGACTCTTATAAAGCAGTTCTGAAATAAATTTGCTCTTAAATAGAAAACTATACAGTGGGGTACACACTTCCACACTGAAATACTATATTTTAGGCAGCATATAATTCACTTCATATTCGCTAGCTCATTTTATCTATTTTCTTGTACTGTTAAAAAACAGGCATCTGAAAGTTGCGGGATAAGAGAGATACAGAACTAAATTTATTGTTTTCCTAAATATTGAAAGTGCCATGGCTG
This sequence comes from Chrysochloris asiatica, assembly GCF_000296735.1. Classification (NCBI taxonomy): domain Eukaryota; kingdom Metazoa; phylum Chordata; class Mammalia; order Afrosoricida; family Chrysochloridae; genus Chrysochloris; species Chrysochloris asiatica. The sequence continues at coordinate 1,934,166 of NW_006408576.1, forward strand.
CCAAAAGAGCAAACAGATCTGTGTTGGAAGAAGGGCAGCAGAGAGCTTCTTGGAGGCCAGGATGCCAAACTTCATCTCTCAGACTTCAGACATATTGTCAGGAGGAACCATTCACTGGAGAAGGATATCATGTTTGGTAAGGTGTAGGGTCAGAGAAAAAACGGCAGCCCTTCAGCGAGATGGATTGGCAATATGGCAGCATCACTGGGCTCAAGTGTGGCAACAATTGTGAGGTTGGCCCAGAACCGGGCAGTGTTTCGTTCTTTTATGCATAGAGTGACTATGAGTTGGTACCAACTCGATAGCACCTAACAACAACAACAACAAAAACAAGTAACATCTCTCCTGGTTTTAGCAAAATATTATAGTTTAAATAATCCAAATAAGTTTGATTTCTGAATTTTTCTTTAGGAACCAAAAGTACAAGAAATACACCTGAAAGGTCAAGTAAAACATTGCATTTATTAATTATTAGGAGTAATAATGTAAAATCCATTGATACCAAATAGTACATAGTAAGCCTATTGGAATAATTTTTTAATTAGTGTGAGTTAAACAATATCTCTCTACTTGGAAGAGGCACCATATTTGATAGAGGAAAAAGGTTATGTCTTCATACGTATAAAAGAATAATTTGCTTTATTTCATAGACTCCTAATTACATAAAATGAAAAATAAAAACTTTAGCTTTAATTGGAATTTTAGATTAATATTATCACTTTAAGAAACAATTAGAATAATAATGTCTCCCATACCTAGAATGAAAACAAACTAAGAATTAAAGAAAATACTATGGAAGACATAAGCTAAAGTCACACTTTATCATAATACACTCTGAAACTTGACAGAATTGCAGTGCTATAACAAGGACTCACCTTGATCTCAGGTCAAGCATCCTAATTTCTGAAGAATGATACAGCTTCATTATATCTTCCAGTGGCATAGACCCAAGGATAGTAATATAACAAAATTCTAGTGTGACTTGAAAAGAAATACAGTACAAATGGTCTGATTATATTTTATCCCTACCTATTATTGTGGTATATGATTTACCCCTGTAGTGTCATCTTTAACTATTTCTCTTCTCTAAATTATATGCTTTCATCATGATGAACTATTTCCAGTTGATAAACATACTACTAAATCTTATCTACACATTTTCCAAAAGATCAGTCAACACTTACACACTTCAGTGGCTAATTTGTGTTTAAATTTCAAGTGATTGAAATTGCACTTTCTCTGGAAATACCCCAAGACCTCCAAAGCTTTTCCTATAGACTCCTTTTCCTTTTTCTATCTTCTTCGTGGGTATGTAATCTGCCTACTTTTCCCAAACCATCTTCAAGCTGAAGACACCAATAAAAGGCAGGAACTATATCATTGTTAATTTCTTCTGTGTCTCCAAAATATAGAGCAGTGTTATGTACAAAGAAAGTAAAGTTATATTCATGTAGGTAATGAGACACACATAGAGAGAGAAACCTGGATGGTGCAAATGGTTAATGTGCTCAGCTACTAAATAAAATCTTTAGGTCCAAGTTCACCTAAATGCACCTCAAAAGCAAGGTCAGGTGATCAATTTCCAAAAATCCTAAGGAGTACAGTTGTAGTTTGACAGGTATGGGGTCCCCTTGAGTCACAATTAACTAAACTGTTAATATAGATATTAACATGCACACACAGACACTGAATCAATCAAATACTATTTGTTGAACAACAGAACCTCACAAAGTTGTTATACATGTTCTACACTCCATGAACGTACTGTTTTTATTAGTTTCCATCCAGTCAGCTCTGACTCATTGAGAGCATATGCACAAAGGCATGAGGATCTGGTGCCAGCTTCACAATTGTTATGTTTTAGCCAATAGTTGAAGCCACTGTGCCAATCCATCTTATTAAGGGTCTCCCTCTTTTTCACTGACCTTCTGTTTTATCAATCATGGTGTCCTTTTCCAGATATTGGTACTTCCCAATAATGTGTCAAAGTACTAGAGACAAAGTCTTGCCATTCTCACTTCTCAGGAAGTTCTAGCTGTACTTCTTCTAAAACAGATTTGTGTGTTCTTCTGGCAGTCCACAGTACTCTCAATATTCTTCACCATCCAGTCTTATTCTAATTTTCCTTTTACATTGTCCTACTTATGCATATATATGTGTCCCAACCCCAAGGCTTGGACCATACACACCACAGTTCTCAAAGTGACATCTTGTTTCTTTAATACTTTAAAGATGTCTCTTGGAGCAGATTTGCCCAATTCAATACATCTTGGATTTATTTATTTATTTGTTTGTTTGTTTGTTTGTTTGTTTTACTGCTGCTTCCATGACTGTTGAACAACTTAAATCTTTTCTCTTTTTCTTATGATGTCATTTATTGGCCCATTTGTGAGTATTTCTATTTCCTTTACTTTGAGTTGTAATACATGCTGAAGGTTTGTATTCTGTGATGTTTATCAGTAAGTGTTTCAAGTCCTCTTGACTTTAAACAAGCAAGGTTGTATATTTATATCATAGCTTGTTACTGAGTCTTTCTCCCAACTCAATGCCATATCTTTTTCATAGAGTACTGTTTCTCAGATTTCCTCAAGAAATTGAATAAATAAGAATTGAATAAATAAGAATTGAATAAATATGTGAAAGGATACAACCTTATCACACACCTTTCCTGATTTTAAACTACTAAATAGTTGTAGGCACCATAAGATAAGCGCTAGACCACAAGGCCAGTTTCAACTGCAATGCCAGTGCTTCAAACTCAACAGCCACTCCTTGGAAACCCTGTATTGGGTCACTATGTGTTGGAACTAATTTGACAGCACTTAGTAACAACAGCAAATATCCCCTTGTTCTGTTTGCAAGATTGCCTCTTGTTCTATGTACAGCTTCTGTATAAGCACAGCTAAGTGTTCTGAGATTCCCATTTTTCACAATGTTATTCATAGTTTATGTTCCACACAGCACAATGCTTTTGCATGCTTTTTTTTTTTTTTTTTTCATATTCTCTGCTTTCAGCCAAGATCCATGTGAATTCAGCAATGATATCCCTCATTCCATGTTCTCTTCTGAATCTAGCTTGAATTCTTGGTAGCTCCCTTATGATGCTGCAACCATTTTTTGATTATCTTCTGCAAAATTTTATTTACATGGATATTAATGCTATTGTTTAATAATGTCCATATTCTGTTGGGTCATATTTCTTTGGAATGTTGTTGTTGTTAAGTGCCATGGAGTTGGTTCCAACCTATAGCAACCCAAAGGAGTTCTGAGAAGCAACTGGTGAGCTTGAGCCACCGACCTTGTGGTTCCAACCAACTTTGCAGACCAGCACATCAACCTACAGCACCACACCAGGAATCTTTGGAATGGATGTAGACAAATATGGATCTCTTACTTTTGGTTGGCCAGATAGCTATCTTCAAATTTCTTGGCATAAGTGAGTTAGCACCTGAGATCAAGGTGAGTCCTTGTTATAGTACTGCAATTCCATCAAGTTTTAAAGGGTATTCAAAGTGTGACTTTAGCTTATGGCTTATTATTGTCTTCCATAGTTTTTTTTTTTTTTTTTCAATTCTTAGTTTGTTTTCATTCTAGGTATGGGAGACATTATTATTCTAATTGTTTCTTAAAGTGATAATATTATTCTAAAACTCCAACAGTTTATTAAAGCATTTCAATTGGTGTTCCATCAATTCCTGGAGACTTGTTTGTCCCTAATGTCTCCAGATAGCTAAAACGTTCTACTTCAATATTATTGGTTTAAATGTCATTGTCAGTAAATAAGTTATTGATACCAGATCATTTTTTTTTAAGTTTTTATTGTGAATTGAGTGAAAGTTTACAGGGCAGATCATCAGTTTTGCATTCAACAAATCATATACTTTGTTTCATTACAATGATTATAATCCCCTCCATGTACCATCACTTAACACTATTCAATTTAGCTAGCTCTCTTTCTCTCTCTCTTTTTTTTTAAACACTCAGGCATATATAATAATTTAAACCACCAACCGCCACATTCTGCAAGTTCACCTTCTGGCCACCAGCTCTCACTCCCTCTCTTTCCATGAATCTAGAGCCCTCGGCTGCTCCATCTCTCCATGTTCCCATCTCTACCTCTATCTCTGGTGTCGCTGCTTCTCTAGATAAGTTCCCGCATTTTGCTTGTGCTCTTCTCCCTTGATGGTCCTAGGTTCCTCTGTTTCTGGACTATAAGATAAACTACTTCCCCTGTTTTTTGTTACAAACTATCTACCTTTACAATTGTGACAGTCGTAATTAGTCATGATAACAATTACTCACTATTGAATCATAAGAATCTAATCCCCATCTCTTTTTCCAGACCCATCTAGACAAGATGAAAACAATTCAGTGGGGACTCTATCATTCCCCACACACTCTTAAACAAAACTCCCTCTTGAAACCTTATAAGCAGACACTTCGTGCTCTTATTGCCCCTCATTTTAGGTAGCCAATGTCTAAGTTGCCCATCCCTATCTACCCTGTATATAGAGGGGATAGCATTGATACTTGATGTGAAGACTCCTTCCCTTTCTATTTATATTTAGAGTTATTACCTCCATGAGTATGGGTCAAGTTCATCAAATTGTAGCAATTTGCCCTTGTTTCCTTTATCAAAACTTGTTGTTATTGTTGTTGTTTTTAATCTTCCTCTAGTCAAGTTCTGATTATCAAGACACCAAGGCTAGGTCAAATGGGTATTATCTGCAAATTTGGATGTTCTTGTGCATCTCCCCTCACTCCATATCAGCTGGATGTTTCACTCTCAGCACTAGCCCTCTATGGCTATGTCCTTGTTCATGGGCTCAGGTGTCCCCAGGTCTCACCACACTTTGAACCAAACAGCCCTTCCTCTTCTTTCTCTCATCTTCAGGTCAACGGAAGTCCATGGAACTTGGTTGAAATCAGCCCATTTCTTCATTGTTGCCTTTCCCCTCTTCCACTCACCAGTAGACCAATGTGGTCACCAGAAAACTTACATACCTGCTCATGAGTTTCTGTCTTAGAGGGGAGTTTTTCCTGAAGAGACTTGATTTCTTGCCTTGATGGTTTCCCGGCAAACAACTTGCTTATTCTTATAGGAGCCAATCATACTGCCATTCTTGTTTTGGGTTTTTCTTGTTGATATGTCTTTAAAGATTTATTTTTTTGTCAATCTAGCTATTCCAGGCTGGTCTTCTTGTCCTTTCTAATAGAATGTCCCACCTCAGAAGGTTCTGGATGGATGGATCTCAGTATTCCACCTAAAGTCCTATACACTGCAAGTCTCTGAAAGAGTTCTATTTCACTGAGCAAGTTCTAGAACTGCTTTTAGGTATTCCAATCAATTATAGGCTGAAGATGGGCTTACAAGCTTTCTGTAATCATGTTTCATGATATTCCTTTCTAGCTCATTTAAGTGTCTATTTTACTATCGTAGTAAAATAGTTAGCCCATGCAAACCTGTTTCAGTATTCCCTTATCTACCTTGTTTTCCCATCCCCTCTCTCTTCTTATGTATTGCTCTCCCCAACACCAGACTATGATATGTCTGTCCCCTACTCTGAACTCAAACATCGCCTCCCTCCACCTCCTGCAAATGGCCCCATCCTATCCCCACCGGTAACCAACAAAGCATTTTTCCCCCTTTAATTATGGGTATATTTTCTTAAGCTTTTACAATAATGTTCTAATGCAATATTTGTCCTTTTGTAACTAATTTTATTCAGCATAATGTCCTCAAGATTCATCTATGTTACGTGGTGGCTTGCTGCTTCCTTGTTATTCTTCAAGGTAGTATAATATTCCATTGTGTGTATGTACCAAAGTTTGTTTATCCATTCTTCCATTGATGGGCACTTAGGCTGTTTCCATCTTTTTGCTATTGTGAATAGAGCTGCTATGAACATTGGTGTGCATATATCTACTTGTGTTATGGCTCATATATTTTGTGGATACCAAGTAGAGAAATGGATGGATCATGTGGTATTTCTATTTCCAACATTCTAAGGAAGTGCCATACTGTTTTTTAGAGTGGTTGGATCATTTTGCATTTCTATCAGCAATGTAGGAGGGACCCAGTCTCTCCACATCCTTGCCAGCATTTATTGTCCTCTGCACTTTTGAACCTCGCTGTTATTGCTGATGTGAGATGACATCTCAAAGTTGTTTTGATTTGCATCTCTTTAATGGCTAATGATCGTGAACATTTCTTCATATGTTTGTTG
>NW_006408576.1:1941557-1945190 GCF_000296735.1 Chrysochloris asiatica
AAGATAGGACACTGGAATTTCAAATGGCAGTAGGTTCACCCATGATGGACAGTTTTCAATCTTCCTGTGACAAAATAGGAAAAAAGGGACTGACAATCCATTTCATAAATGTAGCCATTAAAAACATAAATCACAACACAATGTTGTCTGGTATCATGCTAGAAGATGAGGTCCCAGAATGAAAGGTAGTATACAACAACCATAACAATGGGTATAAACAACCATGAAGATGGTACTGGACCTTGTAAACTTGCATTATATTAAAATTAAGGTCACCTGGAGTTGGCACTAACTTGATGAAAAATTATAAGGCTAAATTTTGGATTCTGTTGTGGTATTCACCCAGTTCTGGCTGTCATGCTGGTTGTTTTTGAAAATTAGTCTGAAATTAATGCTCAAATGCTTTAGACTATAAAAGCTGATAGAGAACCATAAGAATCTGAAAAGCAAATATACTTCATGTGTCATTGCAGCTATTTTCTAAGGGGGAAATCTATAATAAGAAACAAATGTGAAAAATTATTTAATGATAAATAATTTTTTGATATTTAACTCTCTCACAAGTAATACAAAAGTCACATCAGAAAAGACTTATTGAAAATTTCTCCCTAGTGCCATCATTTGATATTTTGTATATAACCCTCTTGGGAGCTATATTTTTGGTTCACAAGTTACTTAAAAGGTGATAGCAAATAACCACAGTTCTGTCAAGGATGAATTTATTCAATGTGACTTAAACAAATCCATTTTAAAATGTAGTCATATCTCTAGAGATATCTATTCAAAAATAAGCAACATTTTTTTTTTCTGCAGTTTATAAGTAAAGTCACCTTCCTTGAATTCTAGGGTTTGCCTTATTTTTATTCATCTATTCAACAAATATTCATTGAGCATCTATCATGTGTGAAGTATTTTATTTAGTTGTGGTCTGGTGCTGTAGGGTAAGTACTGGACTGGTAACCGTAAGGTCGATGATTCAAACCCACTAGCCAATCCTTTGAAACTCTATATAGGGTCACTTTGAGTTAGAACCAACTCCATGGCACTTAACAATAGACTATGAAAACATAAGCATTCTTTGCAAGGGTTTAATATTATAGATCTAAGTGTGTAAGTAAGGAAAGATTTACAGCCTCGGAAACCCTGTACAGGGTCGCTATGAGTCGGAACCGACTCCATGGCACACAGCCACCAGCCACCAACTGTGTAAGTAATTATCAAACTAGGTATAAAAGGATAATTAAATCTAGAAAAAAGGGGATTTACTTAAAGGAGGGCAAATTACACACCCTGTTTCTTAATAAAAAGCAATGTACAAAGGTTTTTATATCAACAGTTATTGGGTTTGCAGATATTGAGGAAAGATACCCCAATTGGAATGAACTTACAAAACCATGAAAATTGTACTCAGTACATAAAATGCATGCACATGATATAACATTCTACACATAAAGAGAAGTGATGACCAATTAATATATGAAAATATTTTCCACTTCCACTATAAAGTAAATTTTAAAAAAATTCTGTCATTTTGACCATATTGAAGAGTTTTTTGAAACCCAATGGCAATGCCATAAAGAAAGTTACATCGGATGGAATAATGATTTGTAGAGTCTTTCCACACTGCCTGCAACAATCAGCTCAAATATAGCAACAATTGTGAGGCCAGAAACTAACATTTTTGCTCTTTAACTCTTTAAAGAAGTCTTTCACAACAGATTCACCTAAAGCAGTACATCATTTCCATTGTGTGTAACAAAGTTTGTTATCCATTCTTCCACTGCAGGTCATTTAGACTGTGTCCATCATTTTACTGTTGTGAATAGTGCACTGATGAGCATGGGTGTGCATAAATCTACTCCTGTCATGGATGGCTCTTATGGGTATATACCACATCAAGGGATTTCTAGGTAATAGTTCCTCCTTTTTTAAGGAAGCACTACACCATTTCCCTAAGTGTATCATAATTTTACAGTCCCTCCAGCAACGTAGATGGGTCCTAGTATCTATACACTCTCACTAACATTTGTTGTTTTGGGGTGTTTTTGTTTTGTTGTTTGTTTGTTTTTTTTTAATCAACTTTACTATTAATGCTTTCTGTGGTGAAATGTTTGCTCATGTCCTTTGCCCATTTTCTAGTTGTTTTGGGGTTTGTGTTTTTTGTTTTTGTTTTTGCTTTTTTGTCTTTTTCTTGCAGAGATGTTGTAGTTTTCCATAAATTTTAGAGATTAGTGTCTCTTGTCTGATATGTCATCACAAAAAAATTATCCCAGTCTATGGCCTTTCTTTTTGCTTTCTTGGTGAAATCTTTTGATGCACATAAGCATCAAATTTTAAGGCGATCCCAGCCTTCTCTTTCATTTTCTACTTTTATATGTTTTCACTTATGTTGGACAGTATAGTTAAGTTATGTATCAGAGCCCCTAAGTTTGTCCCTGATTTTTCATTGATGATCTTTATAGTTCTAGGTTTTATATTTAGGTCTTTAATCCACATTCAGTTTGCTTTTATATATGGTTTGAGATATGAGTTTTATTTCATTTTTCTGAATATGAATTTCCAGGTTTACTAGCACCATTACTAAAAGAACCTAATGTGTTTTGGCCCTTGACATGATCAACTAATTATATGTACATGGATGGATTTGTTTCTGAGTTCTGAGTTCTGTGTATGTATGATCTATGTATCTATAATTATATCAGCACCAAGGTGTTTGGATCACTGTGGCTATGTAGCAGATTTTGTGATTAGGGAGTGAGAGGCTTCCAACTTTGTTTTTCTTCTTAAGTAATATTTGTCCAAGTTCTTTCTTTACCATATAAAGTTACTGAACAGTTTTTCCATATCTTTAAAGATGACACTGAGATCTGGATTGGGATTGTAATATATCTACAGATTTTCTTTGTGTGACGTTAACATTTTCATTATATTCTTTCATTTTTTTAAGTCCCTTTTGGTTTCTTGTAGTAGTGTTTTGTAGTTTTCTTTGTATAAGTCTTTTGTTTATATGGTTAGATTTGCTCCTAAATATTCCTGGTGTGGTGCTGTAGTGTAATGCACTGGACTGAAATGTTGACTTCAACCACAAGGTTGACTGTTCAAATTCACCAACCACTCCTTGGAAACCCTATACAGGGTTATTATGAGTCAGAATCAAAGGCACTTAGTAGCAACAGCATTGTAAATGTAACTGTTTTTCTGATTTCCTTTTCAGAGCTGTCTTTATAAGTGTAAAGGAATCCAACTAATTTTTGTATGTTGATATGGTACCCTGCCACTTTGTTGAGTGTTTCAATTAGTTCCAATATTTTTTTGCTGATTCTTTGGTAAAATCTATGTATAAGAACATGTCTTCTGTAAACTGAGAGAGTTTTACTTCTTGTCAATTTGGGTGTCTTTAATTTCACTTTCTTGCCTTACAGTTCAAGCAAAATTTCCAACACATTATAGTAGAGGAGTGGTGATAAAGGACACATGTATCTGGTTGCTGTTCACACACACAAAAAATGCTTTAGTCTGTCTCCATTGAGAGTAATGTTGCTGTTGCAGTTTTAAATATGATCTTAATTATGTTCAGGATTTCTCTTCTATTACTATTTTGTTGAGTGTTTTATTAGGAATGGATGTTGGGTT
>NW_006408576.1:1946213-1948980 GCF_000296735.1 Chrysochloris asiatica
TTGTCCATTTCTTCTAGATTTTCAAATTTGTTGTTTTAATTTTCATTTGACTAAAGGATTTGTGAAATTTCATGCTTTATTTGTTCTGTTACCTACTAGCTTTTCTTTGATCTTCCTATTGTTTCCTTCTAAATATATAGCATTGTGATTTGAAAAAATGCTTTATAGTATTTAGGTGTTTTTAAATTTATCGAGGCATGTTTTGTGAACTAACATATGGTCTATTCTAGAGAATGTTTCATGTTCACTGAAAGAATCTGTATTGTGTTAGTTTGGGATTGAGTGCTCTGTATAAGTCTATGAGGTCAAATTGGTTGATTGTGTTGTTTGGTTCATCTAAATCTTTGTTTAGTTCCTTTCTAACTGTTCTTTCCTCCATCGAAAGTGGTGCATTAAAATCCCTTACTATTCTTGTAGTGTTGTCTATTTCTATCTTCAATTCTATTTGAGTTTCATTCATGTCTTTTGAGGCTCTGTCACTGGGAGTATAGATAATTGTTATGTCTATGTTCTCCTGTTCCATTCGACCCTTTAATCATGAAATAATGTCCTTCTTTGTCTCTTATGCTGGTTTTTGCTATAAAGCCTATTTTATCAAAAATTAATATTCTTCCTCCTACTCATTGTTGATTGCCATTAGCTTGATATAGTTTTTCCATTCTTTTGTTTTTTATCTATTTTTGTCTTTGTGTGCAAGTTGTGTTTCTTGTTGACAGCATATTGGAGGATCTCATTCGCTTATTGACTCAGCTACTTTCTGTCTCTTGACTAGTGCATTTAACCTATTGACAGTCAGTGTCAGTATCAATAATTATGAATTGATGGCAGTAATTTTGCTGTGTGTTTATTGTGGTGCTGTTGTCTTCTTTGTTCCACATAATTTTCTCTGCTGATTTCATTTGATTTGTGCATATTCTTGCCAATTTTTTCATTGCTTTTGTTTAAATGTTTACTATCTTCACAATTTTCCTTTTCTTGATTTGATGTGATAGTGTATTAATTTTCTTTGAGAGTACCCTGTAATTTATTAATTTCTTCCCAACTTAAAAACAGTGTGCTTTACCTTGAAAGCAACTTGACTTCCTCACCATTTGGAAGTTCTGTAAGATCAATTTTCCCTTTTTTATTTTGTAATCATCTTCATTATAACTCGATATCTCTGGTTCCCTACTTTCATTCTTTCAGGTTTGTTTTACTTTGGATACTTCTAATCTAGATTGAATTCTGGGTGGTATTGTTGTGTATGTCAATCTCAAGTTGCCTGTTTTTGTTGGTTCTCAGCCTGAAGGATTCTTTTAGTATTTTTTGTTAAATTGGTCTTGTTATTACAAATCCCTTTGATTTCTGTTTATTTGGAAATGTTCTAATTTCACCATTGTATTTGAGGGACAGTTTTGCTGGGTATATGATTCGTGATTGGCTATATTTTTCTTTCAGAGATTGTGTATGTCATGTCATTGCATTCTTCCCTGTGTGGTTCTTATTAAGAAATCAGAGCTTAATCTTGCAGGTTCTCTTTTCTAGGTAACTTTTTGTTTTTCCCAGGCTGCTCTTAGATTTTTTTCCTTGTCTTTAATTTTGGAGAGTTTGATTATGATACATCTTGGTGATGATTTCCTTTTATGGTCTATCCTGTTTGGGATCTGTTAAGCTTCTTGAGTGCTTATCATGTCGTGATGTTATGCTTTTGTTTGACTCTTCCTGTTCTGAAATTCCAATCACAGTAAGTTAATTTTCCTCATGTTGTACCACATGAATCTAAGGCTTTTTTTCAGATTTTGTATTATTTTTTCTGGTTCTTATTATACCTCATTAGTACCGAGAGATTTATCTTCACTTTCATTAATTCTGACAACCATTGATTCAAATCTGTTCCTTTGCCTCATCAATATATTGTCCATTTCTGATATCTTTGTAGTAATAACCTAGATTTCTATTTGCTGAGTTTGTATTATTTCCTGCAGTGTTTTCCTGAATTCTTCCTTGTTGTCCTCAACCATTTTATCAATTATTTGGAGCTACCTAAATATCATTGTCTTGCATCTTTTCATGTAATTCCAATGGCTTTTATTCCTCAAAATCATTTCTTAGCTCTGTCTCTTAGTCACTTATTTGAGCTACTCTGTCTTGTTCCTTCCTGTGAACAGAAATAGTCTGTTGTTTCCAAGACATTATGGTGTAATTGTGTTTGTATCAAATTAATGATTGTATATTAGTGTATTTTTTGAGACTCATCAACCGCTTCCAGTTGGATGTGATTAGGAAATGGAAGCGCATGCACCATCTTCTGTTTGCTGTACATGCAGCTCAGTTTTGGATGGGTTTGGCTGATCCTAGCTGATGTTGAGTAAGTGTGCTGGCTGATATGGGCTGTTGTGTAATGTATGGAGTTCTAGAAGGTACAATTGAGGTTAGGCCATATGAGCATGGTTGCTGTCCCCTATTGGTTGAGGCTGGTAGAGAAAACATGCACACATAAACACACACAAACAATTAAGATAAATCACAAACAAACAAACAGCAAAAAATAAATTAATAAAGAAAAAAAAATTTAAGTGGCAACATCTAGAAAATGAATGCAAAATCCAAAGAGTAATTAGGGAGAGGAGAAAAAATATCCACAGAAGTGAAATATAAGAGAGAAAATTAAAAGAAATTAAAAGATCTGAACACAATTAGGGATTTTATTGTTAGGTGCCATCGAGTCGGTACCAACCCATAGTGAACTTATGCACAGCAGAATGAAACACTGCCTGATCCTGGGCCA
>NW_006408576.1:1950255-1960077 GCF_000296735.1 Chrysochloris asiatica
GGGATAGGTGTGAGTAAAATGGAAAGAGATCAGAGAGTAGTAATGAAAAACCACGAGCATAAGAAGAAAAATACAGAGCATTTGGGATGGAGGAACAGAAAATAAGAAGAAATAAAAACAGAAAGAAATTGTCAGAAGCAAAAAGGGTAGATGAAGAGATTAAGAAGAAGAAGGAAGAATAAAGAAAAATAATTAAAGCAAAACTGAGGGATGGTGCCAGACAAAAATAGGAGAAAATTCTGGGGTCTGCTGTCAACTAAGTATCTTGGTTAGTAGGCAAGGGATGAGACAATAGTGTTTCACCCCTTGATGAAGTTCCAGTAGTGCTAAGTATTTTCTTTTCTTAGCACCCAATCCAGAATTAGTTCATGCAGACCCCAAAGTACTGGAGAATCAAGGCATTTCTGTCTGAGAGGAAAGCCTAGTGTGAGAGGCCCCTCTAATCCAGGACTGGTCAGAATCAGCTCTGCAGGTCTAGATCAGGCCACACCTAATTCCATGGGCTAGGGTTAGTACTGCTAGCTCCCAACTCACTTTGATGCAGTTCTGACCACCCAAAGAACAAGACCTCTCTGCTCACCAGGGCAATGTGGAGTACAAGACAAAAAATTGCACCTTTCTCTGTCCATATGCCTCTGTACCACTAACTAGCCTCTGCCTTCATAGTCACACTCAAAAGCTCCAGATGACTGTGCAGTACCTGGACAGCCATCACAGATCACCTTTCTCTCTCTATTTTGTTTTTTTTTTAACTTCCGATGAATCTATTTAGCTGCTTTTCCTAGCTAGGATTAGTCCTCAGCTGACCAGGGTGAGCTCTGCAGATTTAGATAAGAGCTCCCGTGAATCCTGGCACTGGGGTTGGTACAGATAGCTTGCCACCTGCTTTAATGGGGCTCACAATCATACAGCTTAATATCTTGGACCTCTGAGCACTGGGAAAGCATGCGCTTCACTGAGGGTGTATGTGGTGGGGACTGGACATGCCTCTCATAACCAGGAGAGTGTGAGTAACAAGAAAAGAATCACACCTTTATCTCTACATGTCACCAGTAGTGTGTATGCAATGCCAATAAGCTGTCTTGTCTCTGAAGGTGCTCATAAAAGTTTATGATGGCCATGACACATCTGGTCAGCCAACACAGGTCACCAGTCTGTCTCCTTTTTTGTGACTCATCTGTTCAGCTTCCTCTCCTAGTACAAATTCCACTTACTTCTCTAGCCCTTCATCTGAAGCTCAGTGTTCTAGGATTATTATCTGCATCTGTTTATTTTGGTTTTCCTTATCTTTGTTATAGAGAGTCTGTATATCATTTCTGCTTAGTCCACTATCTTGCCACCTGCCCCATAATGTAATTTCTTTACTGCTGTTTCCACCAGTGTTGACTGTGGATCCAAATAAAATGAAATATTTGACAACTTTTCTCAATTTTTCATAATGTCATTCACTGGTCCAGTTGTGAAGATTATATATACAATATGGTGTAATCCATACCAAAAGTTGTAGCCTTTGATCTTCATCAGTAAGTATTTCAAGTTCTCTTTACTTCCAGCAAGGAAGGTTATATCATATGCATATTGCAGGATGTTAATGAATCTTCCTTCAGTCCTTATACCATGTTCTTTTTTATAATCAAACTTCTCAGATTATTTGCTCAGCATAAAGATGGAAGAAGCAAACCCTGGCATATGCACATACTTTTCCTGATTTTAGATCATTCAGTACCCATTTTTTTTGTTGGAACAATTTCCTCTTGCTCTCTGTATAGATTCCTCATGAGCACAATTAAGTGTTCTGAAATATCCATTCCTTGCAATATTATCCACAGCTTGTCATAATCCACACAGTCTAAATACTTTGTATACTCAATAAAGCAAAAGTAAGCAACTTTCTAGTATTCACTACTTCAGCCAAGATCCATCTGACATCAGCAATGATATGTCTAGTTTCACATCCTCTTCTGAATCCAGCTTTAACTTCTGGAAGTTCCCTGTTGATGTACTGCTGCTACCATGTTTGAATTATCTTCAGCAAAATTTTACTTACATTAGATATTAATTAATGATATTGTTTAATGGTTTCCACATTCCATTGGATCACCTCTCTTTGGAATGGGGACAAATATGGATCTCTTCCAATAAGCTGGCCAAGAATCTGTCTTCCAAGTTTCCTAACATAGATAAGTAAGTGTCTCCAATACTTTATCAGTTTGTTGAAAGATTTCCATTTGTATGCTGTTAATTCCTGGAGCCTTATTTCCCCAAATGCCTTCTGTGCAATGTGAACTTCTTCCTTCACTACCATCAGTTCTTGATCATATGCTACCTCTTGAAATGATTGAATATTGGCCATATCTTTTTTTATATTATGACTTTGTGTAGTCCATCCATCTTCTTCTGATGCCGTCTGTATCCTTCAATATTTTCCCCCACAGAGTCCTTAAGTATTATAAGTCTAGGATTGAATTTTTTCAATTCTGTTACCTTGAGAAATGTTGAGGGTGTTCTTCCTTTTTGGCTTCTAACTCCACTATGTTACATTATATTGCATTACATTCCATTACAATGAAGTTCTTTATTTTGTCTTCTTGAGCTGCCCTTTGATATTTTCTGTTACAACTCTTTTGCTTCCTCATTTGTTCCATTAGCTTTAGCTTCTGTAGGCTCAAGTGCAAGTTCCAGAGTCTCTACTGACATCCATTTTGGTCTTTTCTTTCTTTACTGTATTTTTAATGATGTTCTTCCTATATGATGTTCTTAATGACATCCCACAACTCTCTGGTCTTCAGTCATTAGTGTCTAATGCATTAATTCTGTTCTTGAGATGGCCTCTAAATATAGCTGGGATATATTCAAGGTCATATTTTGGCTCTCATGGACTTGCTTTAATTTTCTTCAGCTTCAGCCAGAGTTTGAATATGAGCAATTTTTGGTCCACTCCATAGTCTGCCCCAATCTTGTTTTGGCTGGTGATAATGGATTTTCCAGCATCTCACCCAATAGATGTAGTCTATTACATTCCTGTAGATTCCAAATGGTGAGGTCCAGGTGTTGTTGAAAAAAAAAAATGTATTTGCAATGACTGAGTCATTCATCTTACAAAACTCTGTCATGCAATCTCCAGCAGTTCAAACCACCAGCTCCTCTTCAGAAACCCTATACAAGGTCTCTATGATTCAGAACTGAATTGATGACACTTGCCAACAGTAACAATAATGCCTAGGATGTAGTCCTGTTATAGCACCATACGATAAGTACTATACTGTTAACCCCAGCTGCTCCTCAGAAAACCTATACTTAATCGCTATAAATCATAACCAACTAAATGGCGTTACACAACAAAAAATGCATAAAATATTGACCTTTATGTGTTCCATTTCACTTTTAAAAACTTGAAATTTTTCTAGATTCATGCATTGTACATTCATTGTACATTGTTCCAATTATTAATACATGTTTGAAGCTCTTTCTTCCCATTTTGAGTTACACTTCATCAGCAAATGAAGGTCCCAAAAGCTTTGCTTCATTCACATCATTATGGTCAACTCTATTTTGAGGAGGCAGTCCTTCCCCAGTCATATTCTGAGTGCCTTCCAACCTGAGGCCCTCATTTTCTGGCACTATATCTGACAAACTTCTGTTCATATTCATTAGTTTTTTAGTAACAAACCATCCAGAAGTAGTCTGCCCCTAATTCTTCCTAGTCTGTCTTAGTTTAGAAGCTCTGCTAAAACTTATCCACCATGAGTGACCCTATTGATGTTAAGTGCCTTCGAGTAGGTTATGACTTATAGAAATGATGTATAGGATTTTTGAGGATGTGTTGGTGGATTTGAACCACCAACCTTTTAAGTTATCAGTCCAGTTATCATCCTTCAATGCCACATCAGGACTCCGGGGTGATCCTGCTGGTATTTACAATACTGGTGGCATATCTTCCAGCACCACGGTAATATGCAACTCACCATAGTATGACAATCTCACAGATGATGGGTAGCTGTTATGCATAGCGTTCATGAATTGAAACCAACCTGATAGCACTACAAACAACAACTAGTGAATATATATTTAGTATATGTATACACTCACATAAATAGGAAGATATGTATCTAGTGTATGCATACACAAAATAAGTAGAAAGAATAATTTGAGAGGATTTTCATCATCGTTGGTTATAGTTATTTGATATAATTTCTGATAATATATTCTGTATTTTAAATATCTGAATCTCCTAATTTTTCTTCAAACATATTGACTATACTATAAAGTAAAAAAAAAAAGGGGGTGTGTGTTAGAAAATGTTATCATCTTCAATAAGAGCAAGCACTGTTGAAAGACATAAATAAGTTACAAGTCAATTCATATGTACTTACTCAATAGTCTTTCTAACAAACTAAAATACAGTGAAATTATTATCTAACTATGCTTTGGTAAAGGTAGGCCAATGTTATTTGGGGATATTGAAAGAAATGACATTTTTAGAATAACAGACATAGTATCATATCTTCATGAAAATCGAGGGCAGGTAAAGTTTTGATGAGGGATTGGAACACTACTAAGAACTTCTACAAACAATTTGAATGAAGGCAAAATTCAGGTCTTGGTCTTGGGAAAAGCAACAGTAGGAATATCTGTGCCCTAGGGAACTCAGTTTTACCAACTCATCTTCATCACAAATTTGCTATTTGTCATTCTATGTTCAACCCTAGTAAATATTCCATTGGCTTATTTTTGTGAATATGTACTCTAAACTGCTATTGAAGATCCTAATATTTTAAAGATATCCTACTCAGGTTTTGCAAGGGCATGGAATTGTCAAGCCGATAAAATGCCTCAAATACTATATTACCCATTTCTATGGTACTGATTTCAATTTCATCTGGTAAAGATAAATTATCTTAATAAAATAGTACCATGACTGCACCGTAAGCTCTCAAAATAAGAATAGAGATACAAAACAATCTAGCTATCCATTAGATCTATAGCAGTTCCTAGTGTATGATCATACTTCAAAAATATATGACAAATTAAACTTTTTTCTTAGTATTGCCACTTAAATTTTGGATTTTATAAATATTTTCTTTTCTTTCAATTTTCACATTTCAATGAGATTTAACAGCTTGTCTTATATAAGGATGGAAGAGAAAGAAACTACTTCTGTTAACAAATAGTGTAATTTTTTATGTGGTAGGCATGTGCTTATTAATAAGGCTATAAAGATAAATAAATGAGTTTAAGACCTCAAAATCTGTCAGTTTCATGAGGAAATCAAACATAAATGAGCAATTATAGCACAGATAAAATATATTACTCAATTGTCAGGATTCTCAAGGAAATGAATATATGTTGAAGCTAGTGATTTAGAGTCACTTGAGTTAACATGGCCTTCTGCATGCCCCCGCAGGACCAAGAGAAAAATACTGTGATCATTTTCAAGGAGCTACCCTCCTGTCTCAATAAAATACTTGAAGACATTTTGGTTTCTCTACTTCCAAACTTAGTTGTAGATGAAGTCCTACTTCACTGCCTAAGTGGAGAGTAGATTAACGTTTTTCAACTACCACTTCCAGTTTAGATGTCTCTACATATTTCTAGTCATCTGTTCTGAGAAAATCATTAGTCAAGAAAGAAGAAAATTGATAACACTATTTTAGATAGAATTTTAGAAACTAATAAACATGCTAAATTATAATTCAGTGGTTGCTGGGTAATTGCAGTAATTTCTCTCACTGAAAGCTTCTGTTTTTAGTATGCCATGTGTTTAGTATTTGCCTTTTCTAACAATCTCTGAAAGCTATTGAAAAGATGTAATGAGTTAATGCATAGGAAATGATTTTGTATATGTATGTTTACATAAACTTTTTCAAATAATTTAGATTTTATTGATTCTATATTTGTATTTTGTTGACATTTGCATTGTCAAAATATGAAAAATTCACAAGGATTCCTCTACATTAGTGCTAATAATTTTCAAACAGAACTGTACATAGCATATGTGGTAAAGTCTTACCTAGTAATGAGATCAAGCTTCTGTTTCCATGAAGTTAAGTTGATGGAGAATAATTGACATTTCAATAAATCCAGATACATTTCATGTCAGTTGGCTAAAATTTATAAAACTCTTTTTTGCTAAGGGAATATTCTCCTAACTTTTTAATTCTATGTTCTATAGCAGTAAAATATAGGCAAAACAATCTCTTTGAAACAGGTTTGTTGTTCTTGTTGTTTGTCATAAATGGAAACTAAAGAAACTGATTACAACATGTGATGTCAAAGAATGAGAAATAGTCTGGTGAAATAAAATACATGGTATAGGAATACTATCATAGAATCATAAAGACTTTTTTTTATAAATGGAAAAGACTGTGATGAAGTAAACAAAATAAATAAAAGCATGCATTAGAGTGAATAGAAAATAAAGCAAAGATGAGAGTAATTTCCTACTCTGTAGGATTAGTTTACCCCAAGGAGGAATTCTTAAAGTTATTGATTGAAAATTGTCCCAAGATGGGCAAAGAAAACATAACTTAGGCTTTCTGAAAACATTAATAAAATGACCTTTGTCTCCTATCTAAAATGCTAATCTGAGAATTTTAGTAGCAGTTCAATAAGCACAAGACCTCAGCCTTTTCTGTTGCTACTAAGTAAAAGAAACCAAATCAGCACTCCTTTCCAAAATATGAAATATATTCCCAAAGTGGGAAGTTCAGTTGTTATCAAAAAGCCTGAAAATTGTTGTCAGTTCTCAGCGAAGTCTATTTTAAATTCAACCACTTGGAAAATTGCAACAACTGAACTGGAAAACCATTCCAGCGATTTGGAAAATTGTTCTCATTGTATGCTCTAATCAAGAAAACTCTTTACACTACAGTGCAGGCCAAGGTCTTGTTCTATCCAATTATCCCATTTCAGTATTTCAATGTTTAATTCCTGAAAAGTTCTAATTTCAATGAAACAGCTAAATAGCAACTAATTTTAAAAAGAACCCTAACACCAGATAAAATACATGGATATTACGTGACATAATAGATTTTTTTTAAGCTTTTATTGTGAATTGAGTGATTGTTTGCATGAGAGAACATTGCAATAATTACAATCTCCTCCATGCAACATCATTAAACAGTTTTTGTTTTTGTTTTTGCTTCTATTCCTTCTTTGTTTTTGTTTTGTTGTGTTTGTTTTTGCAGGGGAATATACACAGAAACACTCAGGAATATATACTAATTTAAACAACCAAAGGGCACATTCTGCAAGCCTGCCTCCTGGCTGCCAGCACACAGCCTTTCTCTTTCCATGAGTCTAGAGTCCTCAGTGTCACAATAGATTTTTGATGATACTACAGAGTCTTGGTGTGGATTAAGCAATGAATTGCTAACCACAGGTCAGCCATTCCAACATACCAACTGCTCTTTGGAAACCTACATATGGTCACTCTGAGTTGGAACCAACTTGATGACGCTTAACATCATCTGTTATTAGGTTTTGTCAAGTCAGTTCTGACTCATGGGTAGCCATATGTACATCAGTATGCTGCCATGGAGGGATGCATATTCCTTTTTCAGATTGTTTTATTATAATGGTGTACATTATATGGGTCCTGGTGTAGTGTTGTAGGATAAGACAAATAAACACAAAATCAGTGGTTCAAACCCACCGTCTACTTCTCAGAAAACCTATTAGGGAACACATGAGTCAGAACTGACTTGAAGGCACTAATGACAACATTAATATAATAGGTAAAGAAACTGATTTGTCTTTATAAATGAATTGATGATTCCCTCCACATTATATGACAAAATTAATAACAATTGTAAAAGGTTATGTGAGACAAGATCATTTCTGTAGATTCAAAATTGCTCTGCCCCCTTAAAAAAAAAAACAAATTGGAACATTTAACTATTACTAACCCTATTGAAAAATGGCACAGGTTGTGGAAAACTAAAACTGAAGAACCATCACATGAGCAGAAATTCCACTTTAGGAATATAGCAAACAGACTGCAAAGCAGCAAAAAGAACAGGCATATGGGCACAAATGGACTTTGCAGCACCATTCAATATAGTGAAAAAGCAGACACAGCCTAAATACCTTATCAATGAATGGACAAACCAAATGTGATACATAGATACAATAGAATACTACTCAAACAGTAAAAATGAATTAAGTTTTGATACATGCTACACCATGGCTGAAGCTTGAATTTATGCTGAGTGAAATAAGTCAATCACAAAGGAACACATATTGTACGACACGCTTTTATAAAAATATAAAAACAGACAAATCCATTGAGACTAAAGTTTATCAGTGAGTTCCAGGGGAAATGTGGGGTAGGTATGGAGCACTGAATTTTAGTTTACAGTTATTGAAAAATTAGTCTTGAATAAAAGTAGGATTGTACAGATTATTATTGTAATTTTGTCAATAATTTATGTTGAAAGTAAAATTTTCCCAAAACACATGTCAACAAATGTTGAACTCAGAAGCATCCAAGGTTCTGTGTCTTTCTGGGGTGTAATTCTACATGGGATAGCAGAGCTCATCAATGGCATTGAGCTTGGTTTTCCACAGTGCTAACTGTAGGATACGCACTGGACTGTAACTTCAAGGCCTGTGGGTCTAACTCACCAGCCGCTCCTCAGAAACCCTATAGGGGTCGCTGTGAGTTGGAACCTACTTAACGGCACTTACCTAGAGCAGCAGCTTGTTTGCAACTATAGGTTTTATTGACTTTCTTCCCATACTTTTCTCATTCTCCAATCTAATGAAACTCATTGCCTTAAAGTCAATTCTGACTCCTAGTGATCCTCTAGGATAGGGTAGAACTATTCTATAGGATGTTCTGAGGCTATAAATCTTCATGGAACCAGACTGCTTCATCTTTCTCCTGAGGGGTGGCTTGTGGGTTTGGACCACCAACCTTTGGGTTAGCAGTCCAACGTATAACCCACCTACTGTGCCTACAGAGTTCCCTCTACTCCCTTACAAAGGTTTCCTTAAGTAACATTCCTGATCAACTACTTACACTCAAAGTCTTATTTCAGAGAGGGCTTCTAATATACAAATCAAGAAATTACTTTCTTTGAGATTCTCATACAACTTAAAATTCATTCTCTATTAAACTTACGTGTTCATTTGCAATGAGCTTACATTTATACTCTAAGCAGAAATATGAACTTTAAAATTTAATAGGCTTGCAGTATTTATCATTTGATTTTTGAATAAATTTGATTTCTTATAAAAATTATTCACTGCATGAGCTTTTATAAAAGTAGCGATAAAAAAAATCCTTAGTAATTAAGGTATATCTCATATTTAAACAGAGTCCTGGTGGGGAGCTGTTAACGTGCTGGACTGCAAAGTTGGTTTGAACTACAGTCATTGATTCAAGCTCACCACTCATTCCTTGGAAACTCTGTTCAGGGTCACTATGGGTTGGAACTGACTTGACGGCACTTAACAACAACAACAATATTTAAATATCTTAAATTTACAATGTTTAAATTTGATACAAGTCATTAGATAAAAATATTTTTGAACAATAAGATAGTCTGAAATTAAATCAAAACAAGATTAATAAAACAATTATTATCACTGAAGTCTTAATTATTTTTAATCTTTCCAACAGATATGTTGTATAATATAAGACAATTAAATTTTCCCTTTTAACAGTTTTTGTATCATTTAGCACTAAACTAAAAATTTAATATTAAGAATATCAATCCAGTAAATTATTCTCATGTTTGTTCCCATGAGGCAGTTAACACAAGTAAACCACGTCACCATATTTCTACTGTTTCTAATTACTATGTCTATTTTGACATT
>NW_006408576.1:1962475-1971761 GCF_000296735.1 Chrysochloris asiatica
CATCAAGAACATCATACACGAAGAAAGTAAAAAGTCATTAAGAAGACAAGAATGGAAAAGATCAAAATGGTTGACAGAAGAGATGCTGAAACTTATTCTCCAGTGTAGAGATGTTAAAGCAAATGGAAGAAATGAGGAGGTACAAAAGCTGAACAGAAAATTTCAAAGGTCAACTCAAGAAGACAAAGTTTGGTACAGGACCCAGCAGTTTCATTCTGTTTTGCACTGGATGGCCTGAGTCGGTACCAACTCACTGGTATGTAACAGTAGCAACAACTCAGGATCAGGCAGTGTTTCATTCTGTTGTGCATTGTTGTTGTTAAGTATCATGGAGTCGGTTCCAACTCATTGTTGTTGTTAAGTATCATGGAGTCGGTTCCAACTCATAGTGACCCAGCACAGGGTTTCTGAGGCTGTACATCTTAACAGGAGCAGAATGCCTCATCTTTCTCCTGAGGAACCGCTGATAGTTTCGAACAGCTGATCTTGAGGTTGGCAGCCCATCTCATAACAACTATGCTACCAGGGTTATTATAAGTCAGAAACAACTTGATGTCACTTAGCAATTGCCAAGATATTGATCTTATGTCCTCCATTTATTTTTAAAGACTTCTAATTTTCCTCCGTTCATACTTCACACGTATCGTGTTGTCATTACTGATGTATGTTTGCAGCTGTAACTTCTTATTTTGAGTTGCACTACATCAGCAAATTAAGGTTCTCAAAGCGTTGTTTAATCCATATCATTAAGGTCAACTCTACTTTGAAGAGGCATCTCTTCCCAAGTCTTATTTTGAGTGCCTTCCAACCTGAGGAATTTAACTTCTGGCGCTATATCTGACCATATTCCACTATTATTCATAAGGTTTCCTGTGGCTAACTACTCAGAAGTGGTCTGCCTCTTCTTCCTCCTACTCTTTATCAGTTTGGAACCTCTGCTGAAACTTGTCCACCATGGGTGACCCTGCTGGTATTTAAAATACTAGTGCCATAGCTTCTATCATCACAGCAACACACACACCACCACAGTTCAACAAACTGACAGATTACTGGTTGCAGAACTCCATAGTAACTCTCAATATTGAGTAATGCCTAAAAACAAGACAGGATACATTTGAAGTTAAACACTTTCTTATAAAGACTCTAACAGCTGATATCTCCATCCACAGTGCTGTCAGGAAAAGGGAACATATTTGAGATTTCAGTGTCATGGAAAAATAAACCTTGAGGTTGTAAGCTCTGGAATATACAGATTTAGAGAGGTTGTCTTACTAATTGTTTTAATCAATATAATCATGGATTAAACCATAGTAAAACATGTTTGAGCTACTGATGCCTATGTTGACATTTGGATCACATGAATGGTTAATCACATTACTGTGATAGCCAGACATTGGTATAGTTATATTTTAGTTAGTTAACACTCATGTCCTATAGTATTAACATTATAAACTTAATCACGAAAAGTAGGCATTTAATAGAGAATCCGTTACATCATTTTCACCTTCAAAGCACTGTGATATTTTTTCACGTAAATGAAAAAACTTTATTCTGTTGTTGTTGTTGTTATGTGCCATAGAGTCAGTTTGGACTCATAGAGATACTGTATTGGGTTTCTGAGAAGTGGCCGGCAAGCTTGAAGTGCTGCTCTTGTGATTAAAACTGACCTTGCAATCCAGCGCATTAACCTTCAGCACAAAGCAACACCAATATTATCTATCCTCTTCTGTCCAATTGACGTTAATGTGTTGCTAAAAGACTCTTCCTCGACATGAATTTGGACTTAAATTATATTGACTATTATCTCTATTATGTATCAGCAAGAGACCTAGGGAGAATCACCTCCTGTCACTAAACTTCTTTGTTACATCAATGACATGAGGATAAATATTTATCACACAGACGTACTTTTAGAATTAGCAGCATTATGAAATATTTAAAATGTGTATTATTTGTTATTATAATTTTAACGATAGAACAATAATTTTGCAAATTCAAAGTACTCTTAGAAATAAACTCCAGCTACTCAGTAATTTCTCAGTTGAAGGAAAGCAAAAATCAGCTCTATTACCTCACTCACAAAGCAGTAATTTTCTTCTCCAAGAGATTTCTTACATAAGTATTTCAGCTTGTTATAATCATCTAATTTTTTATATGGTTGTCTCTGTAGGGAAGAGGCTTCTCTGAGTCTTCACAACACCATTCTTAATGTTCTGCCAGAGTTTGTTAATACTTTTGTTAAGATTTTTGTAGCTGTGTATATGACTGAATTTGATCTATAATTTTTATTTCTCAGAACCATTGTTATTATTGCCCTATAATTAATTGTGGAGTCTTCTCTTTTTATTTGTATTTTTTTGTTAAAAATTTGATAGCACTAATGCATTGATAAACCAATATGAGTTTAGAATTTTCTTTTTGGAAGGATTCAATGACACAATTTAATTTAGTTAGGCATCCTAGCGTATTCATCTATTTTATTTATTCTTTCACATGTTTGATCAGTTCCATTTATTAGACATTTTCCCTTTTCAACTAGATGTTTTTTGCTTATTGGCATAATGTTATTCATAATATCTGTTCTCTGAATTTTTTGTTTGGTAGTTTAGCTTTAATTTCATGGTCATAAAGTTAAGGGAAATATGGAACAACAAATATTAAGGCAGTAAAAAGCGAAACAATAAGACCATATGTATACAGACTTTGAGACATGAATGCTGTCTCTAGCCACAGAAGAAATAGTTTGATCTTTTGAGCAAAAATACAAAATCAAATTAACGTATCTTGATTAGCTGCTTGCTGGTTCCAAATTAATATGTTAATTTAATCTTTGACACAGGCTTACTTCCTATTTGGACAAGAATCATGTTTTCCACTTTATTGAAAATTGTGACCTTCCAGATTTGAAAGTCCAAATAGAATCACCTTCCAGACAGATTACATTGCCCAAGAATTACACCTCACAGTCCTGGTAAAGCTACACAAGTCTTTTCTTCTACCTCATGTAGTGAATTTCCAGCTGTTGCATCAATTGAACTTGGTTTGACTAGGAGGGTAACTCATGGGGTCATCCCCCACCTTATGGACCTTCTCCTGAACCAGACCATACAGAATCCTCAGAAATGTTTATCAGTAATTTTAAACACAGAATAATATGTGATAAATATAATTACAAATTATATAAATGTAATATTTCTCAGATTATGTGAATACTAGAAAATTAGCTTTATAATATATTTCTATATTAGCATACAAAATTTTAGTTACAATAATATTAAATGTATGGAAGCCAGGTTTTATTTTTCTCCTTTCTCTTTATTATTACTTCATTATCAAAAAGGTTTCTGCTATAGGTGCACAAATACTAATTGGCTCAATATTGTAATTAAAACACCATAAAATTTAGCAAAATCAGTGACTATAAAAACACCAGCAGCTGCAATAAAAAAATGTGCTTGTAGCACTTGGGGAAGAAACAGCATGACACAAGTGTCATTTCAATTGGGCTGTAATGACAGGCTCTGAACAGAGCACATTGTTGTTATTTTTAAGTACAGCCAGATTGTTTCTAACTCATAGCTCATATTGAAAAGCTTTAAGGTTTGAACTGCTGACATTGGGGTTGCCAGTCCAGTGCTTATACTACAGCCCCATACCAGGACTTCAAAAAGAGAACATTACTAAGTTCACAAAGTATGAGGGCAATCTACAAAAAGAGGGATATTGGTAGAAGAATGACAAAGACAGATGAAGACACAGGGAGGTGTGTAAAGGCTAAAGGGGACAGAGATGAATAGTAATATATCTACAACCTTGGAACAATAATGTTCTGAAGGTAGATACATATACAGAGACACAGACTGAACAGGTATGGGAGGAAGAGTGGGATATATATACACATACATATATATATCCCACAAATGTATGAATTTTAAAGAAGATATTGGTATATGGGTATTTACCTTTCCTGAAAACACAACTATGAATGTAGTAAAGCATATGCAGATAAATGATGAAAACTTCCTAAATATTATCAAACATCTTAAGACAATGTATAATTGAACTTGAGGGTTCAGGACCATAATCTCAGGAAACACTATGGTCAATTTACATAATGTAGGCCACTACATCCTACTTTTGTGAGTAATGTCTGAGATATTAAAAACTCATGAGCAGCAGTCTAAGATGAAGTTTTTAGTCTCTCCATGTGCAGAAGAAAAGAGTGATGAAAACTGAAGATGCTTGGCATTAATTAGTACAGCGGAATAATAGAATATGTGAACATCAGTGTCCATGACTCTGAGACAATAACTAGATGATGCCCAGCTACTATTACCAACTACACTGAAAGGGATCACATTAGAAGGTCCCAGACAATATGATAGATATGTGAAACAAACTCAAAATTATTTAAATAAATAAAGACAGGGATTACTGGTCAAAAAGAGACTGGAAGAATCTGAAACTATGACCCACTACTACCCTTCATGTTTGAAAAGTAACTCACCCTTGTAGCCAAACTTACAGCCAAGCAGTAGATGGGTATATAAGGTGGACAACAGCACTAGTAATGTATGCTCACTATGAATGATGGAACTGTCAATCATTCAAAATTAAGAAGGTAACATTTACCTAAGATCATCAACCATACAAAGTTTAGAAGTTATGGGAATGTTGGTGGAATGGAAATAAGAACCATAAACAGGAAGCAGTACAACTATTGCTGCATGGAGGGGATTGCAATCATTCAGATGCAACAAAGTATATGATTTATTGAATGTAAAACTGATGATCTTTTCTGTAAAACTTTACTCAATTCACAAAAAAAGTTAATTAAAAAAAAACGTAATTTAGCATAGAAATTAGCCTTGTAGGCAAATTGATACATGTAAGCTGGGCTAACAAAATTGATTTTTTAAATTATATTTACAGGGTTTTAATAAAATAAAATAAATTTATACTGAAACATCACACAACAATTTTATAGCAATTCATTTTGGTCATCCCCTATGACAGGGTACTTTGTATGGTCTGAACTTCCAGCATGCCCTTAATAACCTCACTGATGACAAACAAATACAAATAGAAATTTATTTTAGCTGACTTTCTTTTGCTTCACTTTGTATATTTGTCTCTGGTTCTGGTTCTAGGTCATATTTGGTGCTGGTTTGAGTATGGCTGACATGTTATTTTCAATAGATGTCATCAAGGAATTTTTTTTGTTTTATGATTATGTCTGTCAAGTTGAAACATGGATCAAATCTCATTTATTTTCATCTGCTATTGCAAGAATATGTCTGACTTCAATCCGTACAGAGAAGAGTTCTTTGAGAACTATGTGTTCTCTAACTCATGTTGTACCTTGAAAATCTGAAGCAACACACTCCCTGGATGCATGTATAGCTGTAATTGCAAAATAATCTTTACCTGTCATTGTGTAATATTAAGTACTTCTACTTTTGGGCACAACACTTTTATGTAAGTTTGTCGTACTGTGATGGCTTCTTGTGTATTATTATGATTCTGGACACTATGCCTCTGGTATATCAAATACCAGCAGGGCCACAAATGGTGGACAGGTTTCAGCTGAGTTTCCAACTAAGACAGGCTAGGAAGAAGGAGAGACAGGTTACTGAATACTTAGTCACTGAAAACCTGATTAATAGCAGGGGAACTCTGTCAGCACTAGAATATTGAATATTGAAACATGGTGAAGAGCCCTAGAATATTGTCAGATATATTACTGGAGTCCTGGTGTGGTGCTATGAGTTAATGAACTGGACTGCAAGGTCTGTGGTTCAAGCACACCTGTAGCTCCTCGGAAACCCTATAAAGGGTCTCTATGAGTCATAGCTGACTGGAGAGCATGTAGCAACAACAACATAGTGCTGGAAGATGAGCCATTCAGGTTGGAAGGCAATCAAAATATGACTGGGGAAAAGCTGCCTCCACAAAGTACAGTTGATCTTGATGACATGAATTGAGTAAAGATTTCAGAACCATCATTTGCTGATGGGGAACAACTCAACGTGAGGAAAAACTGCTGTTAATATCCATTTAATTGGAACATGGAATATATGAAATATGAATCTAGGAAAATTTAATGTTGTCAAATATGAAATGGAATGCATATGGGCCATTTTGAATCTAATAACCACATGGTTTACTATGTCAGGAATAACAAATTGAAGAAGAATAGCATCACATTCATCATCAAAAGGACATTTTAAGATCAATCTTGAAGTACATCATTGTCTGTGATAGGATAATAATCATCTGCCTAAAAGGAAGGCAATTTAATATAACTATTATTTAAATATATGCATGAAACACTAAAGCCAGTGATAATGAAATAGAAGAATTCTACCAACTTCTTCAGTCTGAAATTGGTCAAACATGCAATCAACATGTAGTGGTAATTACTGGCAATTGGAATATAAAGGTTGAAAACAAAGAGGAAGGACCAGTAGTTGGAAAACATGGTTTTGATGATAGAAATGACACTGGAGATCAAATGATAGACTTTTGCAAGACCAATGCCTTCTTTATTGTAAATACCTTTTTTTAAAAAAAAATGGTGACTATATACATGGACCTCACCAGATGACATACACAGAAATCAAATTGACTACATATGTGGGAAAACTCATCAGTCAAAACAAGGCACACGGCAGAATCTGGAACAGAGCATCAATTGCTGATATGCAAGTTCAGGCTAAAGCTGAAGAAAATAAAAACAAGTTCATGAGAGGCAAAATATGATCTTGAACATATTCCAAATGAATTTTGAGATCATCTGAAGAATAGATTCGATGAATTAGATACTAATGATGGAAGACCAGAAGAGTTGTAGAATGACATCAAAAAGATCATGCAGGAAGAAAGCAGACCATCATTAAGAAAACAAAATAAAGAAAAGACCAGAATCGATGTCAGAAGAGACTCTGACATCGCTCTGCAGTATACAGTTTTAAAAATAAATGGAAGACATGAGGAGATAAAACAGCTGAACAGATATTTCAAAGGGCAACTCAAGAACACAAAGTTAACATCATAATAAAATAAAATAACTAGAATCAGAAAACCAAAAGGGAAGAACATGTTCAGCATTTTCAAGCTGAAAGAACTGAAGAACAAATTCAAGCTTCAACTCACAATATTGAAGGATTCTGTGGGCAAAATATTGAATGATGCAGAAAGTATCAAAATTAGATGAAAGGAATATACAGAGGCACTGTACCAAATAGAAATGGTCAATGTTCAACCATTTCAAGAGGTAGCATATGATCAAAAGCCAATTATACTGAAGGATGATGTACAAGGTACACTGAAGGCATTGACAAAGAACAAGGCTCTGGGAAATGATAGAATGCAAATTGAAATCTTTAAGCAAAGTGACGCAACATTGGGAACACTCATTCATCTATGCCAAGAAATTTGAAATTTGGCTACTTGGCCAACTGATTGGTGCTCCTTCCAAAGAGAGGTGACCCAAAGGAATACAGAAATCACCAGAAAATATCACAAATATCACATGCAAGTAAAAATATGCTAAAGGCAATTAAGCAATGGCTGCAACAATACATTGACAAGAAGCTGTCAAATGTTCAGACTGGATACAGACAGGAACATGGGAAAGGGATGCCATTGCAGATATCAGATGAAACATCCCTGAAAGCAAAGGCTAACAGAAATGTCTCAATGACACCTAACAACAAGAAAATGTTAGAATTTAAGTTGTCAAAGACTTCATTTGCTTGGATCTACAATCAACACGCATGGACGCAGAAGTCAAGAAATTAAATGACACATCTAAAGTGTTTGAGAGCAAAGACGTCAATTTGTGGACTAAAGTGCACCTAACCAAAGCCACGGTATTTTCAATAACTTCGTATGCATGAGAAAGTTAGACAATGAATTATGAAGACTGTAGAAGAATTGATGTACTTGAGTTAAGATGCTGGAGAAGAATATTGAAAGTTCCGTGAACTGCCAGAAGAACAAACAAATCTGTGTTGGAATAAGTGCGGCCAGAATACTCTTTAGAAGCCATAATGTCAAGACTTTGCCTCTCATATTTAGGACATGCTGTCTGAAGAAACCAGTACATGGAGAAGGACATCATTCATGCTTGGTAAACAGGAAGGTCAGACCAAAAGAGGAAGGCCCCCAACAAGATGGATTGGCACAGTGGCAGCAGCAATAGACTCAAGCTAACAATTCTGAGGAGGGCGCAGGACAAGGCAGTGGTTCATTCTGTTGTGTATAAGACTGCTAGGAGTCAGAACAAACTGGACAGCACCTAACAATAAGAATCTTAGAATATTCCATCTGTTCTTTATTCCAGGTAATGAAAGGTTATTGTTTACCTTCAGCTTAATCTACTCAGATAGCAGAGATTCCATAGCTCACCAAAAGAGCTTTTTTGTACTGATTTTGTAATTTATTTTATTATTAAAAAGTATAAAAATGATTCTTACTTCTGAGTTAAACAAGGTTCTTTTCATTTCTGTTGCCATCTATTTTCTATTTAAAATATTTATTTCCATTTTTATTAAAAGGTAACCATGTTGAAACCATTGATTTTTCTTAGGAACCTATAATATTATTTTAATTAAGACACTAAATCTTTTTTGACTCTTTCAATTAGCAAGATTATATACTCAACTGAAAAAAAAAATTAGAATGTTCAGAATGACTTTTACACTTAAACTATGCTTGAGACTTCCCAGATGGCCGTTGAAACGTCTTAAGATTTGTTCTTTCACCTTATAAAGAGATGAATACTAAAAAGAAGTTTGTTTACTTGATATGCTGCATATTTCTTAACTAGCTCAACACTACTGTGAGAGTACATGGGAAAAGATGTCATCTCAAAGGATAAACTCAGCTAAATTAAGCTAGTTTAACTCACGTTGAAAACTAATACAGATATGTTCTGAGATTATATATTTTACATTAAGGCCTTAGAAATCTGCCAATGATCCAATCATATTCACTATACCCGCTCAAGAGAGAGGGTCTTTAGGAAATAGTTATGTAGTTTTTGATGATCAAGATTTTAAAACAGGATTTTATTCTCTTCTGAGGCGAAAATGTTAATAAGCTGTTGATATTTAGTTTCCTGGAGTCCTGGTGTGGTTCTGTGGGTTAATGTGTCAGACTGCAAAGTCGTTTGAACTGCAAGCTCACCAGTTGCTCCTTGGAAACACTATACAGGGTCACTGTGGGTTGGAATCAACTCAACAACAACACCAATTTAGTCTCCTGGTATGGTGCTGTAGGA
>NW_006408576.1:1971861-1972351 GCF_000296735.1 Chrysochloris asiatica
AAAAAAAAAAAAAAAAAAGTACAGCAAGAGTTATTCTTCTTCAAATATCCCCCCCCAAGAACTTCAGAGTCATGAGGCTAACAGTTGATAAAATAAGAGTACTGCAAAAGTTACCTGAGCTCCACTAGCAAAGGATACAGAATATTGAAGTTACGCAGTTACAAACAGGAAATCATAAAATTTAAACATGAATGTCATTTGATATTAATTAAGTAAAAAAAAAATCTTAAGACAGAGAGTATGGTGTATAGTTAAGATTATGGGCTCGGTAACTGGACCGCCTATTTAAACATCTCATCTCACTCTGCCTAATTCAGTTTCTTTATCTATAAAATAAATGTAAAATTAATGAATTTAGAATGCAGACAAAACCACCCACTCACACACACACAGACTAATCAAGTGTTTCTTGCAGAACTTGAAACTCAGGGAAGGTTATGTGCACTACTGTAAGACGGTGAGAGAAAAAAGTGAGGAAAATAACATTGAG
>NW_006408576.1:1978150-1979437 GCF_000296735.1 Chrysochloris asiatica
GCTTGCTGGAGGGCTAGAAATTAGTCTTCAGTTAGTTTCAATCACAGTTATAGAAAGGGCTGTACCATCACTTATTGACAATTCAGTGAATACACCCATAAGTACAGGTTTGTGGACTGATTAGGAGACAACAGCGAGAATGGGTAAGAAAATTGAGTCCAGAATCCCAAGATATTTTTTTTTTCTTTTTTAACTTAAAAATGAATTTCACACACAACTAAAATGCAAAAACAGAAGAAGACATATTAAATTACTTGCATCTCATAAAATTTAAATATTTGTTCTCATTAAAAGCTGTCAAAAAGCAAAATCATAACCTACTGACTCTGGAAAAAAATTTTGAGAACAATATATCTGACAAGGGTCTAGTCTCCAAAATATATAGGAAATATTAACAAGTGAACAATAAAAAACAACGCAACTAAAATATAGACAAAGATCATAAATAGACCTTTCACTGATGAGAACATTCAAGCAACCAATAACACATGAAATGATAATCATTATCATTAATCATTATAAAGTTACAAATCAAAACTACAATATCATATCACCTTTGCCAAAATGGCAATGATCGGAAAATTAGAAAACAGCAAATGCGGGCAAGGATCTGGGAAGATTGAAACGCTTACATAATACTTACAAGAATATAAAATTATATAGCCAATATGGAAAACAGTATGATATTTCCCTAAAAAGCTAAAAATAGAACTTTCATATGATAAACTTCTAGCTATGTACCCTAGAAGGACCTCTGGTAGCGTAGTGGTTACGAATTGGGCTGCAAACCTTAAGGTCAGCAGTTCAAAACTACCAGCTGTTCCGCGGGAGAAAGATGAGGCTTTCTGCTCCCGTAAAGGTTTACAGCCTCGGAAACCCTGTACAGGGCTGCTATGAGTCGGTTATGACTCCAGGGCACATAACCACCACCAACATGTACCCTAGAGCCATAAAAGAAGTGATATGAGTAGACATATAGATGCCTATGTTAATTGCAGCACTTTTCACAATGACAAAAAATGAGAAAACAACTTAAATACTGATTGTGTCACTTATTTTACTACTTAAAATTATATAAACGCATTTCTCATTTCTGAGGGAAGCAACATTCTTCAAAATTTTGTTGATGAGTTGACAATCAAAATATGAGACACGCATACAGTGGAATACTACACGGCTATTAAGAATAATGAAGAAACATCTTATAGCATGGATGAATCTGGTACTCACTTAGTTTGAGGACTAGCTTGGGCCAAGCCCAAGTCATGGAATTTTCAGTCACACATA
>NW_006408576.1:1998585-2020914 GCF_000296735.1 Chrysochloris asiatica
ATGAGAATTGATTGTGAATCCAAGTAAAACAAAATTGTTGATAATTTCAATCTTTTCTCTGTTAATTGTGATATTGGTTATTGATCACATAAGGATTATTGTTTCTTTACATTGATTTGCAATCCATACTGAAGGCTGTAGTCTTTGATGTTCAAAGTGCTTCAAATTCTCTTTACTTTCCACAAGTAAGATTGGCATATTACAGGTTAATGAGCCTTCCCCCAACCCTGATGCCACACTTTCTACATATAGTCTAGTTTCTTGGATTATTTGCTTAGTGTGCATATTAAATAAATATACTGAAAGGATTGACACACACCTTTCCTGATTTTAAACCACTGAGTAGTCCTTCTGTTGGAAGGACTGCCTCTTGGTCTATTTAAAGCATGGTTGGAGGACATTAAGCTGCAGGTTTTAAAAGGCTTGTAAAATTATTGGGTCTGGCCCTGCTAATATTCCTAACATAACTTCAAATAACTGCCTCTTGGTCTATGCATAGCTTTCTCATAAGTACAAGTAACTTTTCTGGAATATCCATTCTTTGTAATGTTCCCTACAGTCTGTAATGATCCTCAAGTCAAATATAATTTCATAATCAATAAAGCACAAGTTAATATCTTTCGGGTATTATCTTCTTTCATCCAAGATCCACCTGAATTCAGCAATAATATCCCTCATGTTCCACATCATCTTCTGAATTTGGTTTGAATTTCTGGCAGGTCCCTGTAGATGGAAGGAATTCTGGTAGTGTAGTGGATTACAATCTGAGCTGCTAACCACAAGGTCGACAGTTCAAATCTACCAACTGCTCCATGGGAGAAAGATGAGGCATTTTGCTCCCATAAGATTTACAACCTCAGAAACTCTACACAGGGTCGCTATGAATTAAACAGACTCCCCAGCACATCACCACCACTACCATCACCCTATAGATGGGCTGCTGCAATGATTTCTTAATAATCTTCAGCAACATTTTACTTGAATGTGATATGAATTATATTGTTTCATGGTTTCTGCATTCTATTATGTCACTTTTCTTTGGAATAGGCACAAATATGAATCTCTTCCAATCAGTTGACCAAGTAGCTGTTTTACAAACTTCTTGACATCAACAAATGAATAACATGTTTAATATTTCTCAAGCTGAACAAAACTGAAGAAAAATTCAAGGTTCAGCCTGCAATATTGAAGAATTATATGGACAAAAAAAAAAGTCCTGGTGTTGTAGGATAAGTACTGGACTGTTTATGGCAAGATTGGTGGCTCAAAACCACAAGCTACTCCTTGTAAATTCTATATTGAGTTGCTGAGTGAGAACCAACACAAGGGCAGTTAAAATGAACAAAATATTGAATGATGCTGGAATTAATCCTGGTGTTTCCCATCTTTGATATTCTTAATAGTTTATCATATTAGATCACATTATAAGGGATCATCACATAGCTGCCAAACCAGAGAATCATGATCCAACCAAGGTGACACACATTTCTGGTTACACAATTAAATCCGCGACAGGTATGGTTAGGAGAAGTTAGTTTTAATGGCAGCCTTCCCTGTTTATTATCTTGAATTTAGCTATTTAAGTTACTTTCTTATCATTCACTTGGAAGCAAATTTAAGAAAATTAATAAAATATAAGTTGCATTGGAAGACAGCAAGATGACAGACTAAGCAGAAAGGCTATACCTTTCTAAGGCTATGACCCTTAGGTAAGGAAAATCAAATGAAACAGATGCAAATGATAGTCCTGGGATCCTGAGCTTAAGATGAAGGGATAGAGCAGTAGATCAAATGATTACTAGAATAGAAAGCTAAACAAACCTGACAAGAAAGAGACAGAGTGCTGGCCTGTGCTGACGGACCAGACACAGTGCAGCCATTTTAAGATTTTGTGAGTAGCTTCAGAGACAAGACAGCCTATTGTCACTGCAGGGACATGTCATTGGCTCTCAGAGATAAAGCTGTGATTTCTTTTGTCCTCCCCCACACTCCCCTGGCCTCCACCTGCATGCAATGCTAGTAAATGCCCTCCTGTGGTTAGACCTGCAGGGAGGTAAGCATCAAAGTAAGTGGGAACTTACCCAAATTAACCCTGGTGTCAGGATTCACTTGAGCCCTCATCAAAACCTGCAGAGCCATCCAAGGTCAGCCCTGGGCTAGCACTAATTAGGAGAAGCATCTGAACAGAAGGTTGGGCTGGAAAAAAAGGAAATGGGTGATCTGTTCAGGTTGACCAGGTGGGGATTCGCCATGTTAAAATTTTGTGGGTGACTGTGAAGGCAAGGCAAGGGTGGTGGAACAGATCCATACTGCTTATTGGTGGGGAGAAAGGTGCAAAGACTTTCCTTGTACCCCACATTACCATGATGGCCAGAGGTATGACCAGGCCCGACGTGCGTACACTCCCATATGCTCTCCAGATGGCTGGAGTCAAATCAAAGGGAGTGGGAAACTAGCAGCACCAACCCCAGCACCTAGAATCTGATGCAGCCTGATCTAGACCTACAGTGTTGGTTCTGGCCAGCCATGGACTAGCAGGACCCCTTACCCTCAGCTGCCCTCTGGGATAGAAATATACTGATTCCCCAGCTGCCTTGGGATTTGTGCAAACTACCTTTGGATTTGATGCCCAGAACTGACAACACCTAACACTACAGGAGTGTCATCGCACACTGAAGAGCCACTGTCTCAATTCATGCCATGCATTGTGGCATAGCAACCATATACATAAGACACGCCACAACACAACCTATTAGGCAAAATTCAATTGCAGATATTGATCAGCTAGAATAACCAACTTTAGTCAAACCCATCCTAAACTGAGCTGCATGAATGGTGAACAGACAACAGTGAGCAAAGTACCATCCCATAATCACACCTAACTGGAGGCAGTAAATGACTGCCTAAGAATACATAAACATGCAATCATCAATTTAATACAAACACAACAGCACCATAATGTCTCAGAAGCAACAGGCCATTTCTGTTCACACAAAGAAAGAAGACAGAGTAGTTCAAACAAGTAACCAAGAGACAGAGCTAGAAAATTAGTTTGAGGACAAAAAGACATTGAAAATATCTAAAAAAGAATTCAAGAGAATGATACTTAGGTATCTCCAAATGATTTATAAAAAGGTCAGAGAAAAAAAGGAAAATTTCAGGAAAACACTACAGGAACAGACAAAATAGATAAAGAATTGGAGATAATACAAAATTTGCAAATAGAAATCCAGAAGATTAATACTAAGATTTCAGAAACGGCAATACAGTGAAAGACTAAAGGAATAGATTTGAATCCATGGAAACCTGAACTACTAAGCTTGAAGATAAATTTCCCAATATGAGTGAGCTAGAAGAACAATATGAAAAAGAATGAAAAAAAATCCAAAGAAAGACTAAGATTCATGTGAGACAACATGAAGAAAAATAACTTAAAGGTAATCCAAATTTCAGAACAGGAAGAAACAAAGAAAAGCATAGGAAAGATAGTCCAAAGCTCTTTGAAGAAAACTTCCCTAACATTGTGAAGATAACAAGGAGCTGAGAGAACCTCAAACAGGATAGACCAAAACAGAAAATAACCAAGACATATCATAATCAAATTCTCCAAAGAAAGAATCCTAATAGCAGTTTAAGAAAAATGAAAAGTTTTCAATAAATTAGAGCTAGAAAGATTAAGCTTTAATATCTCAGAAGAAACCATACAGTTAAGAAGTCAATGCAATGACATATACAAAATACTGAATGAAAAAAAATGTTGCTAACCAAAACAACCCAGCAAAACTATACCTCAAATATGAAGACAAAATTAGAGCATTTCAAGATAAACAGAAATTAAATGAATTTGTAATAACCAGACCAACTTTATGAAAACATGAAAGAAAGTACTTTGAACTGAGAGCCAACAACAGCAGACAACAACCTGAGATTGACATACAAGGCAACATTACCCAGAATTCAATCCAGACATAGAAGTATCCAAAGCAAAACAAATCGACAAGACTAAAAATCAGGGACAAGTGACATCAATGTATAATGTCAATAGAAACAGTAGTCAAGAGATCAACCAATTTATGGCATTGGGCAAATTTACTGCAAAAGTCTTTTCTAAACTTTTTCTATTAAAGGAAAGATTTCATTTTAATGACTAATGTGCTACTGCCCCAAGCCATGATATTTCAATCTTTTCATGTAATGTAAAAGCTAGACAATGAAAAAGAAAGTCCAAAGAAATGCTGATGCATTCAAATATTTAAATTTTGGTGTTGAAAAAGAATATTGAGCATACCCATAGTCTGCTAGAAAAACAAATAAATTTATATTGTAGAGAGTATAACCAGAATATTCCTTAGCAAGGACAGTAGACTTGCCACCTGCTTTGGACATGTGAAAAAAGGAGCGATCAATCTTTAGTGAAGACCATATTGCTGATTAATAGAGGGTCTCTGGTGCAAAGAACATGCTCAAATCCTCCATTTACAACTAACCATAACGTTGACAGTTTGAACCCACCCACAGGCACCGGAAAAGACAGGCCCTGGCAATTTGCTTCTGAAATTCTATGGAGTCATTCTAGTCATCACACCAGGGGTCACCCTCAGTCAGAACCTACTCCACAACAACAAAAATACCAACAACATATAGGGCAAACAAATAAGATCATAATTTTTTATTTTTTTGTACAGTAACTCTGTGTATTCCTTCCATCTTTTGATAATTCATGCTTTATTCAGTATTTAGTCAATAGAACCCTTCAGTATTGTAAGCCAAAGCTTGAATTTATTATTCAATTATTTCAGCACAAGAAATACTAAACATGTTCTTCCCATTTGGTTTTCTGATTCCAGGCTATAGCACATTTCATTTTAACACTTGACTTTGTCTTCTTGAGCTGCCCTTTGAAATTTTTTACTCAGCTCTTTTTGTTTCTTCATTTCTTCCATTTACTTTAGTTTCTTTATATTTGTGACAAAGTTTCAAAATCTCTTCTAACAACTAATTTGGTCTTTTCTTTGTTTCCTGTCTTTTCAATAACTTTTTGATTTCTCCATGTATGCTGTTCTTGATGTCATCCCACAACAGTTCCAGTCTTCAGTCATTACTGTCTAATGTATCAAATTGGTTCTTGAGATAGATTTTAAATTCAGGTGGTATATATTCAAGATTATATATTTTTTTAGCTCTCATGCATTGTTTCACAGTCAGACCCTAACCTTGTTTTAGTTGACGATATTGAGCTTCTCCATATCTTACTGTTGTTGTTGTTGTTGTTAAGTGCCGTCGAGTCGGTTCCGACCCATAGCGACCCTGTACAGGGTTTCCGAGGGTGTAAATCTTTACAGGAGTAGAAAGCCTCATCTTTCTCCCGCGGAGCGGCTGATAGTTTCGAACCGCTGACCTCTTACTGTAGATGTAGTCAATTTTATGCCTGTGAGGTTCATGTTATAGTTGCTGTTTATGTTTGGAAAAGGTCTTACAAAATTTGATCATGTAATCTCACTTATCATTTCTATTACCAAGCTCATATTTTTAAACTACTTATCTTTCCTCGTTGTTTCTACCTTTCACATTCCAATCACCAGTAATAATCAATGCATCTTGACTCATGTTTGATCAATTTCAAATTGAAAAATTTAGTAGAATTCTTCAGTTTCAAGATCATTGCCTTTCATGGTTTGTGCATAAATTTAAATAATAGTGGCATTAAGTAATCTTCTTTATAGGCATATAGACATTATCCTATCACAGACAGCATTGTCTTTAAGATAGATTTTGAAATGTTCTTTTCCATGATAAGTGTGACAGCATTCCTCTTCAATTTGACATTCCCAGCCTAGTATATCATATGGTTTATTCAAAATGGCTAAAATCACTCCATTTCAGCTCACTAATGCCAATAATAGGGGTCCTTATGCATTCCATTTTGTTCTTGATGACTTCAATGTTCCTATATTTATAATTCATACATTCTGTGTTTTTATTATTAATGTATGTTTGGAGCTGTTTTGTCTCATTTTGTTTTGTGCTTCATCAACAAATGAGGGTCCTGAAACTTTGCTCCTTTTACATCATTACCAACTCTGTTTTAATCAGATAGCTATTTCTCAGTTGTATTTTAGGTGACTTCCAAATTGAGGCTCTCATCTTCCAGCGCTATATCAGATAATATTCTTCTGCTATTCATAAGGCTTTCTGTGGCTAAACTTTCAGAAGTGGTCTGCCTCTCCTTCTTTCATTAAGACGACAAGCAAGAAGAAAAAGACAAAATGAACATCAGAAGAGACTCTAAAACTTACTCTTCAGCATAGAGATAGTAAATCAAATGGAACAAATGTGGAGGTAAAAGAGTTAAATAGAAAAATTCAAAGGGTAGTTCAAGAACACAAAGTTAAATAATGAAATGTCCAAAGACCTGGAGTTAGAAAACCGAAAGTGAAGAACATGCTTAGAATTTCTCAAGTTTAGAGAACTGAAGAAAGAATTCAAGCATCAACTTGCAATATTGAAAGATTTTGTGGGTTTGAAAAAAAAAAAAAAAAAAAGATGGAAGTAATACACAGAGTCACTGTACCAAAAAGAAATGGTTGATGTTCAATCATTTCAAGAAGTAGCATATGATCAAGAGTCACAGTACTGAAGGAAGAAGTCCAAGGTGCACTGAAAAGACTGCAATAAAAAAGGCACTGGGAATTGATGAAATACAAATTGAAATCGATCAACAAATTGATGCAGCACTGGAAGAACTCACTAATCTATGCCAAGAAATTTGGAATACAGCTACCTGGCCAACTGATAGGAAAAGATCCATATTGGTGCCCATTCCAAAGAAGGGTTACACATGGACTATGGAAATCAGTAAACATTATCATTAATATTGAATGCAAGTGAAATTTTGCTGAAGATATTTCCAAATTGTATGCAACATAACATTAACAAGGATATCGTTGCTAACATCAGATGGATCTTGGCTGAAAGCAAAGAATACCAGAAAAATGTTTACCTGTGCTTTACTGACTATGTAAATGCTTCCGATTATGTGGATCATGGTAAGCTATAGATAACATTGAGGAAAATGAGTATTGTACAACACTTAAACATGCTCATGAGGAACCTGTACATAGATCAAGTGGCAGTTGTTCAAACAGAACAAGGTAACGCTGAATGTAATAAATTTAAGAAAGGTGTGTGCCATGGTTGTATTCTTTAACCATACTTACTCAATCTGTATACTGAGCAAATAATCCAAGAAACTGTATTATATGAAGAAGAACATGGCATCAGGATTTGAGGATGACTCATTAATAACTTGTGATATTCAGATGGTATAACCTTGCTTGGTGAAACTGAAGAAGACTTAAAATACTTACTTACCAAGATCAAACACCACAGCCTTCAGTTTGGGTTGCACCTCAACGTAAAAAAAAATTAAAATCCTTACCACTAGCATAGTGGCTACGAATTGGGCTGTGAACTTTAAGGTCAGCAGTTCAAAACTACCAGCTGCTCCGTGGGAGAAAGATGAGGCTTTCTGCTTCCGTAAAGATTCACAGCCTTGGAAACCCTGTACAGGGTCGCTATGGGTCGGAACCGACTCAACGACACTTAACAACAACAATAGACCGATAGATAATATCAAGATAAATGGAGAAAAGATCGAAGTTGTCAAAGATATTATTTTGCTCAGATCAACCATCAACACTGAAGAAAGTAGCAGTCAAGTAATGAAACAAGGTCTTCCATTAGCAAATCTGCTGCACAAGAACTCTTTAAAGTGTCGAAGAGTAAAGATGTCAGTTTGAGGACTAATGGGAGCCTGACCCAAGCCATGGTGTTTTCAATAACCTCATATGCATGTGAAAGTTGAACAATAAACAACAGAGACTATAGAGGAATTGATGCATTTGAGTTATGGTGTAAGAGGTACCATGGACTGAAAAAAATGAAAAAAACAAATCTGTTTTCAAAGAAATACACCCAGTATACTCATTATAAGCCAGGATTGTCAGACTTCATCTCTCATACTTAGGACATATTATCAGGAGGCACACCCTGAAGAAGGACATCATGTTTAGTACAGTTGAGGGTCAGCAAAAAAGAGGCAGACACCAATGAAGATTATTACCACAATGGCAGCAGCAATGGGCTTAAGTGTAGCAATGATTGTGAGGGTGGCTCAGCGTCTGGCAGTGTTTCATTCTGTTGTGCATA
This sequence comes from Chrysochloris asiatica, assembly GCF_000296735.1. Taxonomy (NCBI): domain Eukaryota; kingdom Metazoa; phylum Chordata; class Mammalia; order Afrosoricida; family Chrysochloridae; genus Chrysochloris; species Chrysochloris asiatica. Next base: position 2,006,794 of record NW_006408576.1, read on the forward strand.
AAGTCACTGAGTCAGTACCTATTTGATGGCATCTAATACCATCGACAACAATGACAAAAAGTAATAAGTGCCACTGAAAATAATATAATTAATTTTCTAGTAAAGGATAATGATTGAGTTAAAAATAATGGAATCTTAAATTAAGCTCAAAATAAAATCTGTTGTTAAATATCAGTTAGTTCTTACTCACAGTGATCCTGTATAGTGTGGTGCTGTGGGCTAATATGGTAGACTGCAAAATCAGTTTGAACTGCAAAGTCAGAGGTTCAAGCTCACAAGCCACTCTTTGGAAACTCTATACAGGGTCATTATAGGTTGGAGCCGACTCCAGGGCACTTAACAACAACAGCATAATGTTTTCAAGGAGCCGTTAGTGAGTTTGAACTTCTGACCTTTCAGTTAGCAGTGCAATGCTTATCCTACAGCACTACACCAGAACTAATGTTATTAAGTGTCGCTGAGTGATTTCTACTCATAGTGAAATACTCATATAGGGTTTCCGAGGAGCAGCTGGTAAAGTTAAACCACCAAACTTGTGGTTCAATCCGACACTGCATCCATTGCATTAACCTACAGCGGTACACCAGTACTTCACCCCAGAACTAGTAGCTCAATAACTAAAACTTACAATACATAATATTAAAAATATGTGTCCTATGTGTGTGGGGGGGTGGGTGGGGTGGGGTGGGGGGCTTCAAAAAATTTGTAGAAATATTCCATTAGCATTTGATCCCATTTCTTATGAGTTTTTGAAGCTCTCTTGTATATATTAATATGTTATTGTTGTTAAGTGCTGTTGAATTTGTTCCGACTCATAGCTACTACCATGTAGAGGGTTTCTGAAGCAGCCTGAATCATTACCTTTCTCTTTCCGAGTGTCAGTTGGGCTAAAACTTCTTGCTATGTTGTTCACAGTCCAGTGCTTATCTATGGAATCACTGAACTCCCCATACCAACATATATAGTATATACAAGTTTAACATATATTAGAAAAAGTATGAATAAGAAAGATAAACTTAAAATGGAAAAAGTATCAGACATACATTGAAAATGAGAAGAGAAACCTTAAGATTATAGAGTATTAAGAAAAATATCTGAAAGAAGATAGAAAAGCAAATTTGAAGACTAGACCGATCAATGTAAAATAAAATCATACTGTGGGAAATTTTTTTTTTTTTTTAATGAGAACAAGCCAAGAAAATACATAAAAATAGTAGAATGACTTTTAAAAGTTACATTAAAAATTCAAAATATTTACCTTGTAAAAGCAAATTTCTGCATATTGTAATCATTAATGACAATGTTTAAATCTCCTGTTTTTAAAGCACTTTTACTAAGGAGAGGGAACTTGTGACCAGTCTGTTCAATGCTGAGCAATGTAAAGTGTGTCAATCCTGGGCTCAGCATTGCTAGAGCTCTTTCTTCCTTCTGAGCTGGCTAAAGTCAGCAGAGACCACTGTTCTCAGGGAACCCTGATCACTCATGAAATTATGTATAACTTAATCAAAATTAAATCTTTGTTGTATAAATCATGGAGATTTGAAGGTGGTTGTTTCTATAATGGACCTAGAGATGGAAAATGGTACCTATAATGGGATGTTCATTTAGGAGTGCTCAGAAAAACTGATTAAACATCAGGTAGAACAAACAAACTGCGGAATCAGGTAGGAGTGCAGTGAGGAGTTCTGTCGGTAACAACACAGAATACTGGACCAAGCAGGCTCAGGGGATGGTGCCAGAACACTGAACCACATATAAAGGAATATTTAGAAGGAATGGAAGGCTTACAGCTAGGGGAATTGGTAGCAGAAGGAAGAAATCAATTGCTTTCTAATCCAAGATGCTCAGCTGCTCCTGGAGTCACCATCTAGGGAGAATCCAAGAGGGGGAAGGATCAGAGCAGCCACAGACACCTGACAGAAACATGGAGATAAAGGTGTGGAAGTTCTTTTTTTTTTTTTTCTTTTTTGCATCTGTTCACTGATCTCTTGCTGTATATGCACCTCGATTCTGGTGATTAAAGGGGGTGCCTGAGTGAGTGAACACCCCACCTCCATAACCAGAGGGTTCTACTATGCATGTGCACAGATCTCCTTAAACTTTAAAGTGACAGTTTCCGTTTAAAACTGAACAGCAGTGTAAAATGGCCACAGCTGGCCCTGAACTGTTTATCACTAGGAGAAAGGCCTGAACAGGGTTTGTGGAGGGGGACAGGCAGACTAAAAAGAAAATAGGCCAAAAATTAAATCCTGAGTTATGTCACAATGACCAACAGTGACATCTTGAAATTTCTCAGGAAGAAGAATGAAAAGGGAAGCCCATCTCCTGATCACATTTACCAGGAGGAAATCAGAAAGCATAAAAAATACCAAAATACACACCTATCTAAGTATTAAGCCCACAGATAACTCCTGAATATGTCCCCCCCAAAAACAAAACAAAACAAAACAAAAAACAGATGACCGTATCAGCACATGTCCAGAAACAAGATAAAGTGACTGAGACAAATGAGCTAGATGGAAGTAGACGTACACTCCATACTGGAAGATGGGCAGGCTTTGGAAATGCTGAGAGGGAATTCAGACAAATGATTATAACATGTATCAAAACACTTCATAATGGAGTTGAGAAAAATAAGGAAGAAGTCAGGAAAGCACTACAGGAACAATCAAATAAGATAAATACAGCACTGGAAACAATTTAAAACCTACAGAAAGAGGTCCAAACAATTAGTAATAGAATATCAGAATTGGACAATACACTGAAGGGCAAAGGAGTAGAATTGAAGAGATAGAAGCCAGAACTAGTGAGCTAGAAGATAAATTTCTCAAGACTACTAAGATAGACGAGCAAGAACAGAAAAAAGGATAAAAGTCTGAAGAAGGCCTAAGATTCATGTTGGACAACATGAAGAGGAATAACAAGATTTATCAGCATTCCAGAACAGGAAAAATCACACAATTCCCCAGAGGAGAAACTTGAAGAGCTTATGGAAGAAAACTTCCCTAACATCCTGAAAAATGAAAAGATAAGCATACAAGAAGCTCAACAAACCCCAGGAAGGATAGACCTTAAAAGAAAATCACCAAGACATATAATAATCAAGCTCTCCAAAATAAGAGATAAGGACAGAATCATAAAAGCAGCTAGGGAAAAGAGAAGTGTAACATACAAAGGCAAGCAAATCAGATTAAGTTCGAATCTCTCAACAGAAACCATGGAGGCAATAAGGTAATGGGGTAAATACACAAGAAAGGGGAAGAAAATGGAAGAAGAAGGTGGATGGGAAAACAATTAGACAGGTTTGCATGGGCTAAGCAAGACAGAGGTAAATAATGATGTATGCACAACCTTGGAACAACATGCTCTGGGCAAAAGGGGGAAAATAATGTTAAGATGATTGGCTGTCTTTTGAATCTTGGTTTCCCTGGCATACCATTATAAAATAGACACTTGAGGGGAAGAGAAAGGAATAGCCAGAAATATCAGCATAGAAAGCTTGTAAGTCCATCTTCTGCCTATAACTGACTGGAATACCTAAAATGGGGCTACAACGTGCCCAGTGAGGGAGGCTTCCTGTGGAGCCGCTGCATTACATAAGACCATAGATGGAATCCTGAACCGCATCCAGAATCTTCTGAGGTGGGAAATTTCCACTTGAAAGGACAAGCAGACCAGCCTGGAGTGACTAGAAGAACAGAAGATACTTCTTGAAAGAAAGACCAACAGGAAAAGTACAAAACAATAATGGCAGTCACACTGATTACTACAAGAACAAGCACATTGTTTGCCCAGGAAACATCAAGGCAAGTGGTTGGGTCCCCTCAGGGCAAACCCCCTTCCAAGACTAAGACTCAATGGGAATACACGAGCAGACATGAGACCTGATTGGTGACCACTTTCATCACTGATCAGGGAAACTGAGGGAAAAACAGCAATGAAGTTGCAAGCTAAGTTCTACAATGTTCAATAGACTTTTGTGAACCCGGGTGGAGACCTGGTTGGCCAGCAGTGTGGCAAGACCTGTGGATTCTTGGGCCCAGAGTCAGTGACATAGCCACAGAGGACTAGAGTGGAGAGTGAAGCGTCCAGCTGTTAAGAAGAGAGGGCATATGCATAAGAACACCCACACTTGCAGATAATACCCACTCGACCTGGCTTCAATGACTAGATGATCAGAGCTCAACTAGAAGAAGAAAGAAGAGGAAACAAAAGAGTAATCTGATACAATTTGATGAACTTGACCTACACCTATGGATGCAGTAGCTCAAAAGAGGGAACAAATCTTTACAGCAAGGAACATTTCCACTCCCTCCATACACAGGTAGATAGGGATGGTCGACTTGGACATTGGCTACCCAAAATGGTTGGGGGGCGGTGATGGTGGTGGACTATAAAGGCAAGAAGTGACTGGCTTACAAGCTTTCAAGAGGGAACCTAGATCCAGAGGGCTTGGAGGAAGGTAGAATCTCCACTGAGTAGTATCCAGTCTTTCTGGGTGGGGCCAATGAAAGGAGATGGGGATAGGTCCCTTGTAACTGTGAGGGTTGGAAATGTAAAGGTGGACATTTTGTAGCAAAAAAAGAGGAATGATTGACTGTGCAGTCCAGGAGCGGAGGTCCCTGGAACCATCAAGGGAGAAGAGCAGAGTTCAAGACCCTACCCAGAGAAGAACTGGGACCAATGATGGAGGCAGAGATGATGACATGGAGAGATGGAGCAGCTGAGGACTCTAGACCCAGAGAGGGAGAGGGACTGTGTGCTGATAACCAGGGGGAGGCTTGTAGAATATACCCTTTGGTTGGTTGATGATGCATGGAAGAGATTGTAACCATGGCAATGAAAGGATATACGATAGGATGAATGTAAAGCTAATGTTCTCCCATATAAACTATCACATAATTCACAATAAAACATTAAAAATAAATGCAATGGGGAGACATCTATAAAACCCTTAAAGAAAACTTCCAACCAAGAATCCTTTACCAAGCAAAGCTGTCATTCAAATACAATGGTGTAATTAAAGCATTTCAGGATAAACAGAAGCTAAGGGATTTTGCCAAAGCCAACCCTACAAAAAACATCCTAAAGGAAATTCTGTGAACTGAGAATGAACAAGAACAGGCAACAACCAGAGAATGACATCATCACCCTGAACTCAGTCAACTCATGGAATAGTCAAGATGAGAATAAAATTATAAGAACAGAGGATCTGGGTGGTCAGTCTGTGATCAAAACAGTTACAGTGTGAAAGATGGTAAACACAGAGGAACAAAGATCCAGGTGTTTAGAAGGTTAGGTAGATTACAGGATAAAATAGACTGTCTTAAATTGAGGGAAGAGTTAATGGAATATAAGGTAACCACAACAGTGGGGTTGGGGTAGGGAGTTTAGTTCGGGTGTTGGGGAGGGCAATACAAGAAGGGGGAGGATGTGGAAGAAGATAGATAGAGGAACACTGAGACAGGTTTGCATGGCCTAAGTGGGACAGAGGTAAGTAGTGGTGCATGCTCTACCTTGGAACAACAGGACTCTGTGATACAGGGATTTAGGCATAGTTTGAAGAGGGGAAATAATACTAAAATGCTTGACTGTCTTCTGAATTTTCGTTTCCCTTCCCTACTATTGTAAAATAGACACTTGAGTGGGATAAAAAGGAATGTTGGGAAACATGATTACTGAAAACTTGTAAGTCCGTCTTAAGCCTATAACTGATTGGAATATCTAAAAGGGGTTCTTAAACTTGCCCAGTGAAATTGGTCTCTTGCAAAACCTTTGCAGAATATAGGACCTTAGGTGGGATCCTGAGTCTCATCCAGAACCTTATGAGGTGGGACATACCCCCTAGCAAGGACAAGCAGACCAGCCTGGAACAGCTAGAGGAACAGAAGATACATGTTCAAAGAAAGATCATCAGGAAAATCCCAAAACAAAAATGTTAGCATGACTGGCTACTACAAGAATAAGCAAGCTGTTCGCTAGGAAAACATAAAGGCAAGCAATCACGTGTCCTCAGGACAAACTTCCCTCTAAGACTGAAACTCAAAGGGAACACACTAACAGGATGTAAACTTGCTGGCGATCACATTGGTCTACTGGTGAGTGGAAGAGGAGGATAGGCAGCAATGAAGAAATGGGCTGAGTTCAACCACACTCCATTGACTCCTGTTGACCTGGAGATGAAAGAGATAAGAGGAAGGGCTGGTTGGTCCAAAGTATGGTGAGACCTGGGGACACTTGAGCCCATGAACAAGGACATAGCCACAGAGGGCTAGAGCTGATCCAGCTGATATGAAGTTATGGGAGATGTACAAGAACACCCAAACTTGCAGACAGTACCTATTTTACCTAGCCCCGATGGCTTGATAATCAGAATTCGACTAGAGGAAAACTAAAAAGAACTTTTTTTGGATAAAGGAAACAAGGGTAAATTGCTACAATTTGATGAACCTGACCTATACTCATGGAGGTTGTAATTGTAAATACCAACAGACAGGGAAGGAATCTCCACATCAAGTATCAATGTTATCCCCTCTGTATACAGGGTAGATTTGTTGTTGTTGTTATGTGCCATCGAGTCGGTTCCGACCCATAATTTAGACATTGGCTACCTAAAATGAGGGGGTGATAAAGGCACAAATTGTCTGGCTTACAAGGTTTCATGAGGGAATATAGTTTAAGAGTGTATGGGGGAAGAAACAGTCCCCACTGAACAGTTTTCATCTTCTCTAGGTGGGTCTGGTGAAAAGAGATGGAATAAGATTTGTATGATTCAATACTGATTAATTGTCATCATGACTAATTGTGACTGTCACAATTGTAAAGGTAGAAGTTTTGTAACAAAAACAGAAGTTTTGTAACAGAAACGGAGGACCCCAGTACCATCAAGGAAGAAGAACACAAGCAGAATGTGGGACCTTATCCAGAGAAGCAGCGACACCAGAAACAGAGGCAGAGATGATGGCTTGGAGAGGAGGAGCGACTGAGGACTCTAGATTCATGGGAAGAGAGGGACTAAGAGCTGATGGCCAGGAGGCAGACTTGCAGAATGTGCCTTCAGAGGTGTAAAATATGTATATGTTTGAATATTGTTTTTGTTTTTGTTGTTGTTTTTAAAGCTAAAGTGAATAGAGAGAAATACTGTTAACTGATGGTACATGGAGGGGATTATAATCATTGTAATGAAACAAAGTATATGATTTGTTGAATGTAAAATTGATGATATGCCCTGTAAACTTTCCCTCAATCCACAATAAAAAACTTAAAAAAACAAAACAAAACTGATTAAACATCAATAATAAACGGGGAAGAGAAAATATAGAAATTGTGGTAGGCAAATACACCCACTCCAAAAAAATGTCCACATCTTCTTTGTACATACTCCATTCTAAGATAATAAAACAAAACTAATGCTGCAAGTGGAATGCAATTTACCAATACACTGACCTTCAAATAGTGAGATTAACCTGGTTTAGTGAGTACACCAAATGTAATCACAAATGCTCCATATATGTAAAAAGAGGCAGTGGAGTTATAATCAGAGTGATGCAATATGATTAATACTTCTGTTTCCATAGTGGGCTTTGAAGATGGCTGGGGGCCACCAATCTAGCAATGGTGACAGTTTTTCAGGTAAGGAAATTTATTCTTTCCCAGAGTCTCCAGAATCAACGCAATCCTATTGACAACTTGGTTTTAGTCCCATGAAACTCATTTTGGAAATCTGACCTAAAGAATTGTAAAATTTATATAAACAAACAAAAATTGTTGTTTTAAGCCACCAACATTTTTTTCCTTATAATTTATTACAGTGACAATAGAAAACCAATTCATGTTATTCAGTTATAGAGCTGTAGTGAATTCAATCGCAATCCTCTTCTAAATCCAGCTTGAATTTCTGGCAGATCATTTGTATATACTCCTACAGCAGTTTTTAAATTATCTTCATCTAATTTTTACTTGTGTGTGATAATAATGCTATTTATTGATAATTTCTACATTCTGTTGAATCACCTTTCTGTGGAATTAACATAAATTTGGATCTCTTTAAGTTGGTTGGCCAGGTAGCTACCAAATTTCTTGGCACAGACAAGTGTACACTTCCAGCATTGCATCAGTTTGCTGAACCATCTCCTTTGGCAAGCTGCCAGTTCTTTAATCCTTGCTTTGTAGTAATGCATTCAGTGTAGTTTTGATTTCTTCCTTCAATACAATTGGTTCTCGAGCCTACGTATCTTATGGTACTACAATATCTCTTGTGTTGAGGAGAGGCAACAGAGGAAGAAGCAACCACACAAAATACATAAAAAAGTGAGAGAGGGTGACATGTTTTATTGGGGTAATTATTTTAAGATAGAAAAATATTTAATCATGTCCATAATCAAATAACATGAAAAATCATCTCTTGATCGTCAATTTAACAAAACAGAAAAAAACAAACAACAACAACAACAAAAAACAGTATAAGATCTGTCTAAAATGTGATTAAACAATTCTCATAAGGTCTTTAAAGCATTTTCACTCTTTTTCAATTTGCTAAAATCCTCAGGAAATAATTAAAAATAAAAGACAATAATTTGCGCAGATTATTCATTTTGATGCTCTTTAATATGAAAACAAAAATGGAAATAATAAAAATGTGCAGAAATTGGGTTGTTAAATGCTGTCTGTTTAATTGGTTCCTATTCATAGGGTTTCCAAGGATTGCCTATTGAGTTTGAATTGCTGACCTTGTGGTTCAAACAGACCTTGTGATCCAGTATTTTATCCTAAAGAGGTACACCAGGACTCTAAAAGTAGGGTTTGTTGTTGTTGTTAATTGCCATTGAGTAGGTTCCGACCCAGAGCGACCCTGTATAGGGTTTCGGAGGAGCAGCTGGTGAGCTTGAACTGCCGACCAAACGGCTTTGCATTCTGGCGCATAAACCCACAGCGCCACACCAGAACTCCAAAAATAGGGTTGTTTGTTGTTGTCATCGTCTAGTCGATTCCGACCCATAGCGACCCTGTATAGGGTTTTCAAGGAGCAGCTGGTGAGCTTGAACCACGGACCTTGCAGTTCTAATTACTTTGCAGTCCGACACATTAGCCCACAATGCCACACCAGGACTCCAAAGTGTGGTCATATTCCAGTGCATTATTAACAGAAATAGGTTGGAACCACTGACCTATCTGCCTTTAATTTTACTGGTCCAGCAGATTCCCTCAGAAGACATTGTTTTGATTGAATCTTTTGTTTGATGGCATTCTAAATAGATGAAGACTTTATCTTTTTATTACTTTTCTGAAGCTACCCACTTATCCTAGATACTTATTTAAACATATTTTGTTTGGAATAACATTGTTGTTGTTGTTGTTAAGTGCCGTCGAGTCGGTTCCGACCCATAGCGACCCTGTACAGGGTTTCCGAGGGTGTAAATCCTTACATTAAGCAGGTATAAATTGAAACTGAAACCCTTGTAGCAATACTTTTTAGTTACCCTCATGCATACATTTGTCTGTTGTAGTTAACTGCTTTTACGTGGACTCCAATTCATGACAATCCTTTCTGTGAAGATTCAAACTGCTTTTTGAGGTTTTCCAGACTGTGATCTTTTAGGCACAGATTTCCTGCCTATCTCCTGAGGCACTCTGGATGAATTCTAACCCCCAAGTTTCTGGCTAGTAGTTGAGTATTTGACAGTTGTTCAGGGACTCATACATACACACACAGTTTTTATAAAAACAGGAGTCTCTAGATTTCTCAAATGGTTAATACATTGGACTGCTAACTAAAAGGTTGGAATTTCAGTCCACCTAGAGGTACCTTGCTGTTGTCATTGTTATATGCCGTGAAGTCGATTCCTACTCATAGTGACCCTGTACAGGATTTCTGAGGCTGTAATTCTTTACCTGAGCGTCTTTCTCCCGTGGAAGAGCTGGTAGTTTCGAACTGCTGACCATGAGATTAGCAGCTGGTTTTGTAACCACTACGCTACCTGGTGTGGCGCTGTCGGTTAATGCGCTAGACTGCAAAGCCGTTTGAACTGCAAGGTCGGCGGTTCAAGCTCACCAGCTGCTCCTCGGAAACCCTGTCTATACAGGATCGCTGTGGGTCAGAATCGACTCGACGGCACTTCACAACAACAACAGAGGTATCTTAGAAGAAAGGGCTAGATGTCTGATTCCTGGCTCCCGTGCCCAGAAATTCAACCATACGAAGTGAAATTCTACCCTGATACAAATGATGTTACCAAAGGGTGGTATTTACTATGATTGTCATTTGTTTGCTTTCAAATGACTTTTGAGTCAAGATTTCTGGTCACTTATTATGTATATGACCATGGAGAAATTTCATCATATGAAACATAGAACCTACATCAAAGGATTCTCTTGTAGATTAAGTGAGTTAATTCATGTGAAATGTTTTGATAATTTCTAGTGTATGGTAAACTTTTAGAAAGTGTTAGCTATTATTGTTGTGTTTTAAGAATATATTCACAGTTAATAGACATTGTTTTATTTTTCAGAAGTATATTTTATAAACTAAATAAAAGGGCTTCTTTCCTATCTCTTCACTGTCCAATACAATTTCAAATTATTGAGTGAAAGATGTATAAATAATAGAATCTTATAATGCTTCCAAATATTTTCCACAGGTAGAATCTCCACTGAGTAGTCTCCAATCTGTCTGGGCAGCGCTGATGAAAGGAGATGCGGATAGGTCTCTTGTGATCGAAAGTGAGTAATTGTTATCAGAACTGATTGTGAGGGTTGAAAATGTATAGGTAGACGTTTTGTAGCTCAAGGAGGGGAGTGATTAACTTTGTAGTCTAGGAGCAGAGGTCCCTGGGACCATCAAGGGAGAAGAGCAGACAGCGGGACCCTACTTAGACAAGCAGTGACACCAGAGATGGAGGCAGAGAAGATGACATGGAGAGTGGGGTGGGGGGTGAGGGGTGGGCTGGGGACTTTAGACCCAGAGAGGGAAAGGGGCTGTGTGCTGACAACTGGGGGCAGGCTTGCAGGGTATATACCCTTTGGTTGGTTGATGATGCATGGAGGGGATTGTAATCATGGCAATGAAAGGATACACGATAGGATGAATGTAAAGCTAATGTTCTCCCATGTAAATTATCACTTAATTCAGAAAAAAACATTAAAAAAGAGAATATCTTCCACAAAAATTTAACATTTACCAACACACACACACACACACCCAAGAAAAAAATAAAAAGAGAGTAACTTAAGAAAATACGTTTACAGTGGAGTAGCCTGGCATATATCAAATTGATCAAGTGATCAAAGTTAATAAAATAATAAATTCCTGACTTTTCTGTTAATTAATGGCTCATTTTAAGAGCATCAGAAATATAAGATCTCCTAATAAAGACCAAAGATACTTTACTTTGAAGTTGACTTCAGTCCCTGGGAGGAGTAGTCTGAATATTTCAAAGTTCTAGTCTTCTGTTTTTTTTACACAAAGACTAGGGCAGGCTGGCAGACCCTGAAATCAAATATAGCTTCCTCTCTTTGTTTTAAGTTCACTTTAACCCATTCCACTTTTATGAACGACCTATGTAAGTACCTGTTTTCATGAGCAGAAAGAAATCTAAGGAAGATTTCCACATTTATGAAAAAAGGTGTAAACAGAAACGAGTGTGGGACATTTGGGTTTTCAGCGAGTTGTTAAAGAGATACAGTGCATCTTGAGCGGTGAGAGTAAAGTAGTGTCACAAATCTCCCTTCCCCAGACATATACTCGGCAGCTCAGCATCAAGCCACCATTGTTTTGAACTACATTTATGACCACCATATGTTAGTGTTATTTTAGGTGTTATTTGAGGTCTGGGAATGTTGAAAATGGTTCCAATATAAATGAATTGTAATTACTTCGTCTATAGACCCCAATTTTTTTTTTTTTTTTTCATAGCAATGGTCTACTTTCAGATAGCTAGGAAAGCCTGTATTTGTAAACATGACTTTTGTGACTCTGCCAAAGGCACCAAATTACATGTCATTAAGCAGATTATTTCAAAATCGCTAAACCCTTCTGGAAAAAAACAAGTTCAAATACCATGTTCACCTTCTCCTGTAACAGGGTCCTATAATTTTTTTTTTCTGATTTGGTATTTCTCTAACACTTTGTAACAGTTTTTATTCAGTTCAATAGAGATTTATTGACAGCATAATTGCAAAGCAGTAAACTAAGTGCTCTGGTGGATACAAAATTGAATAGAACAGATTCTCTGTGAGTGTTTGTGCGAGTGTATTTAATTCAAACTAAAGCAATATAGCTTTTAATGAACACTAGGCTAACATTTCCAAGAAATTTTGAAGAGAGCTACCTGGCCAACTGACAAGAAGAGATTCATATGTGTGTCTATTTCAAAGAAAGAGCAGCAATAAAAATGTGGAAATTATCAAACAATATGATTAATACCACATACATGTACATTTTTACAGAAGAAAATTCAAACACATTTGCTGCAGCACACTGGCAGAGAACTGCTAGAAATTTAAGCTGCTTTCAGAAGACCTCATGGAATAAGGAATATAAGTGCTGACATCAGATGGATCTTAGCCAAAAGCAGAGAATACCAGAAAAATGTTTATTGACTATGAAAAACATAGTCAATGCTTTTGTATGAATCATAAGAAACATTTGATGACATTACAAAGAATGGGAATTCCAGAATACTTAATTGTGCTTATGTGGAACCTGTGCATAGAGCAAGAGGCAGTTCCTCAAACACAACAATTAGATAGTGAATGGTTTAAAACCAGGAAAGGTGTGCATAAGGTTTGCATCCTTTAACTGTATTTGTTCAATCTGCATGCTAAGCAAATTATACCAGACACTGGACTATATAAGAAGAACACAACATTAGGGCTGGAGGAAGGATCGTTAACAATCTGCAATATACAGATGACACAACCTTGCTTGCTGAAAGCAAAAAGGACTTGAAACACTGATGAAGATCAAAGAATATAGCCTACAGGTGTATTACATATGAATGTAAAGAAAACAAAGCACCTCACAACTGGACCAATAGAGATCATGATCAATGGAGAAAAGATTGAATTCATCAAGGATTTCATTTTACTTGGTTCCACAATCAATGCTTAAGAAGGCAGCAAGCACGAAAGCAAAAGACATACTGCATTTGAAAAATCTGCTGCAGAGACCTCTTTTAAAGTGTTAAATAGAAAAGATGTCACTTTAAGGACTATGGTGAGTCTGAAGCAAGTCTTGATATTTTTTATTGTCTCATATGCATAGAGTCCTGGTGTGGCTCTGTAAGATAAGTACTCGACCATAAGGTCAGTTTGAAACATAAGGTTGGCAGTTCAAACTCACCAGCTGCTCCTTGGGAACCCAATACTGGGTCACTATGTGTTAGAACCAACTCAATGGCACTTAACAACAACAAAAACATATGCATATTAAGTGAACAATGAATAAGGAAGACTGGATAAGAATTGATGCATTTGATTATGGTGTTGCAAAGATTAGTAAAAGTACTTTAAATTGCCAGAAGAACAACCAAACCTGTCTTGGAAGAAGTACAGCCAGAATGCTCTTTAGAAACAAGTATGGTGAGACTTAGTCTCATGAACTTTGGACATGTTACCAGGAGGCAACAGTCCTGGATAAAGACACCATGCTTGGCAAAATAAGGGGTCAGTTTTTAAAAAATGGAAGAACCCAAAGAGATGGATTACCACAGTAGCTGTAACAATGTGTTCAAACATAAAATGTGATGTTGGCACAGGACCAGGCAGCTAAATTGTGTTGTCATAGGATCACTATGAATCAGAGTCATCTTGACAGCATTAACAAACTAAGGTTATCTACAAAGAGTTAAGTAATAATGAAGGGGACTATAACTGTAACTATCTGGAAAGGAATATTTCTTGAAATATTTAATCCATTCTCATTTTAATGAAAAAGTAGATTGTACATTTGATATTTATGTATTTTTCAAATTAAAGCTCCCTTTTCTTCATTTAAACCCTGGTAATGGAGGAGTCCCATCACTGGTCTGTCAGTTTCTTGTACTGTAGTGGCTTGTGATTTGCTGTGATTCTGAAAGCTATGCCACCAGTATTTTAAATACCATCAGGGTCACCCATGGTGGA
>NW_006408576.1:2024034-2033204 GCF_000296735.1 Chrysochloris asiatica
CTAATGCATCAGACTTCAAGGTCATTTGAACTGCAAGGTTGGTGGTTCAAGCTCACCAACTGCTCCCTGGAAACCCTATACAGGGTCGCTATGGGTCAGAATCAACTTGATGGCACTTTCTATAGTATAAGCACTGGACTTCTAATCACAGTCAGCCATTCAAACTGACCAGTCACTTTGTGAGGCTTTCTACTCCTGAAAGAGTTACAGTCTTAGAACCCCTATGCATGATTGCTTGAGTCAGAATCAACTGGATGGCAGAAGATGGTTTTCCACAATCATTTCTAGTTTGTATAACATTCGCCTATAAGATAAAACTACATGTTATAATCTACAACCACATATTCTGTGCTCTCTCAAAGGCTATTATTTAATAATAATAATAATAAAAAACACCTCATCTAGGACAGCAAATTATCACTTTTTACACTTACTTGAAAATAGGCAAGTAAAAAGTGTGATAAAAAAAAAAATTGTACTTCAAAATATTTCAAGATCTGAAAAATCAAGCTATTTGACAAGTTCAAGTTCAAGAAAGATACAATACAGCCCATTCTTTTTTGTTCCACTATCAAAACTGAGGAGACCTGAAAATAATTGGTGTTATAGAAGGTAATATTCAAAATAAGGGTTAGAAATATTATCAGGCAATTGAAAAAATATTCAAGGTCTTCAAATTAACAACATTTTTGGAAAGTATTCTGTTTAAAGGCTTATAAAGTCTTTTAGACTAGGATGAATTTTTGAACTATAATTATAACAGAAATAGACTTCACATAAACACTTGTAAGGTGTCAGATCTTTTTTCAATAAACTAGAACTGGCTCTCATACAAAGTCTTAGAATTCCTATTAAGAAAATGTGCTTGTGCATCTAACCTAAAATGGATATGGCTTTATGTTTATCATTCCAGAGGCTAATTGTGGTATATATATATTTTTTCTATTGAGCTTTTATATGATGGATTACTGAAATGTAATTTAGCAAAATTATCAAACAAGTATGATAGAATGAAAGGAGTAGGCCATTAATAAGAAAGCAGGGCCTTGCAGCATGTGGATTTACTTATTGATTTTTAAAATTTACAGTACTACTTATAGTAGACAAAATATTTCCAAATTTATGTCAGAAAATTTTAATGCTATCTCAAACAGCAATTTTTGTATTGTTGGTTAGTGCTATGAAGTTTGTTCTGACTCTTAGCAACCCTATATAGGATTTCCAAGAAGCAGTTGGTGGGTTTGAACTACCGATCTTGTAGTCTAGTGCATTATCCTAAAGTGCCACACCAGTCTTGGTTCCTGAATATTTTGAATGGTGGTAAGGGAGGGCAATGGTCTTTCTGGAAGAAATCCAGAACTTGGGACCTGCTGCTGGTACGTCTGACACCAACACAGAGCATTGCTACCAATGTGGGGTATAGGTGACTGCCAAGTTCCAAAATTATTCTTCTGTTTCTTCCTCTCTAAACCAAGACTTTCTAGAGGGAAGCATTCCACTTTAACTTTCCCAAAACATATTTTCCAATAAATTTTAACTATTCCTGTACACAAAAGAGTAAGGGTCAGCTGCACCTTATTCCTCATGTCTAAAATACTCATATAAGTATTTTTTACCAACTGATAAAAATTTTAACAATTACTTGAAGATAATGACTACAAATATTGAATTCATTTCATATTCTAGGAAGTACCAGAAATTTTACAATTTAGTCATTATAACAACTTTCCAGCATATCTCCGAATCTAAAGACTCAATGAAGTAAAGTAAATGGCTTCATTTTAAATAAGGACATAAATGTGGCAATAGAGCTCAGGAACAGAATCAAGACAATATTTTCAAATCTCATTACCTCTGTGACCCATTATCTCTGTGATCTTCAGCAAGTCAATCACTGTGTCATCTATAAAATGGGGATAATAATAACATTAAGGAAAAGGAAGATAATTCATGTAGAAGACATAGCTCCTTTACTATTATATGAGAGATTTCAGAAAATGTTCATTCCACTATTTTTATCATTATTACTATTACTGTCATTTTCATTAACATTGCCAGTGTGTATCAGAACATGGAATCTAGGAAAGTTTCACCATATTTATTCAATATTTATGCTGAGCCAATGATATATGACATTGGACTATATGAAGAAGAGCACAGCATCAGGATTGGAGAAAGCTCATTAGCAACCTGCAACATGCAGATGACACAACCTTGCTTTCTGAAAGCAAAGAGCAATTGAAACATTTCCTAATGATGACCAGATGATATCAGTATGGATTGCAATACAATGTAAAGAAACTAAAAATTCATACAACTGGAGCAATGAACAATATCATAATAAACAGAAAAAGAGTGAAATTGTCAAGGATTCGTTTTGCTTGGATCCACAATCAATGCTCATGAAACTAGTATTATATGTTTATGATAGCATCATGTCAATGTGGCCTCAACTCTATCTTCATTATGAGAGCATGCCTTAAATAAGGTGGACAAGTTATTCATTTGTGCTATTTTTGGATATAAACTCTGAAGTAACACTCTACAATATTTTGAAAGAACTGTGGAATGCTTCCATTGCTATGTATCTGATTAGAAAATAGATACACATATTCTATACAAACCACTGACTACCTTGAGAAAAGTTCAATTATATAACACCCTTTCCTGAATACTAGTGACTCTGTAGGTTGAGCTCTGGAGTATTAACCACAGGTCAACAGTTCTTTCAAAAGAAATATGAGACTTTATGCTCCCATAAAGATTTACAGGCTCTGAAACCCAATACAGGGTTGCTATGAGTCAGAACTAATTCCAGCCCATGTAATAACATAGCAAAGTTCTTAAACAGCTTGGATATGTCTCCAAATAAAGCATGTATTTCTTCTTTTTTTAAAAAGGTATCTGAAAATATTTTTCTAGAGTTTTTATTTGCTTCAGCAACTAATTTTATGATCAAAATTTCCATTATGTAAAATCCTACCTATTATAATCTGGAAAGATTGTCAGCAATATGCAAAAGTTCTCTAAAGCTAATAAAATATGTTTATAAAACAAACTTCAGGGCAACATTTGAATTTTTTAAAGGTACTAAAATATAAGAAGAATGAATTTTATACAAGACTTACAGTAAACTTGTAAATATTAAGTAGTTAACATAAAGAAACTCACATACATCCATAAGAAATGTAATAAAATGATTTTCATCATATTACTGTTTACAGTAGCAAAATGTTTGAGATAAGCTAAGGATTTAGCCTTTCAAAAACAGACAAATAAAATAATAGAATTCTATTAAATAGTTGAAATAATATATCAACTTTACATACTGTTCTAACACAGTTCTCAAAAACATAGGTGGAAAATATCAGAAGCAGAATGATTTCCATAGCAAAATACCACACATAAAATATATGCACAACATTGTATATTTGCAGGAATATACTTATAAAACTAAATACACATCTAGAAGTTGCATTGGAAAGATACACCTTAAATAGGGTGGGCATGAGAGTCAAAAGTCAGGTAGATGGAAATGGAAGGAGGAGAATTATTATAAAATAGAAGTCCTTTCAACAAATAAACCATTATTTAGCATGAAATTAATATTAACAGCTCAATGCTCTCAATCTAAGATCCTAAAGAATAATAATTTAAAAAAAAAAAACAGTAGAAAATATGGCAGGCCAATATGCTTTCTTTTCCTTGGAAAACCTCACTAAAATAAAATTATGTAGTGAACAGAGAAAAGTTATGATTGCAGAAATTTTTAAAAACATGATAGTATAAAAAAGTAAGTAAATTAAGACAAGTAAATCTTATAGCCTGTAAAAGTGAATTATAAAGAGAATAAAAACTTAAGGGAAATATTATCAGATCTAACTAGCAGGAAGAATTGCTGGGGGGAAAAACATTAAATATAAAGGAAAAGAAAAACAATATCTAGAGATGCAGAGCTTGAGTCTTCAGATAGAGTGCATAATTACATGCCCTAAACTAATCAAAGAAATTCAGACCATGATGCATACTTATGAAATCTTAGAAGACAAAGATAAAATTAAATCTTCCAATGGTTTTTGATTTGGGAAAAGAGGAGGTGGTCACCCATAAATGAATTAGAATGATACTGGCAACAGATTTCTTATGAGCATACCATATACTCACAGACAACCATGCAATATGCTTAAATTTTAAAGGGAAATGAGTTTTCATCTGAGATTAATCACCATGACTATTAAAAACTAGCAGTTAAATATAAGGAGAAAAGCAAACAATTCAATGACTTTAGTACTCAGAAAATGCAGCAAGGAAAAAACTCTGAATAAGATGAAAAAAGGTTGGGAGGAAATAAAAAATATTAAAAATAAGATGAATAACACTAGGAAAAAGTGAAAGATGTAAGAAGCTAGATTGACAAATAAACCAAAACCACTGCCATCAAGTCATTCTGATTCATACTGACTTTGTAGGACAGAGTAGAGCTGCTTCATAGGATTTCCAACAGAGTAGATCTTTATTGGAGCAGTCTCATCTTTCTCCCAAGGTAGAGCTGGTGGGTTTGAACCACAGACTTTTTGTTAGTAACACAATGCTTAACCCATTGTACTACCAGGACTCCTTACAGAAAAGAAAACTGTATAAAAATGTCACTGTAGAAAATATGAATCATTAAAATAATGAGTTAATGAGCAAATAGTACAAAGTTATTTTCTATTCGTTTTGAGATATGAAGCCTATTTTACTTCCTGTGGCAATAAAAATATTTTATATGAAATAACTTAAAATATTTAGTTTTATGAATGAATTTAAGGGTATATTAACATTCAGAGAGCACACCCAGCACTGGACTGCTGTTCAAACCCACCAACTGTTCCTCAGTAACCTTGTACAGGATCACTATGAGTCAGGATTGACTCAATGACACTAAACAACAACAACCTTCAGAGATTCATTGAGAAGCCAATTATCTATAGATACTTAAGTGACATCCTTGAGTTCAAGGATTAACTGGTAGTCTTCAAAATCTTTACATTAGGAGAAAATTATACTTCATACTCAGATACATTCAGTGCAAAAAATACTCTTGATCCAGTCATTGTTGCTATTGGGTACCATGGAGTCGGTACCCAATTATAGTGACAGAAACACTACTTGGCCCTGTGCCATAGATAATGCTATGTTTGAGAGCATTGTTACTGCCACTGTACCATATCCATCTCATTAAGTATCTTCCTCTTATCCTTGACCCTCCACATTACCAAGTATGATGTCCTTCTCCAGGGACTGGTCCTTAATGACAAATGTCCAAAATGCTATTCAAAATAATCTAATTGAATTTCTCCCAAAACAGATGTGTTTGTTCTCCTGGCCATCCATGGTACTTTGAATATTCTTTGCCAACACAAACATTCAAATGCAAATTCAAAATCAACCCTTTTCCTGTATTCCTCATTCACTGTCCAGCTTTCTCATGTTTCTGAAGCAATTGAAAATACCATGACTTGGGTAAGGTGCAACCTGACATCTTCCGATTGTTAACATTTTAAAGAGATCTTTTTCATTAAATGTGCTAATGCAGTTTTCCTTTGATTTCTGACTCCTATTTCCTTGAGCACTAGTTGATGGACCAAATTAAATATTTGATAACTTCAATATTTTCTAACTATTGTGATATTATTTCTTTGTTCAACTGTGAGGATTTTCATTTTCTTTACATTAAGGTTCAGTCCGTATGGAAGGTTGTCATTTTGATCTTAATCAATAAAGTACTGGTGAATATTAAAGACTTCATTAAAGTCCTCTTCTATTCCAGCAAGCAAAGTTGTGTGATCTGCATATTGCAAATCATTAATAAGTCTTCCTTCAAACTTTTAAAAAAAATGCACATTTAAAAAAACATATAATCCATCTTCTTATATTAGTTACGCAGTATACAGACTGAATAAATACAGTGAAAAGATACAACCTTGAGTTACACATTTACTGATTTTAAATCTTTCAGTATCACTTAGTTCTGTTCAAACAACTGCCTCTTGGTTGATGAACAAGATCCACATGAGCACAATTAAGTATTCTGGAATTCCCATTCTTCACACTTTCCATGGTTTGTTATGATCCACATAGTCAAAGGCCTTTGCACAGTCCATAAAGAACAAGTAAACATTTTACTGGTATTCTCTGCCTATATCCAATATCGATCTGACCTCAGTAATGATATATATATAATTCTACATCTTCTTCCAGATTCAACTTGGGTTTCTGGCAGCTCTTTGTTCATGTACAGGTGCACTTATTTTTTAATTACATTCAGCAAAAATTTAATTGTGTGGTATATTAATGATATTGTTCAATGGTTTCCACAATCCAATGGGTCATCTTACTTTGAAATGGTAACAGATATGGATCTCTTCCAAACAATTGGCTAGGTAGCTGTCATCCCAATTTCTTGGCATAGATGAGTGAGTGCCTCCAGTGTTGCATCAGTTTGTGGAAACATTGCAATATGTATTCCGTGAATCCCTGGAGATTTGCGTGTTTTTTTTTGCCAGCTCTGGTGGCATAGTGTTACAAATTGGGCTGCTAACCTCAAGGTCAGCAATTCGAAACTACCAGCTGTTCCATGAGAAAAAGATGAGGTTTTCTGCTCCCATAAAGATTTACAGCTTTGGAAACCCTATAAGTCACAACCAACTCCACAGCACATATCCACCACACCACCACCTTTAGTAAAGCTTGGGTTTCTTTATTCAATGTCATCATATCTTGATCATATGCTACCTCTCAAAATGTCTGAACATGGACCAGTTCTTTTAGATAAAGTGACTCTGTGTATTCTTTCATCTTATTTTAATGCTTCTTGTTGTCATTCAATATTTTGTGGATGGTGATAGTGGTGGTTGTGCACCATCGAATCTGTTCCGACTCATGGTGGTGGTGGTTCCAACTCATAGCAACCCTGAATAGAGTTTTCGAGGCTATAAATCTTTACAGAAACAAAAAGCCTCATCTTTTTCTAGTGGAGCACATGGTGGACTTGTACTGCTGACCTTGTGGTTAGTAGCCCAATGTGTAATCCACTATGCTACCAGGCCTCCTAGAAACCTTCAAGATCACAATCCAAGGAATGAATATTTTCTTCAATTCTTTCAGATTGAGAAATGCTAAACATGCTATTGTCTTTTGTTGTCTGGACTCCAGGACATTACACAACTCTTTATAATACTTTACTTTGTCTTTTTTCATCTGTTTTAGCTTCGCTATGTTCAAGAGAAAATTTCAGTTCCTTTTCTGACATCCATTTTGGTATTTTCTTTGTTTTCCATAATTTTAATGACCTTTGCTTTCTTCACGTGTGATATTCTTGATATTGTCCCACAACCTTATTCAGGCATAAGTGCCTTGAAATGGTCCTCTAAATTCTCTAAATTCAGGTGGAATATATTCGGGTCCTATTTGGCTCTCATGTTGTTGTTGTTGTTATGTGTCGTGGAGTCGGTTCCGACTCATTGTGACCCTGTACAGGGTTTCTGAGGCTGTAAATCTTTACGGGAGCAGGAAGCCTCATCTTTCTCCCAAGTAACAGCTGGTAGATTTGAACTGCTGACCTTGTGGTTTGCAGCCCGATTCATAACCAATACACGACCAGAGCTCCTTATTTGGCTTTCATGCAGTTATTTAAATTTCCTTCAGCCTCTGCCTAGCTTTGTATATGAGCAATTGATTTCCACATATCCCCCCAACTTTGTTAAGGCTGATGATATTGAACTTTTCCATCATCTTTTCCCATAGATGTAGTCAATTTGATTCTTAGCTATTCCATCTGGTAAGATCCTTGTTGTAGAGTTTTTGCTTATGTTGTTGAAGAACCATGTTTTCAATTAAGAAGTATTGATCTTACAAAATTCTATCAGGTAATATCTAGTATTGTTTCAATCACCACAGCCATATTTTCCAACTATTTATCCTTCCTCTTTTTTTCCAACACTCACATTCCAATTACCAGTAATGATCAATGCATTTTTAAATCAATTTCAGATTGAAATAGTTGGTAGAGTGTTTCAATTTCTTAAACATTGACTTCAGTGGTTGGTGTATAAATATGAATAATAGTTGTATTAACTGGTCTTCTTGTAGGTGTATGGATATTTTCATATTACAGATTGTACTCCAAGATAGATATTGAAATGCTTTTCTTGATGATGAATGTGATAGCTTTCCTCTTCAATTTGTCATTCCTGGCATAGTAAATCATATGATTGTCCAATTCAAAACAGCCAATACCAATCCATTTCGGCTCACTAATGCCTAGGATAATGATTTTATGTATTCCATTTCCTTTTGACAACTTCTAATTTTATTAGATTCATATTTTGAAATGAAAAATGGAAAAAGGATTGACATCAAAGACTTCACTTGGATCCACCATCAATAATCATGAAAGTGTCAGTCAAGTCATCAAGCAACCTAATCATTAGGCAAACCTGTTGCAAAAAAGCCTGTTTAAAGTGTTAAAAAGCTAAGATGTCAATTTGAGTACTAAGGTGTACCTGCCCAAGCCATGTATTTTTAATCATCTCATAATACACATGAAAGCTGAACAATAATAAGGAAGATGATCAAAGAATGGATGGATTTGAATTATAGTGTTAGTGAAGAATACTGAAATACCATGGACTGCCAGAATAACAAACAAATCTATCTTAGAAGAAGTACATCCAAAATGCTCCTTAGAAGCCAAGATGACCATAATTGTCTCTCATACATCAGACATGCTATCATGAGGAAACAGTCCTTAGAGAAAGACATCATGCTTGGTAAAGTAGGTCAGCAAAAAAGAGGAAGAAACTTAAGAAGATGAATTGTCACAGTTGCAACAACAATCAGCTCAAACATAACAATTGTGAGGATGGTGTGGTGTCAGGTATTTTCCTTTTGTTGTACATAGGGTCACTATGCATTGGAATCCACTCAACAGCATTTAAAAACAATAACCAAATACTTCATACATCCCATGTTCTGATTATTAATGACTTTGTAGCTGTTTCTTCTCATTTTTAGTTCCCAAAAGTTTTGAAGTTCCTGAATGCTTTGCTCTATCCATATCATTAAGGTCAGCTCTAATTTGGTGTCAGCCCTTCCCCAGTCAAATTTTGAATGCTTTCCAACATGAG
>NW_006408576.1:2033869-2035599 GCF_000296735.1 Chrysochloris asiatica
ATATATATATAAAGGGGCTTCAAAAATTTCATGGAAATATGGAATTTAAAGATAATGGAAACTTTCCACAAACATATATTCTTCTCTTAGTACTGACTTAAAAAATATTAAGGTGAATAAGAAACAATCCACACTCTGGTTATAATAATCCACCTGTCTATGGCTGATGACAACATTGAGCATGGACATAAAATGATTCTGCCAAATAGACAAATCATTTTCAAATCAGCCATGGTTCTGCCTAGGAAAAACTCCACAAAAGATTTTGATTTTGAAACGTTTGTGCAAGACATTACCAAAACAACTCATGGAAGCATTTGGCCATCTACAAACAATATTTGTGAAGGCAAAAGTTTCTTTGAAAATTATTACTGATGAGGAGACATGGATTTAGCACTATGAGTCTGAGAGTAAATGGCAGAGTATGGAATGGAAACATCCTCAATTGCTGGCCAAGAAAAAGTTCAAAAGTCAACTACCAGCTGGAAAATTGATGCTTACAGTTTTATGGGATTCTCATGGGCCAATATTGGAAAACTAGCAGGAAAGAAGTTCAATAATCAGCATTGAGATTGTCACTAAAGAGCTGATTCCTAAACTTCTGATCAAATTCAAAGAATGACTATCAAAGGACATTGTGATCTTGCATGACAATGCATGTCTGCACACTTCTGCCCACACTGTTGACACTCTGCAAAAAGTTCATTTTGAACTATTAAAGGATCCTTCCTATAATCTTGAACTTGCACCATCGGACTTTCACCTGTTTGGTCCCCTGAAAGCAGTCCTTGGAGGATAAAGCTTCACCTCTGATGAAGAAGTAAACAGTAGGGCATTCATGGCTCATAGCTTAGCCTAAACCATTTTAAAATAAGGGAATACAAAAGTTAGATGACAAATGAACAAAATGTATTGAAAAGCAATGAGATTATGTTAAAAATTATGTTATTTATCTTTTCTAAAAATCGATTAAAATACATTCTACAGCCAGCATGTGGATAATTTTTGACTAACCCTCATAATTAAATTCTAGCTAAAAACCCAAGGTAGATTATTGAAATATAAATCTATATTTTACCTAAAACATCAGAGGGTATTGAACGCAATAACCACTAGTTAAATAATTATACATAAAAGGTTACTTTTGGAAGCTTGCTACAATGTTTATTTTAATTAGAATGGACTCCATGGCAGTGGGTTTGGTGGTTATACAAAATAGAAACCATAAGCCAAAATAAAGGAGATCAAGAGATTTAGTATGAATTTACAATTATATGAATGCCTGAAAAATAAACTCATGGATTCATTTTTAGAAAAACACAACCTACCTAAACTTACACAGAGTAAAGTAGAAGACATGCACAGACCCATAACAAAAGAAGAAATTGATCATGTCATCAAAAAACTCCCAACCAAAAAAAGTCCAGGTCCTTATGGCTTCACTAGTGAATTCTACCAAGCATGCAGGGAACAGGTGTCACCAATTCTACTCAAATTATTCCAGACCATAGAAGAAGATGGAAAACTTCTAATGCATTTTATGAAGCAAGCATAATCCTGATACCAAAACAAAGGAAGGATATCACTAAGAAAGAAAATTATAAATCAATATCCCTCATGAACTTAGATGCAAAAATTCTCAACAAAAACCTAGCCAACAGAATCCAGCAGCACATTAAAAAGATAACACATAGTGATCAAGTGGGATTCGTATCAGGGATGCAAGGATG
>NW_006408576.1:2036396-2038196 GCF_000296735.1 Chrysochloris asiatica
TACAAAAGTGGAAGAATATACCAAAATGTTTTGGCTTAGGCTGGCTTTTATATAAAAATGTTTTTTAGCTATAATACTTCATGAATTACAAGATATTTTCCTTCAGAAAAAGTATAAATCAGAAATTTAGAGTTATCAAAATATATATACTTGATACAGTTCTAATGTACTTATTAAAACAGGAAAAGTATCATATCAGAGAGTAACTACATACCTACTTTATCACTGCAAAATTTAAATTGAATCATATAATCTTGCTCAAATATTTATACACCTTTAACTTAAGTCTATTAAATTATATCTCTGGGTTCAGAAACTAATCCTAACCTCAAAACCTCTC
Organism: Chrysochloris asiatica; assembly: GCF_000296735.1. Classification (NCBI taxonomy): domain Eukaryota; kingdom Metazoa; phylum Chordata; class Mammalia; order Afrosoricida; family Chrysochloridae; genus Chrysochloris; species Chrysochloris asiatica. The sequence continues at coordinate 2,036,737 of NW_006408576.1, forward strand.
GATATATTTATATAGCTCAAAATAAGGTTTACATTTATATAACTTGATGTCAGATTTGAGGACATGGTGATGAGTCAAACCAAAAATGTATTCAAGGTTCATTTCTACTCCATTCCTAAAAATTCAAGTATATATATGAATTTTCCAATGTACACCAGATATTTTTCATATCTCAAGGAAGGGTATGAAATGATGCATTGCAGTAGGCAAGTCGACTGAGAAAAACTCTTTAAAGTATTGAAAAGCAAAGATATCACTTTGAGAAGTAAAGTGCACCTAACCCAAGCCATTGCCATTTTCAATCACATCATATGCATGTGAAAACTGGATGATGAGTAAGGAACACTGGAAAATAATCAGGGCATTGGAATTATGGTGTTGGAGAAGAATATTCAAAGTACCATGGATTTACAATTATTGCTGCTGTTGGTAGATACCATCAAGTCGGTATTGACTCATAACAACCTTATGCCCAACAGAATGAAACACTACCTAGCCCTGCATCAACTTCACAATCGTTGCTACATTTGAGTCACTTGTTGCTGCCACTGTGCCAATCCAACTCATTGGGGGTCTTCCTCTTTTTCTCTGACCTTCTTTACCAAAAATGACATCCTTCACCAGTCACTGGTCCCACATGATAATATGTCTAAACTATGAAAAACGAAGTCTGGCCATCCTGACTTCCATGGAGGATTCTGGCTGTACTTCTTCCAATACAGATTGGTTTGTTCTTTAGGCAGTCCATGGTCCCTTTAATAATCTCCTCAAACACCATACCTCAAATACATCAAGTCTTCTACAGACTTCCTTATTCACTGTCTAGTTTTCACATGCATATGAGATGATTGAAAATACCCTGGCTTGGAACAAGCAGCCTTAGTACTCAACTACATATTTTAAGTCTTCTTCACCTTCAGTAAGCAAGGATGTATCATATGCATATCACAGGTTGTTAATGAGTCTCCTGCAATGCTAACTCCATGCTTTTCTTCATATAATCCAGCTTCTCAGATTATTTGCTTAGCATACTGATTGGATAGATGTGATGAAAAAATTTAACCCTGCTGCACACGTTTTCTAATTTTAAACCATTCAAGGGAACAAGTGTTCCCTTGTTATATTTTAGCAACTGCCTTTCAGTCTATGTACAGTTTCCTCATGAGCACGATTAAGTATTTGGGAATACTCACTCTCCACAAAGTTGTCCATAGTTTAGCATGATCTGCACAATCCAAAGCATTTTCATAAGCAGTAAAGCACAGGAAACATCTTTCTGGTATTCTCTGCTTTCAATCAAGACCCATCTGACCTCAGCAAAGATATCCCTCATTCCATGTCCTTTTCTAAATCTATCTTGAACCTCTGGAAGTGCTCTGTCAATGAATGGTTGTATTAACTTTAATAAAATATTACTTCCATGGGCTATAAATGAGATTGTCCAATCATTTCTGCATTCC
>NW_006408576.1:2038410-2040234 GCF_000296735.1 Chrysochloris asiatica
TCAGTAACATTGACTGTTGATCATATACTTCCTCATGAAATAGTTGAACATTGACCATATATTTTAGGTACAGTGAATCTGTATTCCCTCCAACATTTTTTTTTTTTTTTTGATGCTTTCTGCATCATATAATATTTTTCCCATAGAACCCTTCAATATTACAACTGCAGGCTTCAAATTTTTCTTCAGTTCAGTTTCTCAAGCTAAGGGCTTCAGAAATGCTGGACATGTTCTTCCCTTTTGTTTTTCAAACTCCAAACCTTTTGTTATAATATTTGACTTTGTCTTCTTGAACTGCATTTTGAAATTTTCTATTCAACTCTTCCCCCCCCTCCCCCATTTCTTCCATTTCCTTTAGCACCTCTATACTGGAAAGTAATTTTTAGAGTCTTTTCTGACATCAATTTTGTTTTTTTCTTTCTTTCTTTTCTTTTTAATAACCTTTTGTTTTCTTCCTGTATGATGTTCTTAATGCCATCCCACAACTCTTCTGGTCTTTGGTCTTTAGTGTATAATGCATCAAATCTCTTCTTCAGATAATCTCTAAACTCAGATGGGATGTGTTCAAGGTCATATTTTGACTCTTGCAGACTTGTTTTAATTCTCTCCTGCTTTAGTCTGAACTTACATATGAACAATTGATGTTCTGTTCCACAGTTTGCCCTTGGCTTTGTTTTGACTGATTGACTATATGGTGCTTCTTGATCATCTCTTTCCACACATATAGTCAATTGATTTCTGTGTATTCCATCTGGTGAAGTACATGTATAGTCATCTTTAATGTTGTTTAAAGAAGGTAATTTGCAATGAATAAACCATTGGTCATGCAAAATTCATTTAAGTGATCTCCAGCATCATTTCTGTCACCATGACCATATTTTCCAACTACTGAGTCTTCTTTGTTTTCAAGTTTTGCATTCAAACCACCAGTAATTATCAATACATCTTGATTGCATGTTTGAGCAGTTTCAGATTGGAGAGGTTGGTAGAATTTTTCAATTTCATCATCAACAGCTTTAGTGTTGGGGAATAAATTTGAATAATAGTTGTATTAACTGATATTCCTTGTAAGGGTGTGGATATTATCCTATTACACAGTGTTGTACTTCCAGACACGTCATGATATATTCTTTTGATGATGAAAGGGACACTGTTCCTCCTCAATTTATCATTCCTGGTGTAGTAATTCATCTGATTTTCAGATTCAAAATGGCCAATACCAGTCCATTTCAGCTCACTAATACCTAGGGAATCAATATTTATGCATTCCATTTCATTTTTGACAATTTCCAATTTTCCTAGAAGAATACTTCCTACATTCCATGTTCTTATTATTAATGAATGTTTACAACTATTTCTCTTCATTTTTAGTTGTGTCCCATTATCAAATGAAGGTTCAGAAGGCATTTGCGTCATCATGGTCAACTCTACTTTGAGGAGGCATTTGTATGTTGAGTGCCTTCTAACCTGAGGGATTCATCTTCTGGCACTGTATGTGACAATATTCTGGTGCTCTTCATCATGTTTCTGTTGATTAATACATTTGAATGCAAAATCCACTTGAACTGGGAGGCCTGCAGTTCAAGCTCACCAGAATATTCAGTATTCTGATGCTGACAGTGTTCAACTAGTACTTATCAGGTTTTCAATGACTAAATGCTTGGAAGTAGTCTGTCTCTTCTTCCTAGTCTGTTTTCATCTGGGAACTCAGTTGAAAACTATCCACTGCCAGTAACCCTTACGGTATTTAAATTACCCATGATGTAGCTTCCAGAATCGCAGCAATGAGCAAGCCACCATAGTATGACAAACTGACATATGAGC
>NW_006408576.1:2041839-2042798 GCF_000296735.1 Chrysochloris asiatica
AACAACTGGAATTGATGTAATACCAGTTGATATGTTACAACAAAAGCATATAATATTGTAAGTGCTCACTCACCTATGCCAAGAATTTGGGAAGGCATCTACTTGGACGACTAACTGAAAAAGTTTCATATAGATGTCTTTTACAAAGAAAGTCAGTACAATGGCATATGGAAATTTTCATACAATATTAATGAAATCACAAGCAAGTAAAATTATAATTCAGGAATTGGCAGAAATTTGAGCCAGATTCAAAATGGCTATTATAACTAATGTCAAATGGAAATTGGCAGAAAGCAGAAACCAGAAAGATGTTTACATGTTATTTTATTGACTATGCAAAGGAAAGTGATTATAGGGACCATAACAAATTGTAACTAACAATGCAAAGAATGGGAATTCCAGAATGCTTAATTGTGCCCAAGGGGAACCTCTACTTAGAAGACCAGGCAATCTTTTGAATAGAACAAGTGTATACTGCATGGTTTAAAATCAGGAAAGATGTGTGTCTGTGTTGTATCCTTTCAACATACTTATTCATTTTTATACTGATGCTTCACTATATGAAAAAGAACATGACATCAGGACTGAAGGAAAATGCTGTAGCAATCTGCAATATGAAGATGACATAGCTTTCATTGCCAAAAGTGAAGACTCCAATGAAGACAAATGACTACTAATGAAAACAGAAGACTATAGCCATCAGTATGGATTACACATCAAGATAAAATCCTTACAGCTGGTCCAACAAGAAACATCATCATAAACACAGAGAATATTGAAATTGTTAAGCATTTCATTTTACTAGGATCTACAATCAATGTTGATGAATCAGCATGAAAGTATGTATTACATTGGCAAAATCTGCTGAAAAGACTGCTTTAACGTGTCAAAAAGAAAATGTCATATTGATGACTAAAGTGTGCCTGGCCCAAAACATGATATTTTAAATCATCTCATAT
>NW_006408576.1:2043458-2044609 GCF_000296735.1 Chrysochloris asiatica
TGGTGAGGTTGGCCCAGGATCAGACATTGTTTCATTCTGCTGTGCATGGGGTCGCTATGAGTCGGTTCCGACTCAATGGAACCTGACACAACAAAGTACATCAAAACAAATATATAATACACACTAAGATATAGATTTAGGGATTTCCCTCTAAAATTCATTCTTGGATAGAAAATTGAGATTCCTTGCACTAAGCTGTAGTCTTAAATCATGACACTGTTGTTTAGGCATTGGGCTTACAACCACAAAGTCAGAAGTTCAAAACCACCAGCTGATCAGAAGAATAAATATGAGACTGCCTATTCAGTCCCAGAGTAGGCTGTGAAATGAGGGATATCAATGCTGAAGTCAGGTAGATCTTGGTTGAAAGAGAATACAAGAAAGATGTTTACTTGTGCTTTACTGACTATGCAAAGACTTTTGACTGTGTGGATTATAACAAACTATGAATAACATAGCAAAAAATGGGAATTCCAGAACACTTAATTGTACACAAGAGGAACTGGTACATAGACCAAGGTGTAATCAGTCAAAAAACCAAAGGCTACTGAATGGATTAAGATCAGGAAAGGTGTGTGCCAGGGTTGTATCCTTTCATAATACTTATTCAAGTCTGTATGCTGAGAAAGAAATAAAAAGAGAAGAAATAGAATGTGGCATCAGGATTGGAGGAAATTTTAATAACTACCTGTGATGTGCAGATGATGGAAACAAAGAGGAATTGAAAGACTGATAAGGATCAAATATAACATCCTATAGTATCAATTGTACCTCCATGCAAAGAAAACAAAAATCCTCACAAATAGATCAAATAATAAATGGAGAAATGATTGAGGTTGTAAAAGAATTCACTTTGCTTGGATCTATAATCAGCATTCATGGAAGCAGTACTGCTTTAGGCAGCTTTGCTTCAAAACATCTGTTTTAAAATGTTAAAGAGCAAAGATGTCAGTTCAAGGACTAAGCTATGCCAGAACAAAGGCAAGGTATTTTCAATGGCCTAATATGCATGTTGTTGTTATTGTTATTGTTAGGTGCCATCAACTCAGTACCGACTCATAGCGACCTTATGCACAGCACAACGAAACAATGTCCAATCCTGGGCCAACCTCACTATTGTGCCACGCTTGAGTCCATTGATGCTGCCATTT
>NW_006408576.1:2047129-2047997 GCF_000296735.1 Chrysochloris asiatica
AATTTTTATTCCATCAATCCCTGGTGCATTGTTCTTTGCCAATTCCTTCAGTGAACCTTGGACTTCCTCCTTCAGTAACATTGGCTCTTGAACATATGCTACCTCTTGAAATGGTTAAATATTAACCATTTCCTTTTGGTACAGTGACTCTGTGTATTCTTTCCATCTTCTCTTGATGCTTTCTGCATCATTCAATAATTTGCCCAGAGAATCTTTCAATAATGAAAGTCGAGTCTTGAATTTTTTCCTCATTTCCTCCAGTTTGAGAAATGTGGAGTGTGTTCTTCCTTTTTGGTTTTCTGATATCAGATCTTTGCACATTTTGTTGTAATATTTGGTTTTATCGTCTCGAGCTGATCTTTGAAATTTTCTGTTCAGCTCTTTTATCTCCTAATTTCTTGCATTTGCTTTAGCATCTCTACACTGGAGAGCAAGTTTCAGAGTCTCTTCTGACATCCATTTTGACCTTTTCCTTCTTTCTTTTCTTGTTAATGACTTTTTGCTCTCTTCACATATGTTCTTGATGTCATCCCACAACTCTTCTGGTCTTTGGTCTTTAGTGTTTAATGTATCACATCTGTTCTTCAGATGATCTCTAAATTCAGATGAGATATATCTAAGGTCATATTTTAGCACTTGTGGTCTTGTTTTCATTTTCTTCAGCTTCAGTTTGAATTTGCATATGAGTAATTAATGATATGTTGCACATTCTGCCCCGGCCTTGATTTCCATCATGTTTTCCATCATCCTTTTCCACAGATGTAGTCAATTTGATTTCTATGTCTTCCATCTGGTGAGGTCACGTGTATAGTCATCTCTTATGCTCGCTAAAGAAGGTATTTGAAATGAACAAATCATTGGTTTTGCA
>NW_006408576.1:2048739-2061805 GCF_000296735.1 Chrysochloris asiatica
GTTTATATCCATTTTTCTTCATTTTGGGTTATGTCCCATCAGCAAATGAATGTCACGCGGGCTTTTCTCCCACAGGCTTTATTCCATTCACATCATCACAGTCAACTCTACTTTGAGGAGGCAGGTATTCCCCAGTCACATTTTGAGTGCCTTCCAACCTGAGGGGCTCATTTTCTGGCACTATTTCTGACAATGCTTCTCTGCTATTCATAAGGTTTTCAGTAAATATTAGCAAGTAGTTCTTCACTCCTTCTTCCTAGTTTGTCTTCATTGGAAACTCATCTGAAGCCTGTGCACCATAGGTGACCCTGCTGGTGTTTAAAATACTGGTGTATAGCTTTCAGAATCACAGCAACTCACAAGCCACCACAATATGACAAACTGACAGAGTAGTGGTGCATATAAAGTTGGACAATGAATAAAGAAGACTGTAGACTAATCAATATATTTAAATTACATTGTTGGAAAAGAATTTTTAAAGTATCATGAACTGCCAGAAAAGCAAACAAATCTGTCTTTGAAGAAGTACAGCCAGAATGGTCCTTAGCAGTGAGAATGCAGATACTGGCGAGACTTCAACCCTCATACTTTAGACATGTTGTCAAAAGGGATCAGTCCCTTGAAAAGGACATCATGCTTCGTAAAGTGAAAAGTCAAAGAAATAGAGGAGGATCCCCAACAAGGTGGACTGATACAGTGGCAGCAACAATGATTGCAAACATAACAATTGTGAGGATGGAGAAGGACAGGGCAGTGTTTTGCTCGGTTGTGCATAGAGTCAGTATTTTTTTGTTATTCTTGGGCTAGCATTACAGTTGTGGATTATATCACACAGTCCTTTCCTATTTGACAATGTCATCTTTTTTTAAAAAAAGACTTCATTTAACACTTCAATATGTCAATATCAATACATTTCAAAAACAAACCATTGATAATTAATAGTTAATTTCTTATCTGAAATTAGAACAAACAACATCTCTCCAAAAATATTTCTATATGAATTTAGATATTATCCCTATAAAAATCACTAAAAACAGAAATCAAGAATCCAGGAATATGATAAATGTTCAATATGCAATAAAACCAACTAACCAAAAAGGCACTATTGTTGAGTCAATTCCAATTCATAGCGACCCTACATGATAGAGTAGAACTGGTTTCTTCTGATTTGGTTTCTGAGATTGTAACTTTTTATGACAGCAGACAGCTTCATTTTTCTCTCATAGTGCAGCTAGTGGGCTTGAACCACCGACCTTGCAATTAGCAGTACAATTTATAACCCACTACATAAACAATACTTTCTTTTTCCTAAATAGTTGTCAGATTAATGTATATAATTGTTGATGCTAAGTGCTATTGAGTCAGTTCCATCTCATAGCAACCCTGTATTGGGTTTCTGAGAAGCTGGTGTGTTTGAACCACTGGCTTGCAATGCCAACTGACCTTGCATTCCAGTGCATTATCCTGCAATGCCACACCAGAACACATGTAAATAACCCACACTTATATAAGCTTTAAAGTTCACATGGGAAGCTAACATAAGAAGATGTTTTGTGGTTTGCAAAAAACTGTATTTCATGGGTTATTTTCTTAAACATATGGTAGTAGACTTTTGCTCCTTAATAAATTTCCAGAGTTTAGACAACACCAAGATGTTTGGTAATATACAAACATATATCCATCTTGCCAAACATAGCTTAGAAGCATACATTAGGGTTCAGCTATAGCTAAAATGAAGTAACCTATCTTTGACAATCCCTCTTAACAAGAGCAAATATAAAAGCTGGATAAATAAAAATTTGAGATCAGTTAAAAGGTTGAAAAATAGATGAGATAGATATTTTTTTAAATCAATGGAATTTTAAGATCTAAAAACACACAATGAAACAGTCTAACACACACATAAGTGAAATCTAAGAAGAGGACAAAGACGAAAATTTGAACAGAAACAATATTTGAAAAATCTTTAGCCTAAACTTTTAAAAACCTGATCAAATCTGGTAATTCACAGATTCTTGGGGCTTACAACCCCAAGACTGTGACTACAAAGACAACTGCATTTAATCACATTATAAGAAAATGTCCCGAACCAAGGACAAGGATTCAAGGAAGCAACAATGTGACTGACAGCTGTCTTTCCACAGAAGTGGTAGAAACCAGAAGACAGTGTAATTATAGCTTTCAAGTGCTAAAAGAAAATAACTATCTGGATCCTAAACCCAGAAACATATCCTTCAAATATGAAGGTAAAATGAAGATATTTTTAGACAAACAAAAATTTGTCTCAGGAAGAAAAATACAATTCAGAAACATCAGATCCAGCATTCAGCAAGTTTGTAAACTTTGTGTAAAAGGAAAAAAGCATGTTAATTTTGGTTAAACTCTAACAAAAATTTAGCATTTCCATCACCTAAAATGTGAGCAACAAAACACATTAATCTTAGTATTAGGATAACATGAGTTACTAAAGAATTTTCATGTACTATTATAATATATTACAGTGGTTGTACATATCTTAATATATCATTCGTGGTCTTTGACATATTAAATCTGCCTTCTTCTAATATAGTGTTTTGATAACATAGCACACTTATATTTCTATATTGCAATTTATAAGTGATAATTTCTATTATGAATTAAATTACATCCTTCCAAAATATATGTTGAAACCCTGACCCTGGTACCTGTAATTATAAACCTGTTTGGAAATAGTCATAGCTTGCAAGTTATAAAAAGACTCAGAAACACGCACACAGGGAAAGGCAAATGCCATGTAAGAATTGTCTACGAGCTAAGGAAAGATAAGAAACCAAGGAATGCCTAGGGTTTTCATCAGAGAAGAAATGGACATGGTCTAGATTCTGATTTGTACTTTTAACCTCCAGAACTGTCCAAAGGTTGTAACATTGACTATGAAATGTTAAAATACTAATTTATAGTTGACTTTAGAAAAGTAACTATGCATAGTAAAATATTTAGGGTAGTCTCAGAAATATTCTTTAATTAGCAATCTAACTGAGGAAAAATAGAGTAATAAAAATGATTTGATTGAGTCAAAGAAAGACAAGAATAAAGAGAAGTAAAAAACAAAACACAGATTCCAAATAGAAAATAAATAGTAATATGTTGTTGTTGTTGTTGTTAAGTGCCGTGGAGTCAGTTCCCACTCATAGTGACCCTGTACAGGGTTTCTGAGGCTGTTAATCTTTACAGGAGCAGAACGCTTCATCTTTCTCCCGCGGATCAGCTGGTAGTTTCGAACTCCTGACCTTACGGTTCACAGCCCAATTCGTAACCACTACGCTACCAAATAGTAATAGAAAAGCTGTAAATCAATAATCATTTTATATGAAACGTAAATAAACTAAAGACTCCAATTAGAAGACAAAGATCATCATCTATGATAGAAAGAACTAATAATGCATCTCCATTCTTGTTGAAGGAGATGCTTAAAATATAAAGTAAAGGAAATGTTAAAAAAAAAAAAAAAAAGAAGAAGAAGAAGAATCACAAAGATAAATACCAGAGAAGTCAAGGGACTATTGTTTCTACATTAATTACACACAAAGTAAAAATTTTGTCAGAAAGTATCAATAGAGATAGATAATGGTGGTGGAGTGCTCTGGAGTCTGTTCTGACTCATAGAAACTTGCATAGGGTTTCCGAGGCTGTAAATCTTTATGAGAGCCGAAAGCCTCATTTTTCTCCTGCAGAGCGACTGGTAGTTTCGAGCTGCTGACATTAGGGTTAGCATTTCAAAAATTTAAAAAGGACAAAAGCACAAGTAAGGAAAAATATTCTTAAATGTGAATATTCCAAATAATAGAAATTAAAATGCATTAAGCAAAAACTAAAACAAAAGTACAAATGACAAACCCAAAATCATACAGACAAATCTAGCACATTCCTCTTTTTCAGTGATTGAATCAGCAGATTGAAACAACAACATAGAAACATGTTGTTGTTGTTGTTAAGTGCCATTGAGTCAGTTCTGTGTAGGCTTTCCAAGGAACAACTGATGGGTTTGAACCATTGATCTTGTGGTTAGCAGTCCAGTGTCATATACATCTTCCCCTCAGAATATCGTTCTGAAGAGCATAATGAATGTCTATAAAAATTGATCAGAACATAAACTAAATGATTGAAATTATACATTGAACTTTAACAAATAGTAATTAGGTTGGAAACCAATAAAGTGAGGGATTAAAACTGAGGTCCCTATATAATGTTTCTGAGGATCGACTGGTGGATTTGAGTTTGAATCACTGAATTTGCATCTAACAGTTATATGAGGTGTCTGAAAATATCATGATTCGCTTTAGGCCCACCTTACCCTTAAAAGCGACATCTTAGCTTTTGAATAAAGAAATCTTTTGTAGCCGATTTGTCTAATGCAATATGTTGTTTGATTTCTTGATGTATATTTCATGGGTGTATATTTTTGTTTGTTGTTAGGTGCCATTGAGTCGGTACCAACTCATAGCGACTTTATGCACAGCAGAAAGAAACACTGCCTGATCCTGGGCCAACCTCACTACTGTTGCCAAGTTTGAGTCCATTGATTCTGCCACTTGGCCAATCCATCTCATTGGGGAACTTCCTCTTTGTCTCTGACCCTCCACCTTACCAAGCATGATATCCTTCTCCAGCGACTGGTCCCTCCTGACAATATGTCTGAAGTATGAGAGACGAAGCTTGGCCATCCTGGTCTCCAAGGAGCACTCTGGCTGCACTTCTTCCAACACAGATCTGTTGGTTCTATGGGCAGCCCATGGCACTTTCAATATTCTCCTCCAATACCATAACTCAAAAGCATCAATTCTTCTACCATCTTCCTTATTCACTGTCCAGCTTTTGCATGTGTATGAAGTTACAAAAAATACCATGGCTTGGGTCAAGTGCATCTTAGTCCTCAAGATGATATCTTTGCTCTTCAACACTTTAAAAAGATCTTCTGCAGCAGATTTGCCAAATGCAATATGTCGTTTGATTTCTTGACTGCTACTTCTGTGAGTATTTTAAGTCCTCTTCACTTTCAGCAAGCAAGGTTGTATCATCTGCATATTGCAGGTTGTTAATGAGTCTTCCTCCAATCCTGATGCCATGTTTTTCTTCATATAACCCAGCTTCTCAGATTATTTGCTCAGCATACAGGTTGAATAAGTATGGTGAAAGAATACAACCTTATTGCACACCGTTTTTAATTTTAAACCATTCTGTGTTCCCATATTCTGTTCGAACAACTTCCTCTTGGTCCAGGTATAGATTCCTCATGAGCACAATTAAGTCTTCCAGGATACTCATACTTCGTACTGTTGTCCATAGCTTGTCATGATCCACACAATCAAAAGCCTTTGCATAGTCAATAAGGAACAGGTAAACATCTTTTTGATATTCTCTGCTTTCAGCCAAGATCCATCAGACATCATCAGCAATGATAACCCTCATTCCACAGCCTCTTCTGAATCCAGGTTGAACTTCTGGTAGTTCTCTGTCAATGTATGCTTGTAGCCATTTCTGTATTACCTTTAGTAAGACTTTATTTGCATGGGATATCAAAGATATTGTCCAATGATTTCCACATTCCGTTGGGGTACCTCTCTTTGGAATGGGCACAGATCATTCAGCCAATCATTCAGCCAGATAGTTGTCTTTCAAATTTCTTGGTAGAGATGAGTGTGTGCCTCCTGTGCCACCTCACTTTCTTGAAAGATTTCAATTTTTAGTCCATCAATTCCTGGAGCCTTGTTCTTTTCCAATTCCTTCAATGCACTTTGGACTTCCTCCTTCAGGATCATTGGCTGTTGATCATGTGCTACCTCTTGAAATGGTTGAACAGTAACCATTTGCTTTTGGTACAGTGACTCTGTGTATTCCCTCCATCTTCTCTTGATATGCTATCTGCATCGTTTAATAATTTGCCCAGAGAATCTTTCAATAACGAAAGTCAAGGCTTGAATTTTTTCTTCATTTCCCCCAGATTGAGAAATGTGGAGCATGTTCTTCCTTTTTGGTTTTCTGATTCCAGATCTTTGCACATTTTGTTGTAATATTTGGCTTTATCTTCTTGAGCTGATCTTTGAAATTTTCTGTTCAGCTCTTTTACCTCCTCATTACTTCCATTTGCTTTAGCGTCTCTACACTGGAGAGCAAGTTTCAGTGTCTCTTCTGACATTCGTTTTGACCTTTTCCTTCTTTCTTGTCTTCTTAATGACTTTTTGCTTTCTTCATGTATGATGTTCTTGATGTCATTCCACAAATCTTCTGGTCTCCAGTCTTTAGTTTTTAATGTATCAAATCTGTTCTTCAGATGAGCTCTAAATTCAGGTGGTATATAGTCAAGGTCATATTTTGGCTCTCATGGACTTGTTTTCATTTTCTTCAGCTTCAGTTTTAATTTGCATATTAGTAATTGATGGTCTGTTGCAGTTTGCCCTTGGCCTTGTTTTGACTTATGATATGGAGCTTTTTCATGGTCTCTTTCTGCAGATGTAGTCAATTTGATTTCTATATCTTCTATCTTGTGAGGTACATGTGTATAGTCATCTCTTATGCTGTCTAAAGAAGGTATTTGAAATGAACAAATCATTGATTTGTGTATATTGTAGATCCAAGTAAAATGAAGTCTTTGACAATTTCAATCTTTCCCCATTAATCAAGATTTTATTTATTACTCCAGTTGTGAGGATCTTAATTTTCTTTACACTGAGATGCCATTCATTCACACTGAAGACTTTACTCTTTGTTCTTCATTACTATTTCAAGCCCTAAATACTTCTAGCATGAAAGGCTGTGTCATCTGCATATCACAAGTTGTTGATGAGTCTTTCTCCAATCTTGAGGCCATGTTCTTTTTCAAATAGTCTAGTTGCTCATATTTTGGCTCAACATATACTTTGAATAAGTATGGTGAAAGGATACAACCTTAACACACACATTTCCTGATTTCAAGCCATTCAGTATCATCTTGTCTGTTAGATGGACTGCCTCTTGATCTATGTACGGTTTCCTCCTGAGAACAATTAACATTCCAGAATTCCCATTCGTCTCAATGGTATCCATAATTTGTTGTGAATGACACAGTTTAATTTCTTTGAATGGTCAATAAAAATCAAGCAAATATCTTTCTGGTATAATCTACTTTCAGCCAAGATCCATGTGAGATCACCAATGATATCCCTTTGGCATAGACTGTATTCTCTAGGAAAAAAATGACAGCAACAACAGCGAATCTTATATATGTATATATAAAGAGAGATTTATATCAAAGAAATGGTTCATCCAGTGATTGTTTTTGTTAGGTGCCATCAAGTCGTTATCAACTCATAGCGACACTGTCCAATCTTGGGCCAACCTCACTATTGTTGCCACACTTGAGTCCATCGATGCTGCTACTTGGCCAGTCCATCTCATCAGGGGTCTTCCTCTTTTTCTCTGACCCTCCACCTTACCAACATGATATCCTTCTCCAGTGACTGGCCCCTCCTGACAATGTCCTAAGTATGAGATACATGCATACATACAGTGATGTTGTTGTTGTTAAGTGCCATCAAGTCTATTCCAACCCATAGCAACCATGTATAGGGTTTCCAAAGAGTAACTGGTAAGCTTAAACAGCTGACTTTGCAGTTCAAACAGCTTTGCTGTCTGATGCATTAACCCACAGCGCCACACCAGGACTCCAGTGATAGAGATGTTCAATTCCAAGTCTGTGGGCTAGTTCCAAGTTTGGAAACTTCTAACTCAAGTCAGAGACAGGATTAATGAACCAAGATTAGCAGGTCAGATGGCAGGCAAGCAGGCAGGCAGGTCCAGCAAATCTGGCAGGTAAGAAGGCAAGTTGCTGACAACTTCCAGTATCAACAGATTGTAGAGCAGACCATTGACTCAACTCTAAAGAACCAGAGGTTGGAGGGACTAGTCAAAATCCAAACCCAGCAGAGAGCAAAATAAGTCTTGCCTGAATAGCCAATATATTGGAAGCAGACCACACTCATCAGAGAGTTGATCGCATTATATTAGATTTCATCAAATGTCAAACCACTGAGAAGGATGATCCAGTCAAGTTAATACAAAACCTATCACACCATCATTCCTTGTCCTCTTCTGAATCCAGTTTGAATTTCTGGATTTCTGCCAGCTCTCTGTCAATAGACTGTTTCAACCACGTTTTAATTGTCTTTAGAAAAGTTTTACTTGAATGAATTATTGAGGCTATTGTTCAATGATTTCCACATTCTATTGGGTCTTGGAATGGGCACAAATTTGGATCCCATCCAATCAACACGCCATTGTAGGTATCTTCCAAATATCTTAGCATAGAAAAGTGAATGCCTACAGCACTGAATCAGATCGTTGAAAGATTCCAATCTGTATTTCAGCAATCTCATTTTTCGCCACTTCCTTCAGTGCAGCTTGGACTTCTTTTAATTCCATTGTCACTTGAAGGTATGGTACCTCTGGAAATGGTTGAACATTAACAAATCTTTGTGGTACAATAACTCTGTGTATTACTTCCATCTTGTTTTGATTCTTCTTGCTTCCTTTAATATTTGTCTATATAATCCTCCAGTATTGCAAGTTCAACTCACGGTAACCCTATAGGACAAAGAGAAACTTACTCAATAGGTTTTCCAAGATTGCAAATCTTTATGTGATGTAGCAGCCTCAACCTTCTCTTACAGAACTACTGATGTGTTCGAACCACCTAACTTTTGGTTAGCAGGTTCTCATTGGTTAACCCAGAGCTCCACCAGAGTTCCTATTACAATTGTTGCTGTGTGCTGTTGACTCATAGCAACCTGTTTCTGATAGTGGCTGGTCAGTTTGAATTGCTGACCTTGTGGTTACCAGTCCAGTGGTTATCCTACAGTGCCACATTTATTTTGAAGTAAGGTAATGACATGGATTCTTCTAGTCATATACAGTCATGTGAAAGTTGTAAGCATGTAGAAGTCAAACTTTGAACAATGCACTTTTCTGATAAAGTTTAAAGGAGATATTGAGCATCTAGTAACATCAGAGATGGAGGTGGAAGTGTCCTACAGAACTGATGACTTGTCCCTCAGATGGCATGGGTTCTGAGAATACATTCAGCATTTCTCAAGCTAAAAAACTGAAGAAAAGTTTCAAGCCTCAACTTAAAGGATTCTCTGGGGAAAATATTGAATGATTCAGGAAACAAACAAAAAAAGAAGATGGAAGGAATATAAAGAGTCAACATATCATTTGATACTGAAGAAAAAGTTCAAGCTTCACTGGAGACTTTGATAAAAAGCAAGGCTCCAGGAATTGATCAAATACATATTTGTGCCTATTCCAAGAGGTGATCAGACAGGATGTGAAAATTATCAGACAATATCATTAATATCACAGGCAAGTAAAATTTTGCTGAAGATAAATTTGAAAAAGGCTGCATTTGACAGAGAATTACTTGAAATTCTAGGTGTATTCAGAAGAGGACATAAAGTAAGATATATCATTGCTGATTTCAGATGGATCTTGGCTGAAAGCAGAGAATGCCATAAAGATATTTACTTGTACTTTATTAATTAAGCAAAGAGTTTTGACTGAGTGGATTATAAGAAGCTATGAATAACATTGTGATGAATGGGCATTCCAGAACACTTATTGTGCTCATGTAAGAACCTGTACATAGGCCAAAGTAAGTCATTTAAACAAAACAAAGGGATCCTGAGTGGTTTAAAATCAGGATAGGATGCACCAACGTTGTATCATTTCATCATACTTAGTCAATCTATAGGCTGACCAAATAATCCAAGAGATTTTACTAAGTATGACTGAAAGGTAGAATTAGGATTCAAGTATGACTAAAAAGGTAAATTGTGATTTATAGATGCTACAACCTTTCTTTATGAATGGAAAGGGTACTTAAAATACGTTTTGATGAAGAACAAAGCACTACAGTCTTCAGTATGGATTCCACTTCATTGTAAAGAAAACAAAAATCCTCACAAATGGACCAACAAACAACGTTATGATAAATGGAGAAAAGATTGAAGTTTTCAAAGACTTCATTTTGCTTGGATCCTCACTAAACACTCATAGAAGTAACAGTAAAGAAATCCAATGACGCATCACGTTAGGGATATCTACTGCACAAGAATCCGTTTGAGGACTAAGGTGCACCTGATCCAATCATATTTTCAATGATCTCATATGCATGTTAAAGTGGGACAATGAAATAAGGAAACCACAGAACCGGTGCATTTGAGGAATGGTGTTGAATAACATGGAAAATACAGCACAAACAAATCTGTGTTGGGGGAATTACAATTAGGATGCTCCTTAGGGTGGTGAGACTTCATCTCCCACTTTTCAGGAAGGAGAAGTCCCTGGAGGAGGACATCAAGCTTGGTAAAGTGAAGATTCAGAGAAAATGAGTAAGACCTTTAATTAGATGAATTGGCAGTGTGGCAACAGCAATGGACTCACATGTAACAACAATTTTGAGGATGACAAGGGGCTGAGAATTGTTTCGTTCTGTTCCATGTAGTGTCACTATGAGTCAAACCAACTAGAAGATATTTAACAACAAAAATAACAACAATGGGGAATGTGCTTGAAGAATAAATGGGAGGGTTTTTGTCCTATGTTTATAATTTTTCTGTAAGTTTGTAAGCATTTCAAATAAAAAGATAAGAAATAGGAATGTATTAATTATAATTTTAAGGCACATATCAAATGGGATTCTTTACTTATTCTGAAAACTTTATTCATGTTTCAAATAATGAATTTATACTATACCCTCTTTTCTTAGTGTTTCATGATTTCAGTGTTTTGCATTTTTTTATGCATAACTTTATTATCTTAAAATATCTTATATAAAATCCTAACACAAAATGGATAAAACTAGAGATACTCTTGTTAAAGAGTGAGTGAATTAGCTTTCCAAAATAGACTTGTGATTTCCAAAGGACAGCTGAAATATCCTAGACCTCTGGTAGTGTAGTGGTTTCAAGTCAGGCTGCTAATTTCAAGGTCAGAAATTTGAAACTACTAGCTGTTCCACAGGAGAAAGATGAGGCTTTCTGCTCCTCTAAAGATTTACAGCCTCAGAAAGCCTATACAGGGTTGCCTTGAGTCAGAACCAGCTCCATGGCATATCACCACCACCAGCAGTACCATAATATTCTAGTTTAGAATGGGACCCAGGAATTATTGGGTAAACCATGTTATTTTATTAGTGGATCAACTTCATTTGCAAAACAAATATACACACATGTTCTTCTGGTTATATAATGGTCATGTCAGAACAAAGATTCAAGTAAGTCTCTGAAATCCAACAAGCCTGCAAAATCCACACTGATTTTCCAACTTTGGGTCCTGAAATAGTTCTACTCATTGCAAGTTAGCTCCACAATATCTTTGTAGCTTTTCATTTCCTCAGACATTATATAATGTTCTTTTTAAATTTTAATGGCATTTCATGCAAGTCACTGAATCTAGTGTATAGTTTTTATCGTTCAAAGTTCTGTTTGACATAAAAGTAGTACAATTTTCCTTATCAATTCATACAAGAAATTCATGCACACCAGGTATCATATAAAGAGAACCAGTGGTACTTCACTAGTAGAATTCTTCTCTTCTATACAGGAGACCTGGGTTTGATTCTGACTAACGTACACAAAGGACAGTCACCATTACTCTCATCAGTGGAGGCTAGCTTATTGCTATTATATTTTACAAGTTTCAACATAAGTCAAACTTGGAAGAGAAGCTAACAGAAACTTTATATTCACAATGATCTGGTTTGTTTATGCATGGGGTTGTCATGAGTCAGCAGCAATGGCTGTCAGTTAACAATAACCATACCAGTTATAAAAAGAACAAGACCTTTATTTTGCACTCAAATAACTTGTTGCTAGGTGCCGTTAAATTAATTCAAACTCACAGTGACCATAGGTATAATAGAAAAAAAAACCTGCTCAATCCAGCACCATCCTAGCAATCATTGCCTTATTTAAGCCCATTGCTGCAACACCTGTGTTAACTTATCTTATTAAGAGTCCTATTTTTTTAATCCTTTTAGCAAACATAATGTCCTCTAGGGACTGCTCCCTCCTATAACATGTCCAAAGCACATGAAATATCTCAGAACTCTCGCTTCCAAGGAGAATTCTGTCTATATTTTTGCCAGTCTGTAATAGTTAAGGTGTTGTGTCAACTTCACTGGGTAAGGATTTTCAGTGGTTTAGCAGCTGAAATGTAGATGTCAACACTGTGATGAGATTTAATCTGAAACAATCTCCATGATGTGATCTAATGTGACCAGACCTGGTCTGATGCGATTATCCTGTGCATTATAAATCTTCATTTCTATGATGTTAGTGAGACCAGGTGCAATCTGTAGGATTAGGTTCTGTCTTGAGTCAATCTCTTTTGAGACATAGAAGAAGTGAGGAGAACTCAGAGGAACCTAGTACCACAAAGAGAGGTGAGCTGGAAATGGAGTGTGTTCTTTGGACCTGGCCTCCCTACATTGTGAAGCTCCAAGTTCCAGGGAATGACTGATGCTAAAACACATGGAGATCTCCAAGGAATGCTGGGCCTGCAAATACTGAATGGAGACAAGGTTTATACAACATGCTTCACCAACACCATAATTCAAACTCATCCATTATTTGATCTTCTTGAGTCATTGCTTTCACATGCCCATTACAATATTGAAAATATTATGGCTTGGGTCAGGTGTACCTTAGTCCTCAATGTGCGGTCTTCACTTTTAACACTTTCAAGAAGTGTTTTGCAGCACATCTGCCAAATGAAATGTGTGGTTTGATTTCTTGGTTAAGTGGAGGGTCGGCAAATAAGAGAAATACCTTCAACAAGATGGAGTGACCCAATGAGCTCAAACATAACAACAATTGTGAGGATGGCACAGGATTGGGCAGTGTTTCCTTCTGTTGTACATAATAGGGTCACTATGAGTCTGACTTGACTTGTCAGCACCTAACAACAACAACAATGACTATTTTTACACCTTACAGAATTCTAGAATGTAGTATCCTTTCACCAGATTTATGCAATCTATATGCTGAGCAAA
>NW_006408576.1:2061905-2063145 GCF_000296735.1 Chrysochloris asiatica
GCATCGGGATTGGAGGAAGACACATTCACAACCTGAGGTATGCAGATGACACAACCTTGCTTGCTGAAAAAGAAGTGGACTTGAAGCACTTACTGAAGAAAATCAAAGACAGTGTCTAAATTAAAAAAAAAAAAAAAAGTCACAATTGGGCCAATAAGTAATATCTGGATAAATGGAGAAAATATCGAAGTTGTCAAAGATTTCATTTCACTTGGATTCACAAACAACACCCGTGAAACCAGCAGTCAAGTAATGAAAGAACACAATGCATTGGGCAAATTTTCTGTAAAAGAGTTCCTTTAAGTTGTTATTAAGCAAAGATGTCACTTTGAGGACTAGGGTACATCTGACCCAAGCCACAGTATTTTCAATCATCTCATATATATGTGAAAGCAGGACAATGAGCAAGACCTGTGGGATAAGCGCTGGACCGCTAATGGAAAGATAGGCAGTTAAAACCCACCAGTGGCTCCACAGAAACCCTATACAGGGTCACTATAGGTCAGAATCAACTTGATAGCTCTTCACAAGAAGAACTGAAGCATAGTGAATATAACTGGTGTTTCAGAAGGAAGAAAAAAATTTGTCTTTTAAGAAATAGAGCCAGACTTTTCTTCGGAAGACCTTCATCTTTTAAGACCTTCATCTCAGGTACTTTTGATATATTATTAGGAGGGGTCAGTCCCTTGATCTTCATGCTTGCTACAGAGTCAGTGAAAAAGGAAGACCCTCAAGGAGATGGACAGACACAGTGGTTATAATAGTGTGTTCACATACCAAGGATTGGGGATGACGTTACAAGGCAGGGCAATGTTTAGTTCTGTTATACACAGGGTCACTATGGATTAGACTCAACTGGACATCACCTAACAATACCAAAACTAAGACTACAGCTGTGGAACGAGTCAAAGGATAAGCTCAGTATTATCGGTCAGAACAAAACCAGTATAGACCATCAAGACAAGTTCAAGCTCAAACTGAAGAAATTCAGATTTCCATGATACCCAAAGTACGATCTTAAATACGTTGTTGTTGTTGTTAAGTGCTATTGAGTTGATTCTCAGAATGACCCTGTTTAGAGTTTTCTGAGCCTTTAAATCTTCTTGGGATCAGCCTCATTTTTCTCCCTTGGAGTAACTGGCAGGCTCCAACTGCAGACCTTGTCTTTCACAGTCCAGTGCTTATTGTATCCCACCTGAAATACAGACCATCTTAAGAATCTCTGTCTCTGTCTCTGTCT
>NW_006408576.1:2063767-2087791 GCF_000296735.1 Chrysochloris asiatica
ACTCAACGGCACGTAACAACAACAACAACAACAGGTGCTCCTTGGAAACACTATACAACGTCACTATGAATCTGAACCAACTTGATGGCACTAAACAACCACAACAATATGGTCTACCTCATTCATAGGTGTGTTTGCAGTAATGGTAAATGTTGTTGACTTGGTTCTGACTCATAGTGACCTTGTGTAGGGTTTCTAGTGAGCTGCTGGTGAGTTTGAACCACCGATCTTGCAGTTCAAACAGAACTTTCAGTCCAGTGCATTAACCCACAGTGCATACCCATGTATAAATATCCTCTTTTAAAACCTTACAAATTTGAGGGTGTACTTCCACTCTCCCACCCATATCCACTCTCTCTGTATATTTGCCCATGTGTCAACATGCAGAACATTGTTGTTCCAGGGTTGTGTATGTAAGACTATTTACATCTATCCTCTTTAATTCCGAACATGCTTCCCTGTGTCTTCACCTATTTTCGTTATTCTTCTAGCACTCTCCTTCTTCTTATATATTGCTCTCCCCATCACCCCAGATAACATGTGTGTATCCCCCTTTCCTCCCAAGAATAGATTTGAGGCATTGAACACTAATGGCAAGAGATGTGATGACTTATGGGTTGAATATGTTGGAGTAAAAAAAAAAAAAAAAAATTCAATATATATCAGTATGCCATACGTCATGAATTCTATTCTTAGAAATGGTTTATGCTACATTTCATAAGATCTAAGATTTAAGTATTTTTTTCTTTGCTATAGAGATAATGATATAAGAACCTTGTCATGAATTTGCTCATGTGCATGTTTATGTATATGAGTGTGTGGGGGAGTGGAGGGGACATAGGATTTAGAAAGGGAAGAAAATGTATGCTTGCTTCTTTATAAATTTTAGTAGTCTTGCATTGTTATTTTTCTCCCTGAAATTTATCCCAAACTAACTTTAATTTATATGTAAGTTCATTTATATCTTCAAAATAAAATATTGCATTTGAGTTTCACTTTTGCTTAAAGGTAAACCGATAAGGGGAAAACAGCAGAAACAGCAAGTTCCTAGATTCCTGACTTCTGTGCCTAGGTGGCTAGATGGGAAGTTCAGTTACCCTCAAGGCCCTGAAGATGCTATCAGGAGAAATCTGAGCATTGTTCAATTTAGAGTTTAAACACTAAGAAAAGGTGGTGGGAGCAAGAGGCTTAAGGCTTTGCTTGGGGCCAAACTTGGATCTTTTTGTGGGTTTTCTCTTGCAAAACTGTACCCAGGTGTCCAGCGCTGGCTTTGTGTGTAAAGAGGAGAAATCCTTTGGGGGAGGATTCCAAGAGACCAGACTTATGGCAGTGCTGGGCAACGGGGTGACTAGAGACTGTCGGAGGCGTGGGAAAGAGGCAGAGTGCTGATCCGCACAACTGTGGAATGAACGTGCTTCGCTTCTTACGTGTTAAGAGCCTTTTAAAACCAAGATTGCGTGCAGTACAAGAGGGGAGTTGCTAAACCTGGTCTGAAAGGCGCTCATTTCCTCCTCCTTCCCCTCAACCCGGTGAGCTGGGGGCGCGGTGGCCCCCGGCGTCAGGATATGCTCATTGGGAGCGAGCGGAGCTGAGCTCATGGCCTCGCTTTGCGCTGCGACCGCCTGTCTCACGCTCCCCAACTCATCCGAACGGCCGCTGTTGCCCGCGTGAACCGGGAGCCGGCGCCTGGGACGGCGCGCCCAGGGAACCGGAGCAACGAAGCGGGTGGCGCTCTTTGCGCGAACGCCGGGCCCACAGCTGCAGCTCGGCGAGGGGATTATTCAATGCTCGCGTCGGAACCTAGTGAACTGACCACCGCACGGCAGAGAGAACGGACTCAGCTGCATGGGAGGCAATGAGCGTGGAGGGAAAGCAGCTTCCGCCAGCCCCTCGAGAGCGCCCGGTCAGCCTCCTGGTGCCCACTTGGGTAAGTAGCCCCGCGCGCGCCCCCTTTCCTCTGCGGACCCCGCTCGGCCTGCCCCCGAGCCGGCCTCGGGCACCAGTCTTTGCAGTGCGGGTGGGCTCTAGGAAACTGCGAGCAAAATCAGGGCTCAGTTCCCTAAGCTCTTCGGATCGCCCTGTTTCTGAATAGCTCAATTCGTAACTTGTATTTATGCATTTGTATCTTTTACTTGATGGAAAGACACTGTGGCAGAGTGGCTTGACTTTAAAACTCCCTGGGAGCTCGGGTTTTCCAGAATCACCTTTAGCGATGTTCCCTGAGCCTCTTCCTGTTAACTGCTTCTTTGGGGTGAGATTTGTTGCTATTGCCAGAATCGTCTTCGTCCAGCACAGTTTTTCAGACAAGACTTCTTGGTGCTCAGCTTGGGTTCCAGCTGACCTCCTGAATCTAAAGGAAGTGGTCTGCTGGAACCCTCTTGACCTGAGCTCTGCCCTCCAGTCCTTGGGTGCAAAGTGCTTAGAGGAATAGTCAATTTAGTGACTTCCTGCATTTCAGATTTGACAGCTGATATGCCAACTTTATAATACTTAATTCTTAAAACAAAAAGCAAAAAACCACCTATTCTTGTCCCTATCCCAAACAACTCTCTTCCCATCCTCTTTTATTTTTAAATAACTGAACTATTGATTGACAGAGAACAGAAATGTTGGCTCGAACACGGAAAGTTCTTGGAAACCTTCAAGTTGCCACCCACAGACTATCCCAGTGTTCTGGAAACAGTTTAAAACAGCAAATGAGTATCCTTAGTATAGGCCTTCAGAAGGGAGCTGAATAATTTGGTTGTCATGCAAATGAAATTGTTGTCAGTTTTTTAGCATTTGTTCCCCACAAACCACCAACCCCATGATTGACAGCAGAAAAACCGGGAATATATTTGTAACCTTTTGAGGATAATTGAAACATGTTTCTAAAGCTTGTAAGTGGAAGGACTATCATAAATTCTTATTTGACAAAAGGTTTTCAAATTAGAATAATAATAGCTATGATATTTGAAAAAAAATCTGTTAGATAAACTCACGATTTGTAGCTTCCTCGATTATTACCACAAACCTTTAAAATTAATTTTACTGTAATGTGTTGGGTTTTTTTTTTTTTCTTTTTTTAAGTACTTTGTAATGTAGAGGAACATTTATCTCAACTATGGCAGATGGTAATTAAACGCCAGAAAATATTCTCAGATTAATTGGAAGTAAACTACATTAAAAAAGTACAGAAGCTCAAGAGTCATAGACTTTCTATTTCATCACTGCTTTGAATTTTAAAATGATGCCCTCCCATGGCTGTGAGTTGTACATTTTGTTTGAGGTAGTTTTGCAAGAAGTCTTGATTATAACCATTATGATTATAGCCAAATAATTGAAATGTATTCGTCGTACTGTCTAATTTGGACCCAATTGCTGTACTACTGACCATAACTTCGGTTTTTAAAACATGTACAAACTGCAAGTGCTCAAATACATACTCTCCAGTATACTGAATTTTTAAGTACTTTAAGGTACTGTACCTGTATCAATTGCAAGTATTCAAATGCATACTCTCCAGTATAATAAATTGTAAATACTTTAAGGTACTAATGCGGTATGCTTTATAGACTCTACTTACCCATATGCTAAAAGATGTGATTAGTACTTTCTTTGTATTAAAAACTTTTATATGAAAGAATTATGTGAACTGTACTTGAAAGAAACTTTTTGTCAGCATTGAAGGCCATATGTTAAAATAATATAGAGAGTATTGAGAGCAGGAATCATGATTTTTAGATCATGAAAAATTAGGTGTGTTGTAGTATTACACTGGATCCCAATGAATGGTAAGGTACAGCTTTTTATTCACTTAAAGTACATTTTCAGCATAATATTGACACATTGCAAGTAAATGTAAATCATTGCTTAAATATTTGATGAAAATTTCACTATACATTGTTGCACTAAGAACCTATAATGATCATTAATTTTTACTTGTATCACTGGGATAAAGACAACAAAGCAAAATCACTTATTTTTTATCAATAACTATGTATAATATTAAATATGCATGGCTATTAAATAATTTCAGTTAAGAAACATAGTTTAGTGCTTCTAATTAGAAAATTGACAATGAAAGCAAGTTTTTAAACTCATTACATATTCTAGACTTTTTTCTATGATTACCACTTGTTTGAATCATTGGAATTTGATCCAATTTGAATGTCTCTTATTAAGTAGTGGAGCTTCTTCTCCTCTGACTTCCAACCCCACCCCTTTGCCTTTTCATTAGCAACCTCCCATGCATTTCTACGTTAAGACAGTTTCTACAATTGTATTCTTCACTGTAATTTTGGATTCTTGTGGTAAAATCCCATTGGTGGTAAACCAAGAGGACAATGTGCTAAGTGTGTCTTGTGTTTATATTCAAACATTGCTATTGATTCTTTTTTGTTTTTAAATAACAACACTTCAGTCTAAGGGGCTAGAAGCATTAAAAGGCATGAGCTCTAATGAGCTGTTTAATATGATGAGCTTGCCAGTTGAATGGTGAAAATACTTTAGGTCATTTAAAATATGCATTTAGTAATAGAATCAATTAACCATCTACTTAGAGATGTGAATTACTGCTGGAGATAAATTATGCAGGTAACCTGTTAGAAAGGTTGTCCATTTGTTTTATGCTTTTGTTATGTGCTGACTCATTTTGATTTCAATTGCAGAATTTTTATGGAAGTCTATGACATCATAAGCAAAATTCATATAATTTAAAACAAGGAATCATCTCATTTAACCAGGAGATACACTTCTTAGTGATTATTTCAACAGAAACTGAATTAGGAAAGGGTATGCATATTATTGAATTTTTCAGATGTTAAACATGCCTTATTTCTTCCACTACCTCTGTAGAGCAACCTTTTTATACTGTAGTTGTTAAGTGCATATGTTTGTTGTTAAGTGCCATCGAGTTGGTTCCAACCCACAGCGACCCTGTATAGCATTTCCGAGGAGCAGCTGGTGAGCTTGAACTGCCAACCTTGCAGTTCAAATGGCTTTACAGTCTGGCGCATTAACCCACAGCACCACACCAGAACATATGTGTATAGATATATAAATGTAGATTTAACCTTTTGAATTCTAATTGATAGTGGTGGTGGTGGTGGTTATGTGCCGTGGAGTCGGTTCCGACTCATAGCGACCCTGTGTAGGGTTTCCAAGACTGTAAATCTTTACGGGAGCAGAACTCCTCATCTTTCTCCTGCGGAACAGCTGGTAGTTTCGAACTGCTGACTTTAAGGTTCGCAGCCCGATTCGTAACCACTATGCTACCAGTAGTTGACTGCATTTCCTAAGATGTAGCTGCTTGCAATAGAGAAATAGGGTCATTTGAAGTTGGATTTGCTGATATTAAGAGTTCTGAGAATTCCTTCAGTAAAGAAAAATGAATTCTACATTTTTACATTCAGCATGGAAATCTTCTTAGTAGACACCAAAGAGAAGATAATGTAGACTGTAGCATTGAAATACATTTGAAGAAGGAAGAAATCATAAGATGTTCTTTGTTTTACAATTAGAATGAGGAGAGGAAAGACTGTGTAGAGTGAAGGGAATACATTTACTTCCCAGCTCTCCTATCTGCTAAATGGCAATAGTCATTATAGAATTATTGACCCAGTTTGACTTTCCACCCCCTTTTTTTTTTTTTTTACCAAATGTAGCATATGATAGCATCAGATAGATAAATTGAGTTACAAAAGTAAAAGGGACTGTCAGTGTTTCATTTTTGCAGCCCTACCACTTACACCATTCTGGGCACATGGGAGGCACATTATTAGTATTTATTGAGATAATGAATGAATGACATGACATGGAAATGATCCAAGAGAACCTATATATACCTGGGATCCTGAAACACTCTCACCTAGACCGTGATACCACTGTACTCTCTAGGCCACTGATTATCCACTTGTAGAATATTTAAAGGATATTTTCAGTCTCTGATTCCATCCTTCCTCAGATTCTTGATAATTAATTACACCCTACAAGGTTGCTGTGAGTCAGAACCAACTCATCAGTACTTAACAGTGACATAGTCTCAGAAACCTTTATAGGGTCACTGTGAGTTGGAATCGACTCATAGTTAAACAAAAATGCCTTTGGAGGAAAAATGTACAAAGAATTATATGCACATTAAACTACTGTGTACTTTTCATTATTATTCAACTGGTTACTATATGTTATTCATATTATAGTTTTGGATTGAAAATTCTGGGTTACTTTCTGTGAACACTAGATGTCACTTTTCCCCAGTCCATTAAAAAATTCCCTTTAAAACACAGGAGGCCTAGTTTATCTCTTCTATTTCTGTACTAAATATTATCTTCCTATGCAAATTCTGTTACAGTACCTCACAAAAAGACTGAGCTTTTAGCCATCTCACAGAAGATGTATGTGTGATTACTGATTCTCCAGCCATCTAAATGAGACGTCTCCCCTGAAATAGCACCCTGTCTCCCATTTTCTCCCTAGTAACTCTATTACTTCTGTCCTTCATCAGGTCTACCCTTGTCTTTTGTACATTTTCTTAAATGTTATTTAAAAGTACTTTGAATATTATGATGTTCTTTTTCAATTGCAGTTACTTGGTAAAATAGTTTTTGCTTTCTAAGACGTCTGCATTTTAGATCCTGTAAATGTTGTTATTAATTAGTTATATTTTAATTAAAGATTGGGGTTTGAAAAAGTGAACATGCCTCTTATTTATAGAATACTATTTAGACTCATGGAGTGACACTATAGTGACACTATAGTACAAGCACTGTATTGCCAGCCATTCCTTGGAAATCCCATTCAGGGTCACTAAGAGTTGGAACCGACTTGACAGAGTAAACAACAACAACAATGACATTTGGACTGCTGGTGTGGTGCTGTAGGATAAGCACTTGACTACTAATCACAAGGTTGGTGGTTGAAACTCACCAGTCACTCCTTGGAAACCCTGTACAGGGTTGCTCTGACACAGAGCAGACTCCATGACACTTAACAACAATAATTGTTAACAACTATAAAATATAGTTGTGTTTGTATTTCACTTAAGGTTCTCAAATTCAGGGACCTCTTACTCTGAAAGTCCTGACTATTCATTATATTTTGCCTGTTACAGTTTGAGTATCAACTATACCTAGTTTTCAGAAGCATCAAAATTCATTTGGATCTTGGTTAAGTAACATTTTATTTTATCACTGAATTATTCTACTATAAATATAATCCCATTGAATGTTAAAGGATTTTGATACATATTATATATATATGTGGCACCATAGGATAAACACTCAACCTCAAGGTCAGCTGAACTGCAAGGATGGCAGTTCAAACTCAGCAGCTACTCCTCAGAAACCTTTCATGGGGTTGCTGTGAGTTAGAACGAACTTGATGGCACTTAACAACAACAACAACAAATGTTGTTTTAATGATTTACTTTTCACAACAAATGTTATTTTAATGATTTACTTTTTACATCATTTTTAGTTAGATCCCATCTCCAAAACTCTAATTTCCCTTAAATGCCTAGAAGAGTGTTGTGTGCATGTAAGCTTTAATTATTACAGAAATAGAAATTATTTATAATTTAATTAAAGCAGTTAAAATGACTAATTATATGTAACATTTCTATGTCTTAAATGAATGCTTTAAATTGGTAGATATTTTTTGTCTATCTTAGAAATTATTACAATTAAAAAGATAACCACAAAAATGTACCCAAATTCCATATAAGCACGTTTTTGTTAATTGCACGAACGCTTAGGCAAGTAATTTATGTTTGTAAAGTATGACATAACTATCAATTATTCTTATCAAAAGCAATAATTGTACTTTCTATTCAAAATGAATATTTTACATTTAGCAGTGTTCTCACACATTCTGGATTACAAATGCTTCAAAAACTAAATACAGTGACCCTCATTATTCAGTCTTTGGGGTAAACTGACTTCCCTTTCTGAAATAAACTTTAAAGTTTAGAAAGGTTGGCTGATCCTGTTACCCTGAGTCTTTCCCTCTGAGTTTTATATGACATGACCAAATTGTGTGGTTGTGCTCTGTCTCTCTGAGCACCACACCTTCATTTAGCTGCAATCTGTCTTCTATCATGTTGCCAGAAAGCTTTCCCTGAAAATAATAACGATCCACATGTTACCAAATCTACAGACAGTTTTGGGCTTATTGGACATATTCGCAGTATTTCAGATTGTTAAATAGGTTCTAATCCTTTAACAGAATTTTTCCACTGACTTCCATGATAAGATAACATATTTTATTGTTTTTGTTTTTGTGTGTGAGTATGAGTGTGTGTTTTTTTTCTCTTTATGTTCTTTTAATAACTCCTCCCCTATATTAGATCTTCAAAAGCTGGAGTAGGTTTCTGACTGAAGTTCTTTTCTTTCCTCGCTTTATCATATTTGTCAAGGTACTCTCACCCACCTCTGGTGTACATTGCCATGCATATGCCATTTAACACTGAAACTTTATCTTTAGCCTCTAAACTCAGACCTCTATACTTACATCCTTGGATATTCAAAGTTAATATTTCCCCCCCCAAATTTCATAATCTTAATCCTGAAACATGGTTTTCTGCCCTCATTTCACAGTATTATTATGTAGATAGCATGCATGTTGCAGAGTGTTTTGCAAATCACATAACACCCTTGTGTGTTGGCTTCCTATGGGCAGTATGCTCATTATATGTGTGTGTTTGTACTTTGGGTGCATTGTATCTGAAAGTACTGTATACCTCAAAGAATAATAGCACCATGGACATAGTTTACACCTTTATCTTAAATCAGCCTTTTTGAAAACTTCTCTGGCACTGACATATTTTTACTTGCTTTAGGGTCTTTGCTAATTCTATTTTAATTTTGGGGGGATATTATTCATCCCAACCCTCATTATTCTCCTAACCTCCCATTAACTTGGTTAATTACTGTGTGTCAGAATTAATTCTTTGGCAATAAGTTTGTTTTTTGATGTAGCCCTGTGTCTAGCACAGTGTCTTCCTAAGAGGCATACATAATCCTTTTTTATTGCTATTAAACAAAACCCCCAATTTTGTTCAGGTATGGAGTGTCTGTATGACTCATGGACCTTACTTTAAGCATCACGTGTAAATATTGATTAACTTAAATAAGTGATTTTTTTTTTAGAAAGTATATGGAATACAAGTTCATCAATGTTGCTGCTTTTGAGCTAATAGGAATTTGGGGGAAGGGATGGGTTGTCAAAATGTAAACTAGGTGAGCAAATTTAAAAAATAAAATAAAAGCTTCTATGGGTTGGTACTGACTCTTTGGCACCTAATAACAACATCGTGAACTGAGTGATCGTTTACATGGGAGAACATTGGTTTTGTACCCAACCTAATGAATTTTGTTTCATTGCAATTATTACAATCCACTCCATGCAGCATTGGTTAATAGTATTTGCTTTTATTCCCTTGATTTTTCTTTTTTTTAATGTACACAAAACACGCAAGAATATATAATCATTTGAACAACCAAAGGGCATATTCTGAAAAGCAGCCTCCTGGCCTCCAGCACACAGCTTTTCTCTTTCCATGAGTCTGGAGTCCTCAGCTGCTCTATCTCTACATGCCATCACCTCTGCCTCTGTCTCTCCTGTAGCTTCTTCTCTGGTTAGGTTTCCATGTTCACCTCATGCTCTTCTTTCTTGTTGGTCCTAGGGTCCTGTGTTTCTGGAATGCAAGATTAACTACTACTCCCCTTTTTCTGCACAGCTTCTTCTACATTTACAGTTGTGAGAATCATAATTAGTCATGATAACAATTACACACTATTAAATCAAAGGAATCCTATTCCCATCTCCTTTCACCAGACCCATCTAGACAAGATGAAAATTATTCAGTGGGGATTGTACCTTCTACCTTTCCCACATACTCTGAAACTAAACTCTCTCTTGACAACTTGTAACCCAGCCACTTCATGCCTTGTAGACCCCCCTCCCCATTTTATGTAGCCATGTCTCAGTTGCCCCATCCCTATCAACTCTGTGTACAGAGGGGATAGTTTTGATCCTTGATGTGCAGACTCTTTCCCTCTCAGGGGGTATTTTGAGTTACTACACCCATAAGTATAGGTCAAGTTCATAAAATTGTAGCAATTATACTTGCTTCCTTTATCAAATTTCTTTATCTTCCTCTAGTCGAGTTTTGATCATTAAGCCATCTAAGCTAGGTCAAATGGGTACTATCTGTAAGTTGGGGCGTTCTTGTTCACCTACCCCCACATCATATCTTCTGGACACTTCACTCTCAGCTATAGTCCACCGTGACTAGGTGAGTGTCCATTGACTGACTCAGGAGTTCCCAAGTATCACCAAACTTTGGACCAAACAATCATTCCTCTTTTCTTTCTCATCTCAAGGTCGACAGAAGTCTATAAAACATGGTTGATCACAACCCATATCTTTATTACGGCCTTTCTCCCACTTTCACTAACATGTAGAACAACACAGTCACCAGCAAGCTTACATATGCTGGCTCTTGTGTTCTCTTTGAGTTTCAATATTAGAGGGGGCGTTTGTCCTGAAAGGACTAGATTGTGTGCTTTGATGGCTCCCCAGTGAACCATTCCCTTTTTAAAATAAAGAAATACAAGCCTGGATTCATCATTTTATACCTGGTACATAATACTTGAGCCATAACTAAAGTTCTATCCATAAATATTTAGCTAAATTAAAGGTATATTAATAAGTTTGAGAAATTTTCATTTCTGGTTTTTGTATTTAGAGTTTATTTTATATGTATGATTAGCTACTTCAGAGTCCTGGTGTGGTGCTGTGGGTTAATGTGCCAGACTGCAAAGCCATTCAAACTGCAAGGTTAGCAGTTCAAGCTCACCAACTGCTCCTTGGAAACGGTATACAGGGTTGCTATGGGTCAGAATCAGCTCAGTGGCACTTGAGAACAACTTTGGATTTAAATAAAATGTTGTCTTTATATTTATACAGTTACATTTCAATTTTAATTTTCCACATCAGCATAACTGTTAATGATAAAATATAATTTATTCTATTTCTCATCTCTATCATGCTGTAGATTATCCTTAATGATTTCTCTTCAGATAGTTATACTTCACTAAATGACTCTATCAGTTTGACTTTTCACATTATAATTATCTTAAGCTTTCATTATGTACCAAGAAATATGACATTACATATCATACCTTAAACCCAGGGACGTGCAGAACCCAAAAGAATTAGAGCACTTTGTTTAGAAATATATAGGAATATTGACATAGAGGCCATGTTGTCTTGATGAAATAAATTCAAGTTTGGTTGTATTTCTAACATTATAATGAGTGCTCCTTGGAGGCCAGCATGGGCAAACTTCATCTCTCATACTTCGGACATATTGTCAGAAGGGAGCAGTCACTGGAGAAGGATATCATATTTGGTAAGGTGGAGGGTCAGAGAAAAAGAGGAAGACCCCTAATGAGATGGATTGGCCAAGTGGCAGCATTGATGGACTCAAGCATGGCAACAGTAGTGAGGTTGGCCCAGGATCTGGCAGTGTTTAGTTCTGCTGTGCCTAAGGTTGCTATGGGTTGGTACTGACCCAATGGCACCTAACAACAACAACAATGCTTGTAATAAGGTAGATTGTTATGCCCTGATTTTGTATATATATCATCAGAACACTAAGGATTTTAATGCCTATCTAAATGAGTCAAAACAGAATGACCATGAAAGATAGAGCTGCCATTTAATTTTTCTGAGATTCAGAATTTGTTTGTGTTTCCCCTTGAAATATGAGGATTTTGTAGTCATTAAATATCATTAGGTTACTGAGGCTGTAAATCTTTATGGGAGCATAAAGCCTCATCTTTCTCCCATGGAGAAACTGGTTGATTTGACATACTGATCTTGCTGTTAGAAGCTCAACTCGTAATCCACTATACCAGTGCTCCTTTGGTAGGGGAGAGGGTCAGCAAAGAAGAGAGGGAGGAGACTAAATTAGACAGATTGACATAGTGGCTGCAGGACTGGGATCAACCACAGTACAGATTGTAAGGATAGTGTGGGACTGGGCATTGCAATTGGGTTGATGTCAGTTGGAACAGATTTGAAGCACCTAACAATAACAAATAGTCAATTCTTTCAACTTATATTTAGTGGTTAATGTTGCTGGAAATGATCATTGCAAATGTGTTCATAAGCTATTAAGAGAGCACAGAGTTTGAAAAACTATAAACACACATAAGTAAATAATTACAAGTTTTAATGAATGTTTAAGGGAAATAGAAAAGTTTTGCTGTAGAGAATAGCATATATATTAACTAATATAGGTAATATCAGTATAAGGGGGCTTCTGACAGTTAATGGAAAAATTCCTGTATCTTTCAATTCCATTTTTCGAGTAACTTTTTGAAGTCCCTTTGTATTATCCCTATTTTACAGAGGAATCACAGAGTGGTCACATAGTAAGTAGTAGAACCACTTTAAAATGGTTGTTCAAGAAAAGTCTGAACAAGTGAAGTTGAGAACTAGAGGATGAATAGTCTAAGCAGAGATGGAGCAATGAGCATCTGTGGAAATCATGGACAACTGTAGAGAGGAAACCTTATTTGTGAGGAATTTTGAAGAAATAATAGGAGTTGGACCAGCAATTTCACCTGTGTACACATACACATATATATATCCACACATCAATTTTCTGGGCCTCTTAGGGGTTGAGTCTGTTGTAGTTATTATTTCTATTTGTATTTCACTTGTATATATGGTAGAGTTTTAAAAAATACTGTACTCAGGAGTAGAAAGATTTTCTTTCTAATAGAGGGGCAGCTGTTTTTTCACTAAAGAGAGAACTAATTTCCTTTCTTAGAACCAGTATATTTTAGAGTTAAATGAGCAGTATGATGTTTCATAAGATTCAGGCAGAATATTAGATTCCAGCATGATCAAATAGGGGCTTTAAATTTAACATTGCATGGAGAAGGAAGAACTCTGTGTTCTCAGATTCAAGAAGAACCAATAGATATGTTAGTAAACTTCTGGCTTCTTTGAAATGAACATAACCAAAGATCAAGTCCATGTAATTTTAAATTGAAATGTTGTTGTTGTTAGGTACCATCGAGTCGGTACCAACCCATAGTGACCTTATGCACAGCAGAATGAAATACTGCCTGATCCTGGGCCAACCTCACTACTGTTGCCACACTTGAGTCCATCGATGCTGCCACCTGGCCAATCCATCTCATTGGGGATCTTCCTCTTTTTCTCTGACCCTCCACCTTACCAAACATGATATCCTTCTCCAGCGACTGGTCCCTCCTGACAATTATGTCCAATGTATGAGAGACGAAGTTTGGCCATCTTGGCCTTGAAGGAGCACTCTAGCTGCACTTCTTCCAAAAAGATCTGTTGGTTCTTTTGGCAGCCCATGACACTTTCAATATTTTCCTCCAACACCATAACTCAAAGGTATCAATTCTTCTAAGGTCTTCCTTACTCACTGTCCAGGTTTCACATGCATATGAGGTTACTGAAAATACCATGGCTTGGGTCAGGTGCACCTTAAATTGAAATAATAAGTTCAAAATGTGGGTTATTTGTTTTCTATAGTAATGAAATCACTGGCATGTGAATGTTCTTTCGTTCCTTATCCCAAACTGAACTGATGACATTAAAATCTAGTCTAGCATTTATAATATGGACAGTACTGTGTATATTCAAATTCTTGTTGCCCGTGGCTTTAGAAAATATCACTACGACTTATAATTTGTCTAAATTAAAATCTGGTGCAAGCTATGTTTTTGATTTATAATTTTTATTTATGTTTCTCCTTTAAGTGTCTACCCTGGGCCCACTTTTGCTGGTTCATTTTGTATTCTTGGAACAGTACTAAAAGATCAATTCCTGTTGAGTCAATTCCCACTCATGACAACCCCATGTATGTCCGAATAGAGCTATGCACTGATTTTCAATGACTGATATTTTGCAAATAGATCACCAGACTTTTCTTATAAGGTGTTTCTGGATGGAGTTGAACGTTTATCCTTTCAATCAGCAGCCAAGTGAGTTAGATGTTTGTACCACCAAGGGACTCATTGTTTAATGTTACAGAATGATAAAGTGTTTATCATCTGGAACCTGGCTCCTTTGTTTGAATCATGATTCACCACTTAAGTGGTGGTGGTGGTGGTGGTTATATGCCGCTGAGTCAGTTCTGACTCATAGGAACTCTGACTAGATATCTTTCCAAGGCTGTAAACCTTTACAGGAGCAGAAAGCCTCATCTTTCTCCCTCAGAGTGACTAGTAGATTTGAACTACACACATTGTAGTTAACAACCCAGGTCATAATCCACTACGCTACCAAGGCTCCTTTACCAGTTCAATAACCTTGGGAAAAATAAAAAGCTGATTTGAGACTAAGTTATAAACTAAGGACTGTAGTATAACTTACGTAATGGGGCTTTATAAGAACTGGCACAGAAATCTTAAATTTTAGTTACTATTATTAAAAAAGTCTTTCACTAAAGGCAAATTGGAATCACTAGTACTATTATTATACCTTATACAATTTTTGTACTTAGTTACCACCTTGAGGAGTGACTGGGGTTTTAAAAGTCTATGAGCAGCCATCTAAGAGGCAGCTGTTGATTTCTCCCAGTCCAGAGCAAAGACGAGTGAAGAAAATTAAAAACTTAAAGAATCTATTCGTCCAAAGGACTAATGGCCACCATGAACCCTAGCCTCTAGGTCTCTGAGAGCAGAAGAACTAGATGATGCCAGGCTAGCGCTGCTGACCACTCTGAAACAATTGAAGGTTCTGGATAGATTGGGAGAAAATTGTTGAACAAAACTCAAAACAATAAAAAGGACCAGTTTTATATGTCTGATAAATATTGGTGAAACCCCTGGGCCGTGATCCTAAGATGACCTTTAAGCCTGGAAATGAATTCACTCTTGTGGTTCAACTGTCAGCCAAATTATTAAAGAAGCATATAAGGTGAACAGTAACATCAGGGAGGCACGCACAACACTACCAGATCAAAAGGGCCGCATTTTCCCAGGGATAACGCTCAAAGGGCAAGGAAGAATAGAAAAGGAGGATGAATGGAAGCAAAGTATGGAAACAAGAAAATGCTGATAAATTGTGGGGATTATAATCAATGTCTTGAATCAAAATGTGTATGAATTATTGGATGGAAAACCAATTTGCTCTTTACACTTTCACCCAAATCACAATACAAAATTAAAGAAAAAAAAAGTTGCTGTCTTGGATGTTTTGGCAATCTTTTTCCTGAATAGACCACTTGAATATTGGATATATTATGACTTATGTGGAAAATACATGTGAAAAATATGTATTTACCATTAGAAATATAGCATGTACTTCTTTATTAGTTAGGAAAAAAAATCAATTCCATATGATTGAACTGCTAAACCATAAGGTTGACAGCCCAAACCCATCTACAGTTCTGTGAGAGAAAGATGAGACTTTCTGCTCTGAGAAAAGTTTACAATCTTGGAATCCATAAAAAGAAGTTCTAGTTTGCCTTATGTTGTTGTTGTTAAGTACCATCTAGTCAGTTCCAAATCATAGTGACCTTGTGTAGCATTTCCAAGGCACGACTAGTGGGTTTGAACTGCTGACCTTGCAGTTCAAACTAACTGCTGTCTGTACATTATCCTGCAGTACCATACACTATAAACTGGAATTGACTCAATGGCATGTGGGTTTTTGAGGGGGCAGAAAAAATGTAGAGTATATTGTGCCTGTAATTTATGAATTCTCAAACATGTCTTCTATAGTGATTGAATGTGGCCCCCTCCCCCAAAAATAAATTCATAATCTCAGGAACCTCTGACAATTGCCTTATAGTGACAAAAGATGGATTGTAAGAGAAGGAATTTATTCCATATTGCCCAAACAGCCCTAAATGCAAACCTGTTACAAGAGAAACGAGATAGCTTTTTGAGACAGATATTCAAAGGAGGAGATTATGTTAAGATGAAGGCAGAGAATGAAGTGATGTGGCCACAAACCAAGGAAATGTTGCAGAAACCAGAATCTGGAAGAGACAAGGAACAGACTTTGTCTCGGCAGGAGAATGACCATGAAGATACATTGATTGTGGATGTTTTGCCTCCAGAACTGTGAGAGAATACGTTTT
Source organism: Chrysochloris asiatica (assembly GCF_000296735.1). NCBI lineage: Eukaryota > Metazoa > Chordata > Mammalia > Afrosoricida > Chrysochloridae > Chrysochloris > Chrysochloris asiatica. The sequence goes on from NW_006408576.1 coordinate 2,079,885, forward strand.
TATTGTTTTGTACCACCAACTTTCTGGTAACTTGTTACAGCAATACTTGGTAACAAATACAGTGTTGTAGAAAAGTAATATTGTTTTTAAGAGAATATCTTTAAAAATACATAGAGAATTTGGTTATGGACACCAAGATTTAAAGTATGTACATAGTTGCTCTGGTAGCGTAGTGGTTACGAATCAGGCTGCGAACCTTAAGGTCAGCGGTTCGAAACTACCAGCTGCTCCGCGGGAGAAAGATCAGGCTTTCTACTCCCGTAAAGATTTACACCCTCGGAAACCCTGTACAGGGTCGCTGTGGGTCAAAACCGACTCGACGGCACTTAACAACAACAACAACAACATAGTTGCTTACATTTACTGAGTACTGTGTGGTAGTACTGAATACTATTTGCATTAGGCAAATCTTCTGCACAAGACCTTTTTAAAGTGTTGAAGCACAAAGATGTCAGTTTGAGGACTAAGGTGCTCCCAACCCACGCCAAGGTATTTTCAATAACCTCATATGCATGCAAAAGCTGGACAGTGAATAAGGAAGACCGTAGAAGAATTGATGACTTTGAGTTATGGTGTTGGAGGAGAATATTGAAAGTGCCATGGGCTGCCAAAAGAACCAATAGATCTGTTTTGGAAGAAGTACAGCCAGAATGCTCCTTCAAGGCCAAGATGGCCAAACTTCATCTCTCATACTTTGGACATATTGTCAGGAGGGACCAATTGCTGAAGAAGGATATCATGTTTGGTAAGGTGTAGGGTCAGAGAAAAAGAGGAAGATCCCCCCCCCGCCAACAAAATGAGTTGTCCAAGTGGCAGCATCGATGTACTCAAGCATGGCAACAGTAGTGAGGTTGGCCCAGGATTGGGTAATGTTTTGTTCTGCTGTGCATAGTGTCGCTCTGGGTCGGTACCGACTTGATGGTACCTAACAACAACAACATGGTAAGAGGAGTCCTGGTGTGACACTGAGGGTTAATGCGCCAGATTGCAAAGCCATTTGAACTGCACGGCTGGCAGTTCAAGTTCACCAGTCACTCCTTGGAAACCCTATACAGGGTTGCTATGGATCGGAACCGACTCGATGGTACTTAACAGCAACAACAACAAAAACAATGTGGTAAGAGTTCTCTGAAAGGTTTTGTTCTTTTGAAACAAGCTTCTAACAGTTACCTATGGTAGATACCACAGACACCTATCTCCAATTTGTGGAAATAGATACAAAGAATAAATACCTTGCCCATGGTTTTCCAACCAGTGGGCTAAAATCCCTAGCTGTCCAATTCCATTAACCATACTCTTAATGACTATGCAGTACTTCCTCTCCATTTGTATACACTATAGACGTACTATACTAAAAAAAAAATTATCATAAAATGTTTTTTTCTTAAACACATAGCCAATAATGGGAATTAGAAAATCAGAAATTAAAACAGATATGTATCTCTATATATTTGTTTTCAGTATGTATTACAACTGCAAATTGGGGAAAAGTTTGTAGGGTAGTAACCCTGTATCTCTCAATTTGTCGTACTATAGTGTTGTGTATTGTGATACTGGAAGCTATGTCATTTGTATTTCAAAAGTTTACCCAGGATGACTAGGTTTATGTGGGGCTTCAAGTGTCAAGAATAAGAAGAAAATCCAGGAAGAAAATTGTTTTTTTTAGGTGCCAAGAAGTTGATACCAACTCATAGTGACCCTATGCATAATAGAATGAAATACTGCACAGTCCTACACCAACCTCACAATCATTGCTACATTTGAGACCATTGCTATTGCAATCCATTGTGTTATGGGTCTTCCTCTTTTTGTCCAACCTTCCATTTTACTACACGTGATATCATTCTCCAGGGACTGGTTCCTCCTGATGATGTGTCCAAAGAAAGAGAGATGAAGTCTGACCATCCTGGATTCTAAGCAGCACTCTGGCTGTACTTTTTCCAACACAGATGGGTTTCTTCTTTTGGCAGTCCATGGTACTTTTAAGGAGCTCTGGTACTGTAGTGGTTGCTAATTGGGCTGTGAACCTTAAGGCTAGCCATTCAAAATTACCAGCTGTTCCGTGGGAGAAAGATGAGGCTTTCTACTCCTGTAAAGATTGGGAACCCTGTACAGGGTCACTATTCTCCAACACCATAACTCGAATGCCTCTTTTTCTATGGTCTTCCTCATTCACTGTTCAACTTTTACATGCATATGAGGTTATTGAAAATGCTACGGCTTGGGTCAGACATACCATAGTTCTCAAACTAATGTCTTCACGCTTCAACAATTTAAAGGGGTCTTGTGCAGCAGACTTGCCTAATGTAATACATCGTTTGATTTTTTGACTGCTGCTTCCATGAGTTTTGATGGTTGATCCAAGCAAAATGAAGTTTTTGGCAATTTTGGTTTTTCTCCCTTTATTTGGGTGTTATTTATTGGTCCAGTGGTGAGGATTTTGTTTTCTTTATATGAGTTGAAACTCATACACAGATGTAGTCAATTTGATTTCTGTGTTATCTGTCTGGTGAGGCACATGTAATTTTTTATGTTGTTTAAAAAATGTATTTGCAATGAAGAAGTCCTTGGTCTTGCAAAATTCTATCATGTGATCTCCAGCGTCGTTTTTATCACCAAGGCTATTATTTTCTAAGTACTGATCCTTCCTCTTTGCTTCCAACCTTTGCATTCCAATTGCCTGTAATTATCAATACATCTTGATTGTATGTTTAATCAATTTCAGAATGGAGAAGTTGGTAGAATTTAGTTTCATCGTCACTGGCTTTAGTGGTCCGTACATAAATTTGAATACTAGTGGTATTAATTGGTTTTCCTTGTAGGTGTATGGGTATTAGCCTATCACAGACAGCACTGTACTTCAAGATAGATCTTGAAATGTTCTTTTTGTTGATGAATGTGATGCCATTACTCTTCAATTTGTCATTCTCAGCATAATGAACATTGTGATTATCAGATTTAAAATGGCCAGTAGCAGTCCATTTCAGCTCATTAATGCCTAGGATATCAGTGTTTATGGGTTCCATTTGATTTTTGACAATTTTCAGTTTTCCTAGATTCATACTTCATACATTCCATGTTCCAAATAATAATCGATGTTTACAGCTTTTTTTTCCCCTTCATTTTGAATTATGCTCCATCAGAAAATGAAGATACTGAAGGCTTTACTCCATTCCTTTCATCATGGTAAACTCTACTTTGATGAGTCAGCACTATATCTGACAATATTCTGGTACTCTTCATCATCTTTCATTATTCAATATTCTGATGCTGACAATGTTCCACTGCTATTCATAAGGTTTACAGTGACTAAACATTTGGAAATAGTCTGTTTCTCCTTCATCCTAGTTTGTCTTCTTCTGGACACTCAGCTGAAACGTGTCTACCATGTGTGATCCTGCTGGTATTTAAAATACACATAGCATAACTTCCAGAATCACAACACCACATAAGTCACCAAAGTAAGACAAATGACAGACGAGTCATAGGTAAGAAAATTAGCCAATGAAAATATTATTTCACAAGATAAAATGATTTTGGACATATTGTAAAGAGGGATTAATCAATAAAAGAGAAAATCATGTTGGGTGAAGTAGAGGACCAACTAGGAAGAGAAAAACCCTTTTTGAGTAGAATTGCTAAAAAAATAACTGCAATGATAAAATTGAACATGGCAGCATTCATGAGGCCTGTCATTGGGAAACTAGACTTGCTAACCCGCAGAGCTAGAGCTGAACTGAATGCCTTAGACAGGCTTTTAGTTGACTAGAGTGCCCTTTGAACATTTATCAGCAATCCTGAAAGAGCTCTGTAACATTGTTGGATCAGGGCTGAGGCCAAGGCGCCCATAGTTGAGAGACTGAGATAGAGTACCTGAGAGAGGTCTGTCTATGGCATGGCTGAGAAAAGACTGTCCTGACTAAAAGAACTGTGCCCTAAGCATTTCTAATTCTGAATTGTAACCAGTTAATTTCCCTGATAAAACCCATAATTGTGAGTATGGTTTCTGAATTCTATGTGGTTATTTGCACAAAATATAGAACTGAAGGAGAAACAGCTAAGTTAGCTATTCTTCCAAAATGGAGTACCTGTTGTTACCCCTCATTTCTGGGCACATTTTCAGGAGCAGTAATGCGGATGGAACGTGGTTAAAGCAACGTGGGAACAATAATTGTTATTACCACCAGACATAATGTTCTTTAGACACCCAGAATAACTAATGTGTGACAATGGACAGAATTATTAGTGAAGTAAAATGAGAAAACAACTTTGGAGCCACATCAAACAGGTTGGCCACCAGTCTGACATCTCTCCAAAGGAAATTAATCGGCAACCTTTGCAGAAAGATAAAGACCTGGGGCCTTTGGACCAGGATTTGGGGCCATACCCATTGAGTGGAGGCACTGCCTGGAGTTGGTGTTCTGACCAAGTTTCCAATCTGCTGTCTGAGGGTTTCCTAGTGTTCTCTGGATGATGTGGTTCCCCTTGGTCTGGTAAGCTTGTGACCTATCCTTTTTCTGTCTTTGCAATTTATTATTTTTTTTTTTTTAGCTTGTCGTACATCCCTTTCTTCCTTTGTCATTTACAACTTAATGTGTCTTAACAATGCTTTGAAATAAACCTTTTCTATTTTCTTATAAAAAGCATGTGTTCAGTGCCTTTGATTTCCCTTTCATGTAGTGGATAATGACCCCTCTAATTTACCTTGCAGTCCAATAAGCCAGAAGAGAAGTAGAGTATACTATGGGAGAGTTGGTTTGTACAAGAATTTTTAAGAGGTTTGAGGGGTAGAAGTCTGTCTGAGCTCACCCTCCTTAGGAAACCAGGCAATTTCTATTGTGCATATAACCCTTATCACTTGATGTTAACTCGACAAAACCGGTCTATACGAGGTGGCCTCAAAAAGCTCATAGAAAAATGAAATTAAAAGATAATGAAGTTTTTTCACAAAATTTCAAAACCCCCTTTTACTGTAGGATAAAATAGAAGTCAATAGTTGCTATGAATTGGAATTGACTACACAACATGGAAAAACCTGTGTGTGCGCTCAGAGAGCACACAGACATACACACACAGTCAAGTAAAATGATGTTGAGATAATCAAGCAAAATTTGTTTCAAGTTTTCGCTTAAAAAGCTTTGTTGTTAAGTGTCATTGATTCTGTTCTAACACACAGTGACCTCTCAAGGAGTAACTGATGGGTTTTCAAGGAGTAACTGTTCAAGTTTTAAAGGAGTAACTAGTGGGTTTGGAGTGCCGATCTTGAGATTAGTATTTAGTAGTCCAGTACTTATCCTACAGTGCCACACAAGTACTCCTGCTTGAAAAGTATAACTATTCAAAAAATAATTTGAAAATGGAAAAAGATATTTATATCTCAAGTAAAACCCATTGCTGCCAAGTAGGTTCTGACTCCTATATGACCATGTAGGGCTGATTCTTTACCACCACCACCACTCACCTATTGGTTTGCTGCAATGTGGTGACTTGTATGGTGCTGTGATACTGGAAGCTATGCCCACAGTATTTTCAATGCTGGCAGTGTCACCCAGAGTGGACAGTTTCAGCTTAGTTTACAATCTAAGACAGATTCAGAGAAGGAGAGGAAGACTACTTCTGAGTGTTTAGCCAATGATAATCTTATGTATAGCAGTGAAACACTGTCAGATAGCTCCAGAATATTGAATATTGAAATATGATGAGAAGGACCAGAATATTGTCAGATATAGTACAGGAAGATGAGCCCCTCGGCTTGGAAGGCACAGAAAATACAACTGGGGAAGATTTGCTTCCTCAAAGTTAACCTTGATGACACGAATGAAGAAAATTTTTCGTAACCTTCATTTGCTCAAAATGAGGAGAAAAAGATGCAAAAATCCACTAATAATTTGAACACAGAATGTATGAAATACCAATCTAGGGAAATAGGAATTTTTGTCAAAAATGAAGTGGAACACATAAACATCCATATTCTAGGCATTAGTGACCTGAAATAGACTGGTATTGGCCATTTTGAATCTGACAATCACTTATTTACTATGCAGAAAATGTCAAATTGAAGATGAATTGGGTCACATTCATCATCAAAAAGAACATTTCAAGATCTATCATGGAGTTTAATGCTATCTGTGATAGGATAATATCCATACTCCTATAAGTAAAATCAGTTAATACCATAATTACTCAGATTTGTGCAACAAACACTAAAGTCAGTGATGATGAAATTGAAGAATCCTACCAAATTCATCAGTCTGAAATTGATCAAATATGCAATCAAAATACATTGCTAATTACTGGTGGTTGGGATGCAAAGGTTGGAAACAAAGGAAGTATCAGTCCTCGGAAAATATTGCTTTGGTGATAGAAATGATGCTGAGGATCTCAGGATAGATTTTGTAAGACTTCTTTGTTGCAAATACCTTTTTAAACAACGTAAAAATGACTGTAAATGTGGACTTCACCAGATGGGATATGCAGATATCAAACTGACAATATCAGTGAAAATGGTGGGAAAACAAGTCCAAAACAAGGCCAGGGCAGACTGTGAATTCATGCTGAAGATAATTAAAACAAGTTGACAGGAGCCAAAATATGACCTTGAACATAACCCACTTGAATTTTGAGATCATCTCGAGAACAGATTTGATGCATTAGACACTAAGGACCAAAGATGAGAAGAGTTCTTGGGTGACATCAAGAACATCACACAGGAAGAAAGCAAGACATAATTAAGAAGGCAAGAAAGAAGAAGGAAAAAAAAATGGATGTCAAAAAAGACTCTGAAACTTGCTTTCTAGTGTAGCGATACTAAAGCAAAATGGAAGAATTGGGGGAGTAAAACTCAGAAGAAAAAATTTCAAATATCATATAGAGAAGACAGAGTCAAATATTATAATGAAATGTGCGATGACCTTAAGATAGAAAATCAAAAGGGAAGAACACGCTCAGCATTTCTCAAGCTTAATGAACTGAAGAAAATTTCAAGCCTTAACTTGTAATACAGATTGAATGATGAAAACAGCATTAAAAGAAGATAGAAGGAATACAAAGAATGATTGTACCAAAAAGAAAAGGTTCAGCCATTTCAAGAGTTAGTATATGATCAGTACCCAGTGGTACTGAAGGAAGAAGTCCAAGCTGCACTGAACGCACTAGCAAAGAACAAGACTCTGGGAATTGAAGGAATATAAATTGAAGCCTTTCAAAAAACTGATACAACACTGGACACATTCACTCTTCTATGCCAAAAAAATTGGTGAACTGGTAGGAAGAGATCCATATATCTGTCATTGCAAAGAGAAGTGACCCAAGGAATGTGGAAGTCATCAGACAATATCACTAATATCATATGTAAGTAAAATTTTACTCAAGATAATTAAAAAATGGCTGCAACATTACATAGACAGGCAATTGCCAGAGGTTCAAGCCAGATATGGACAAGGACATGGAATGAGGGATATCATTGCTGAAATCAGATGCATCTTGGCTGAAGGCAGAGAATACCAGAAAAAATGTTTACCTGTGCTTTATTGACCATGCAAAGGCTGTATGGATCATGACAAGTTATGGATCACATTGTGGAGTCTGATTATTCTGAAACACTTAATTGTGCTCATGAGGAACTTGTATATGGAGCAAGAGACAGTTGTGCAAACAGAAAAAGAGGTCGCTGAATGGTTTAAAATCAGGAACTGTGTGTGCCAGGATTGTATTCTTTTACCATACTTAATCAACCTGTATACTGAGCAAATAATCCAAGAATCTGTATTATATGGAGAAGAGCGTATTGGAGGTAGATTGATTAACAACCTGTGATCCAAAGATAATACAACCTTACTTGCTGAAAATGAAGAGGACTTAAAAGACTTACAGTTGAAGATCAAAGACCACAGCCTTCAGTATGGGTT
>NW_006408576.1:2088487-2095144 GCF_000296735.1 Chrysochloris asiatica
CCCACAAGCCTGTCCCCCGCCCATCAACACACAGCCCCTCTCCCTCCCTGAGTCCAGAGTTCCCAGCCATTCCATCTCTCCACGTCATCATCTCTGCCTCCATCTCTGGTGTCACTGCTTCTCTGGGTAGGGTCCCACACTCTACTCTTCTCCATTGACGGTCCCAGGGACCTCTGTTCCCGGACTTCAAAATCAACCACTCCTCTCCTTTTGTTACAAAATGTCTACCTTTACATTTCCGATCCTCACAGTCAGTCCTGATAGCAATTATTTACTATTGTACCCACAAGAGTCTTATCCCTATCTCCTTTCATCAACCCCATCTAGACAGATTAGAAACCAATCAGTGGAGATTCTACCTTCCCCCGCACCCTCTGAAACTAAGCTCCAACATGAAAACTTGTAAGCCAGTCACTTTGTGCCTTTGTAGCTCCGCCCCCCCGCCACACACACCCCATTTTGAGGAGCCAATGTCTAAGTTGCCCATCCCTGTCAACCCTGTGTACCGAAGGGGTGGGAATGATCTTTGTTGTAAAGATTTGTTCTCGCTTTTGAGCTACTACATCCATAAGTATAGGTTAAGTTCATCAAATTGTAGCAGATTACACTTTTTTTCCCCTTTTCTTTCTTCCTCTAGTTGAGTTCTGATCATCCAGACATTATGCCAGGTCAAGTGGGTACTGTCTGTAAGTATGGGTGTTCTTGTGCATCTCTCTTCACTTCATATCAGCTGGACGCTTCACTCCCCGCTCTAGTCCTCTGTGGATATGTCACTATCTCTGGGCCCAGGAGTCCCCAGGTCTTGCCACACTGCTCGTCTCCACCCAGATTCACAGGAGTCTATTGAATGTGGTCAGACTTAGCTCACAAATTCACTGCTGTTTTGCCCCCATATCCCCTTATCAGTGACCAGTGTAGTCACCAGCCAGACCACATACCTGCTCATGTATTCTTGGGGTGCAGTGGGGAGGATTGTAGAACATTTTAAGGTCAGATTTTTTTTTTTTTAATTTCAGCTTAATTTAATTAAGTTGAAAAAAATAGAATATTTTTGGGGGAAGTTTTCCTTCATTTTATTTCATGTCAACTATATAGCTGTAAATAAATCATTTTTATATTTTAACTTTGACTTTTTTTCATCTTGGTGAAAAATGTAGCAGATATAGGAAAAAGGGCATAATTATTAATTCTGCATAAATCTGACATTTTATTACTCTAATAAACTAATAACCAAGCAACACTGTTTCTCTAAGATTTTAAGATATTAAAAGTGACAAAATAGTATGCTTTTATGTGTGAAAATCAATAAAATTCCTTCCATGAGATCCTTGTATTTTTTGGTATGGGCCTGTTGTTTCAAGCATCTCTAACTGAGGTGAAATTACACTTAGGAATTCTTAGTAGAAGTTAAGTTGTTCATTGTTTATAATCCCATAGGGAAAAATTCCAGTAATTTAAAATTCCAAAATTTCTTCAGTTCTTAATTTGATTGCTCTTATTTATTAAGAATGTATCAATAAATTGATTTTTGAAAAGTTTATGTGAGATTTATTTATTTTTTGATTCTTAAATATATTAGATTGCATTTCTATGAAAGATAAATTGGTCACTTGCTCATAACCTTTGTTGCTCACAATTTGGTTGATGTTGATCTTTGGCCTTTTGATATTTATTGTTGGAAGAGAAGAAAATGGAGGCTATTATTTAATTTGCCTGAATGTTTGTAAGATATGTAGATGGTTGTTTTTATTTTTCCTTTTTAAACATTTAACTTTGCCAAGACTTTTGGCCAAATTGTTGTTATTGATGTTAGTTGCCATCCAGTCGGTACCAACTTATAGCAACCCTGTGCATGACAGAACGAAATACTGCTCAGTCCTGGGCCAAACTCAGAATTGTTGCCATGCTTGAGCCTATTGATGCTGCAACTTTGCCAGTCCATCTCACTGGGGGTCTTCCTCTTTTTCTCTGACCCTTCACCTTAACAAACATGATATCCTTCTCCTGTGACTGGTCCCTCCTGACAGTATGTCCAAAGTATGAGAGACGAAGTTTGGCCATCCTGGTCTCCAAGGAGCACTCTGGCTGCACTTCTTCCAACATGTATCTGTTGGTTCTTTTGGCAGCCCATGGCACTTTCAGTATTCTCCTCCAACACCATAACTCAAAAATATCAATTTTTCTACAGTCTTCCTTGTTCACTGTCCAGCTTTCACTTATGAGGTTATTGAAAATATGATGACTTGGGTCAGGTGCACCTTAGTCCACAAGCTTACATCTTTGCTCTTCAACACTTGAAAATGTTTTGTGTAGCAGATTTGCCTAATACAATACGTCATTTGATTTCTTGACTGCTACTTCCATGAGTATTGATGGTTGATTCAAGATGAATGAAGTCCTTGAGAGCTTCAATCTTTTCTCCCTATATGAGAAATGTTGTTTATGGTCCAGTAGAGAGGATTTTTGTTTTCTTCACATTGAGATGCAATAAATACCGAAGGTTGTGGTCTTTGTTCTTCATTGATAAGTATTTTAAGTCCTCTTCACTTTCAGCAAGCAAGGTTATATCAATTGCTTATCGCAGGTTGTTAATGAGTCTTCCTCCAATCTTGATGCCACATTTTTCTTCATATAATCCAACTTCTCGGATTATTTGCTCATTATACAGGTTGAATAAGTAGGTGAAAGAATACAACCCTGTCGCACACCGTTCTTAATTTTAAAGCCTACAGTGTTCCTATATTCTGTTCAAACAGCTGCCTCTTGGTCCATGTAGAGATTCCTCATGAGTACAATTAAGTGTTCAGGAATCCTCATACTTCACAATGTTGCCCATAGCTTGTCATCATCCACATAATTGAAAGCCAGTGCTTAGTCAATAAAGCACAGGTAAACGTCTTTCTGGTATTCTCTGCCTTCAGCCAAGATCCATCGGACATCAGCAAAGATATCCCTCATTCCACGTCCTCTTCTGAATCTGGCTTGAACCTCTGAAAGTTGAGAACAGCTTGCAGCTGTTTCTGTATTACCTTTATTAGTAAAACTATACTCACATTGGATACCAAAGATATTGTGTGATGATTTCCGCATTCCATTGGGTCACCTCTCTTTGGAATAGACACCAATACAGATCTCTTCCAATCAGTTAACCAGATAGTTGTCTTCCAAATTTCTTGGCATAGATGAGTGGGGGCCTCCAGGGCTGCCTCACTTTCTTGAAAGATTTCAATTTTTATTCCATCAATTCTTGATGCTTTGTTCTTTGCCAATTCTTTGAATACACCTTGGACTTCTTCCTTCAGTCTCATTGGCTCTTGATCATAAGCTACCTCTTGAAATGGTTGAACATAAAACATTTCCTTTTGTTACAGTGACTGTGTATTCCATCTTCTTTTGATGCTTTCTGCATCATTCAATAATTTCCCTGGAGAATCCTTCAATAATGAAACTCGAGGCTTTAATTTTTTCTTCAGTTCCCACAGCTTGAGAAATGCTGAGCATATTCTTCCCTGTTGGTTTTCTGACTCCAGATCTTTGCACATTTCATTATAATGTTTGACTTGGTCTTCTTGAGCTGACCTTTGAAATTTTCTGTACAGCTCTGTACCTCCTTTTTTCTTCCACATCGTTAACATCTCTATGCTGGAGAGCAAGATTCAGTGTCTCTTCTGTTATTTTGATCTTTTCCTTCTTTATTATCTTCTTAATGACTTTTTTCTTCTTGTGTTATGTTCTTGATGTTATCCCAGAACTCTTCTAGTCGTCGGTCTTTCATGTTTAAGGTATCAAATCTGTTCTTCAGATGATCTCTAAATTCAGGTATATATATACATATATAAAATGTACTCATATTTTGGCTCTCATGGACTTATCATTTTCTTCAGCTTGAATTTGCATATGAGCAATTGATCGTCTGTTCAACAATCTGCCCCTGGCCTTATCTCTTATGTTGTATAAAGAATGTATTTGAAATGAACAAATCATTGATTTTGCAGAATTTTATCATGAAATATCCAGCATCATTTCTATCACCAAGTCCATATTTTCCAACTACTGCCCCTTCCTCTTTGTTTCCAACCTTTTCATTCCAATCACCAATAATAATCAATACATCTTGATTGCATGTTTGATCAATTTCAGATTGAAGAAATTCATAGAATTCTTCTATTTCGTCCTCACTGGCTGTAGTGGTTGTTGTATACATTTGAATAATAATGGTATTAACTGGTCTTCCCTGTAGATGCATGGATATTATCCTATTACAAACAACGTTGTATCTCCTGACTGATCTGGATATGTTCTTTTTGACAATGAAGGCAACACTATTCCTCTTCAATTTACCATTCTCAGCACGGTAAACCATGTGTTTGTCAGTTTCAAAATGGCCAATACAAGTCCATATCAGCTCCCTAATGCCTAAGATATCGATGTTGATGCGTTCCATTTCATTTTTGACAACCTCCAATTTTCCTAGATTTATACTTTATACATCACATGATCCTGTTATTAATGGATGTTTACAACATGATATCCTTATCCAGTGACTTGTCCCTCTTGATAATATGTCCAAAGTAATGTCCGAAGTATACGAGACGAAGTCTGGCCATCCTGGCTTCCAAGGAGCACTCTGGCTGGAGTTCTTCCAACACAGATCTATTGGTTCTTTTGGCAGTTCATGGTACTTTTAATATTCTCATCCAATATCCTCTTTGCCTAAGGCCTTTTTCTTCTCATGGATAACTGTTATATATGTGGCAGCCATTTCGTGCCTCTTGTATGTGACATTTTTTATCTTTTCTCTTTCTACATTTTAGAACACTTTACTAAGTGTATCCCAAATCTCTTGTTGGCATACTCATAGTATTAATTTCCATATTTAGTTCCTCCGAGGAAGATTCATATTCTTCTCTAGTATGATATTTTTCTGAATTTGTTCCTCAACTCTTCTTAAAATTTTTGAATCATATTGGCTACTTTGTTTCATCTCAATGATTGTAATGTCCTCTATATAAAAACAGTTATCCCATTTTATTCCTCTGGTTCTTATTCCTATTCCATTTGTGTAGCATTCCATTGTTTGTTTATCCATTCTTCCATTGATGGACTGTCTCCATCCTTTCCTATTGTGAATAGTGCCAAAGTGAACCTGGGTGTGCATGTCATGGCTCTTATTTTGGGAATAAATAAATACCAAGTTCAGGGATTGCAGGATTGTGTAGACCCATCTTTTTGAAGAAGTGCCATGCAATTTTCCACAGTGCTTGCACCCTTTAACAATCCCACCAGTAATGTACCAGAGTCCCAGTCTCTCCCCACCCTCGCCTCCATTTGTTGCTTTCTGTTTTATTGAACTTTGCTATTAATGACAGTGTAACATGATATGACATTGTTATTGTGATTTGCATACCTTCATTATTAGCTAAACCCAGCTTCTCTGATTATTTGCTCAGCATAAAGTTTGAATGAGTATGGTGAAAGAATACAACCTTGTCACACACCTTTTTAAATTTTAAACCATTCAGTGTTCCCATGTTCTGTTCAAACAGCTGCTTCTTGGCCCAGGTACAGATTCCTCATGAGCACAATGAAGTGTTCTGGAGTACTCATACTTCTCAGTGTTCTCCATAGCTTGTCATGATCCACACAATCGAAAGCCTTTGCGTAGTCAATAAAGCACAGGTAAACATCTTTCTGATATTCTCTGCTTTCAGCCAAGATCTATCATACATCAAAAATTAATGATTTTTAGTTATTGTGTTGGGAGGAGAATATTGAAGGTGCCATGGGCTGCCAAAAGAACCAACAGATCTGTTTTGGAAGAAGGGCAGCTAGAGTGCTCCTTAGAGGCCAAGATGGCCAAACTTAGTCTCTCATTTTGTTGTTGTTGTTAAGTGCCATCGAGTCGGTTCCGACTTTGGACATATTGTCAGGAGGGAGAAGTCGCTGGAGAAGGATATCATGTTTGGTAAAGTGGAGGGTCAGAGAAAAAGAGGAAGACCCCCAATGAGATGGGTTGGCCAAGTGGCAGCATCGATGGACTCAAGTGTGGGAACAGTAGTAAGGTTGGCCCAGGATTGGGCACTGTTTCATTGTGCTGAGCATAAGGTTGCTATGGGTCGGTATTGACTCGGTGGCAGCTAACAACAACATTAGGCAAAAGATGGATGCAAATCAAAACAATAATGTCTTCTATTATTACACCAGCATTTTTGGTTAATGGGAGTCCTAGTGTGGTGCTGTGGGTTAATGTGATGGACTACAAGGTCAGTTTGAACTGCAAGGCCGGTGGTTTAAAGCTCAACAACCACTCCTTGTAACCCCTATACATGGTTGCTCTGAGTTGGAACCATCTCAGCGACATTTAATAACAAAAACAAACTGACTAATGATCAGGAGCAATTTTGCTTTTATTTGCTGATTGCTGAATGTCATCTGTAGTGAAGTGTTTGATCATGCCCTCTGCCCATTTTTTTTTAATGTTTTATTGTGAATTATACAATAGTTTACATTAGAGAACTTTAGTTTTACATTCATTCCATCGTATATCATCTCATTGCCATGGTTCCAATCCCCTGCATGCATCATCAACCAACCAAAGGGTATATCCTAGAAACCCGCCCCCTACACTCCCCCGCCCCCAGTTTTTGGCCCACAGTC
>NW_006408576.1:2096366-2098331 GCF_000296735.1 Chrysochloris asiatica
GCTGTAGCCCCATTTTAGGTATTCCAATCAGTCATAGGCAGAAGATGGATTTACAAGCCTTCTAGTGTGATGTTTCTGACTATTCCTTTCTCTCCCTCTCCAGTGTCTACTCTGTGCTGCCCAGTCAGGGAAGCGCCGGAAGTCCTTAGATCTCTGCCCATTTTTAAATTGGGCTTTTTTTTTTTTCTTGTAGAGGTGCTGCTGTTGTTGTTGTTAAGTGCCGTCGAGTCGGTTCCGACCCATAACGACCCTGTACAGGGTTTCCGAGGCTGTAAATCTTTACGGGAGCAGAGCGCCTCTTCTTTCTTCCGTGGAGCCACTGGCAGTTTCGAACTGTTGGCCTTAAGGTTCGTAGCCCAATTCGTAACCACTACGCTACCAGAGCTCCTTAGAGGTGCTGCTAAGTGCCATCAAAAGGTGTTGTTGTTGTTGTTAGGTACCATCGATTCAGTATCGACCCATAGCGACCTTATGCACAGCAGAACGAAACAGTGCCCAATACTGGTCTAACCTCACTACTGTTGCCATGCTTGAGTTCATCGATGCTGCCACTTGACCCATCCATCTCATTAGGGGTCTTCCTGCTGTTACTTTGCCAATCCATCTCTCTGGGGGTCTTCCTCTTTTACTCTGACCCTCCACCTTACCAAACATAATACCCTCCTCCAGCGACTGGTCCTTCCTGACAATATGTCCGAAGTATGAGAGACGAAGTTTGGCCATCCTGGCCTCCAGGGAGCACTCTGGCTGCACTTCTTCCAACACAGATCTGTTGGTTCTTCTGGCAGCCCATAGCACTTTCAATATTCTCCTTCAACACCATAACTCAAAAGCTTCAATTCTTCTATGGTCTTCCTTATTCACTGTCCAGGTTTTGCATGCATATGAGGTTATTGAAAACACCATGGCTTGGGTCAGGCGCACCTGAGTCCTCAAGCTGACACATTTGTTATTCAACACTTTAAAAAGGTCTTGTGCAGCAGATTTGCCTAATGCAGTACATCATTTGATTTCTTCACTGCTGCCTCCAGGAGAGTTGGTAGTTGATCCAAGAAGAACCAGTACTAGTTTGATTTAATCAATGTCGTCTTGGTCTAGATTTTGAGGTCCAGAAGTGAGAGGCTTCAAACTTTGTTCTTCTTAAGTAATGGCTTTGCTTATCTGTAGTCTTATGCCTTTCAATAAAAATGATTTTGTGTTAGTTGTTAGGTGTCATTGAGTCTTTTTTGACTTATGGTGACATTTTCAAAACAGAATGAAGCCCTGCTAGGTCCTGTGTCATCTTTATTATCAGTACACTTATGCTCCTTACTACAACCAGTGTACCAATCCATCTCATTGGGGTCATCCTCTTTGTCACTGATGCTCCATTTTACCTAGCATGATGTTCTTCTCTACAACTGGTCCCTCCTACTAATCTGTCCAATGTATGAGAGTTGAAGTCTCACCATTCTGGCTTATACAGGATATTCTGACTCAACTTCTTCCAACACAGATTTGTTTGTTCTCCTGGCAGTCCATGGTACTTTCAGTATTATTTCTTCAGCACTGTAACTCAAATCATCAATTTTCCACTGTCTTCATTCTGCATTGTCCTACTTCTACATGCAAGTGAGGCTGTTGAAAATACTATAGCCTGGTCAGGTGCATAAAAAGTTATTGATCAGTTTTTCCATATATTTAAAGGATGATTTGGAATCTGAATTGACATTGCATTATATCTGTAGACTCCTTTGGGTAATGTTGACATTTGCACATGAGCAAATTGACATTCTATCCATGAGCATGATATAGTCTTCATTTATTTATTTATTTTTTAATTTAAAGTTTTTATTGTGGATTGAGTAAAACTTTCAAGGGCAGATCATCAGTTTTACATTCAACAAATCGTACACCTTATTTCACCACAATGATTATAATCCCCTCCATGTACCATCAGTTACCAGTTTTCTCTCTACTCACTTT
>NW_006408576.1:2099106-2102815 GCF_000296735.1 Chrysochloris asiatica
TAAGGTTCACACAGACCTTGGGGACCAGTGCTTATCCTATGGTGTCAGACCAGTGTAAAGGAATCCACTTTGCAGAATCTTTCAGTGAGTTCCAATAATTTTCTTGCTGAGTCTTTGAAAATTTCTATATATAGGGTCATGTCATCTGCAAATAGAAACTTGCTTCTTCTTTGTCAATTTGGATACATTTAATTTCCTCTTTTGCTTTATATCTCTTATACTCTTGGTTTCCAGCACTGTATTTCATAGGAGCAGTGATAAAGGTTATCTTTGATTGCTTTCTGTTTGCAGAGGGAAAGCTTTCAGTGTCACTGTGCTGAGAGTAAATTTGGTCATTGGATTTGTATATTGTTCTTATAAAGTGCCGTCGAGTCTGTTCCCACCCATAGCGACCCTGTATAGGGTTTCCAAGGAGCAGCTGGTGAGCTTGAACCAGCAACCTTGCAGTTCAAATGGCTTTGCACGCTGATGCATTAACCCACAGAACCACACCAGGATTTGTATATATGTCAGTAATAATGTAGAAGAATTCCCTTTCTTTTCTTATGATTTTGAATATTTTTATCAGAAATTAATGGTGGATTTTGACAAATGCCTTTTCTGCATCAATCTATATGAGTTTGTGGCTCTTTTCCTTTCTGTGTTTATGTGGTGGCATAACTTGATTGTTTTCCTAATATTGAGCCCTGCTTACATACCTGTTATGAATCCCATATTTTTTGATATGTTGTTAGATTTTATTGACAAGAATTTTTTGAGAATTTTTACATGTATGTTCATGATAGATATTGGTCTAAAATTTTCTTTTCTCGTGATACCCTTGCCTAGTTTTGGTGTGAGAATTATGCTTGCCTCATAAAACATATTCACGAGTTTTCCACCTTTCTCTATGTTATAGAATACTTTGAGTAGAACTGGTATAATCTCTTCTTTGAATGTTTTATAGAATTCACCTGTAAAGTCATCTGGACCCTGACTTTTATTTGTTGGGAATTTTTGCATGACCTTATCAATTTCTTCTTTTGTTATAGGTCTGTTCCAGTTACCTACTTCTGCCTGTGTTAATTTAGGTAAATTGAGTTTTTCTGAAACTCTTTCCACTTCTAGATTTTCAAATTTGTTACAGTATAGTTTTTCTTAGTATATTGTAATTATGCTTTTTATTTCTGTTGTTTCTGTTGTAATGCCAGGCCTATAATTTCCTATGCATGTTATTTGTATCTTGTTCTTTTCTTTTTGTTAGATTTGTCAATGGTTTGTCAATTTTATTACTCCTTTCAAAGAACTAGATGTCTTGTTGAGTCTGTCTACTGTATCCTGTTTCATTTATTTCAGCTCTAATCTTTATTATTTCTTTTATTCTGGTGGTAGCAGGCTTACTTTGCTGGTCTTTAACTAATTCTTTGGAGATGTGTCAATGTGTTAATTTTTTTATATTTATATATTTTTTGGATGTGCATGTTTATTACTATAAATGCCATCTAAGAACTGCTTTTGCTGTTTCCCAAAAGGTATGGTATGTTGTGTTTTCATTTGCTTCAAGGAATTTTTTAATTTCATTTTTTATTTGTTGTATTACTCCTGATGTGGTGCTATAGGATAAGCACTGGTCTGTGAACCACAGGGGTAGTGGTTAAACCCACCAGCTACTCCTCAGAAAGCCTATACAGGGATGCTGAGTGGAAATGATTTGACAGCACCTAACAACAACATATTAACCAGTAGCTTTTGAGGAGAGTGTTATTTAGTTTTCATGTATTGGATTTTGCTTCCTTGATCTTCTTATTGTTGATTTCTGATTGTATAGTGTTGTGATCTAAGGATATGGTTTGATGTTTTAAAGTTCATTGAGGCTCGTTTTGTTGCCTAACATATGGTCTATTCTGGAGAATGTTGCATGTGCACTGATAAAGAAGGTGTATTGCATTGTTGTTGGGTTGAGTGCTCTGTATAAATCTGTGAAATCAAGTTGATTTTTTGGTATGTTGTGAAGCATTAATTTTCTTTGAGGTTAACTTATAATCTATTAACTTTTCCCTCCATTTCAAACAGTCTGTTTTATCCTGCAATCTACCTGACCTCCTCAGCCTCTGGATCTCTGTTCCTATGTGTTTACCATCTTTCACATTGTAATCATTTTGATAGTAAAATGACCTCCCAGATCCTCTGAATATGTTAGAGTTTTGTTCTGTTCTAGACACTTGCCTCTGTTGATTGAGTTCCGGGTGGTGCTGTCACATAAGTCAGTCTTTGGTTGTCATCTGTTCTTGTTAGTTTTCAACCCAAAGAACTCCCTTTAAGATATTTTGAAGCACAGGGTTGGTTTTGGAAAAATACTTTAGCTTTTATTTTTCTCAGAATGTATTTATTATTCCCCCACCCCCACCCCATCACATTTGATTGACAGCTTTGCTGGGTAGACAATTCTTGGTTGGCAGTTTTTTTTTTTTTTTTCTTTCAGGGTTCCAATATGTCTCGCCATTGCCTTCTTGCCTGTGTGGTTTCTGCTGAAAGATCATAAACTTAATCTAATTTGCTTGCCATTTTATGTAACACTTTTCTTTTCCCTAGCTGCTTTCAGGATTCTGTCCTTATCTTTGATTTTGGAGAGCGTGATTATTATATGTTTTGGTGATTTTCTTTTGGGGTCTATCCTTCCTGGGGCTCATTGAGCTTCTTGAATGCTTTTCCTTTTTCAGGATGTTAGGGATATTTTCTTCCAGAAGCTCCTCTACTAACTCCTCTGTGGACTTGTGTGATTCTTCCTGTTCTGAATTGCCAATAATTCTTTTTTTTTTCACTTCACTGAAAACTGTTTATTGGCCTTTTGAATAGAAACCGGAATTTATTTGCCAGGAAGGATGATCCTATCATACTTCTGCTGGAACCAGCGCATGGCCTCCTCTTTGCTGATTCTGTGTTTGGCCGCACTGCAACCTGTCCTGCGCTTCTTGTATGTGATGCTGAAACATGGCCTGACTGTAGATACCAATGCTAGGGTCATATTCGATTCCCAGATCAATGTGCTCCTGAATCCCAAAACCGAAGTTTCTGGTATCTGGAAAGGTATTTTTTGTAACTCATACTTCCACACCTTTAGACCTCTCTCCAGGAACTCCTTTGCCTTGGTTCCATGAATTGTGCAGTGGATGGTAATCTTTTCATTTCTCCTAATGCCAAAGGACCCAAAGGTGTATCTAGCTTTGGACAACACAGGGGCCTGGCCAGTCAGCTGCTCCAGCACCTTTGCTGCCTGAGTCAGTCTGTCTCCACTTTCCCCAATGCAGATGTTGAGGCAGAGTTTGCAGATGTAAAGTTCCCAATGGGGTTCTCTTTTTCACCTTGGGGTGCCCCATGATGGATAACAGGAAGAAAATATGAGGTTTGGAATGCCAGTAATTCTTAAGTTATTCCTTTTCACATTGTCCAACATAAACGTAAGATTTTCTTCAGATTTTTTTAAAATCCCTTTTTTCTGCTTGCTCGTCTGTCTTAGTAGTATTGAGAAATTTGTCTTCCAGCTTGCTGGTTCTAGCTTCCTCTCTTCATTTCTACTCCTTTGCCCTTTCAGTGGATTGTCTATTGCTGATATTGTATTATTAATCATTTGGACCTCTTTTTGTAGGTTTTGAATTATCTCCAGTGCTGTATCTATATTATTTGATGGTTTCTGTAGCACTTTCCTGACTTCTTCATTATTTTTCTCAAC
>NW_006408576.1:2103118-2104490 GCF_000296735.1 Chrysochloris asiatica
TAGCAGGTGTTGGCTGTCTATCTGTTGTATAGCAGCTAGTATTGGCTCTTGCGTAGATGGTGGGATATTATAGGGTGTGATTGTAGCTTAGCTATATGATGACAATTGCTGTCTCCTCTTGAGTAGCATTGTAAGAGAAAGATCCCACTCAACATTAAAAGGGGGGCAAAGCAAAACACAAACAAAAAAACCCATAATAAGATAGTCTAAGTTTTTTTTCTCCTAGTGGGAGACAGTTCACAGCTGAGCAGATCCATGCACATGTGCAATAGAACCTTCTTGGGGTGAGAGGGGTGTCCAATCGCCCAGGCACTCCATCTAGTCACCCAAATAGTGATGCACAGACAGAGAAAGGGAAATGGGCAGATGAAAAATTGTTCATACCTTTAGCTCTAAATTTCAGTCAGGTCCCTGTGATGGGGTTTCTGTCCTGTAGTCATATTTGTTGCCCCCTTTAGTGTGTTTTTAAAAGATGTTGGCTTTATACACTGTTCTTATATAGTAACTGGTGTTGGCTCTTTCCTTTATGTTGGGGCTTTACAGGGTGCAAATGTGGCTTGGCTGCATGGCCAGAGCTGCTTTCCTTTGTTAGCTAAGGCTGGAATTTAAAAATTCCAGCCCAAGTAGGAGGGCCAACTTCAGGGCTAATTGCAAAAATCAGATGTCATAAGAGCCTGCAGACCTCTGGTGCCAACTGAGATTTTCAGTTACTTCCTCTGTGCGCGTGGGAATATTCTCCCTCTGTGCAGCTCAGGGAAACGCTGTCAATTGTACATTGTGGGTGCAATGTTGGACCCTTTTGTGGGAGCACTCCCACCCACGTGAAGACACCTGGGCTGGGCAGAGAGGGGGGTGACAGGGAAGAGCACGAGAGGAAGAAAAAAACAAACAAACAAAAAAAAACAAAATCTTCACACCTCTTTTTACAGAAGTCACTGAGTGGTTTTCACACTTGCTGGCTTGTTGTGACCCTGCCCTCCACCCTCCGTTAAGGAAAGGACCTTCAGTTGCCTGATTGAAAAGTCACTTTCTTTACTATTACTCCTAAGATTTCTTCTTTGGTAGCCCCCGAAACTACTTTCCCCTACTTTATATTAAATTGAAAGCTTCAGGACTGCCCCGGCAAAGCATTTTTCCTGGTTTCTCTGTGCCTCAGCTGAAGAGACTTTGCTGAGTTTCTTATTCATGGTAGACTCTTAAATAATGTTGTCTGTCATGATTATTAAGTGGCAGTGTTATTTTTCATCATTAAGGTTTCTAAGTAGTGATTGCTGCTTTATATCAAAGCTACTGAATTTTGTTTGTTCATATTATTTCCTGCATTTTTAGTGGTATCTCATTAATTCTTATGGTGACTGTGTGCTGTGGAGTC
>NW_006408576.1:2106514-2108467 GCF_000296735.1 Chrysochloris asiatica
GACTTGAACTACCGACCTTGTGGTTCAAACAGACTTGCAGTCCAGTGCATTAACCCACATTGCCACACTAGGACTCTGAATATAGGATTAGTGGGTGGGAAAGTTTAATTATTAGATTTCTTGCTGTATCTTCTAAACAAAAAAAAGTTCCTTTCTTATCTTATTTTTAAGTCATATATTGTACCAGTTGTTTTGTTTCCTGAAGTATTTCAAGTTATTTTGAATTCACTTTTTTCTCCTATTCTGAATGTGAGTATATTCCCAGTAAATACACCTAAGATAATGACAACAAGTTTGTCTCAGTACTTAATTGAATATGCCACTGTTTCTTGCCATAGAGAAGAAAGATATTGCAAACAGGTTTATGTCAGATATGTTGGCATATGCTTCTGTATGAAACTGCCAAAAGTAATTTATTTAATTTTTTATCACAGCAATAATTCTAACCTACTTGTGATATGAATAGCTGGAAAAATCACTTTTAACAATTTAAATGGAGAAAGGTCAAACTACACAATTAAAACTAGGTTCCACTGATTCCTCAGTGCAATGCAGAAATATTAACAATTTAAGATAATCTTATAATTAAAGAAAGGACATGGCTTTAGAGGTGAAGATTCGGGTTCCATGTTTGTTCCTGAGATTTTCTTCATTGAATATTCTATGTAACCAAATCATTCTCAGATTCATGATTAGTAAAAAGACAACATTATGAAATCTGATTTATTTGAAACCATATGTATCTCTGCAATGGAAAAAAAAATGATTAGACAAAGAGAATTATGAAAATTACACAAAATAGACTAAATAAATAAATAAAGCTATTTCTTTATCATGCCTTCTTTTGGGTAAATGGGTTATGGTATGTTTTATTTCAGTTTCCCTTTTAAATAAATTATATGTAGAGAGAGAGATCGTTCTGGTGTGATGCTGGGGGATAATGCACTGGACTGCAAGGTTGGTTTGAAGCAAAAAGTTGGTGGTTCAAATTCACCAGCTGTTCCTCGGAAACCCTATACAGAGTTTCCATGAGTCAGCACTGACTCAATGGCACTTAACAACAGGAACATATTTATATATGTTGTTAGGACATCTGGTGTGGTGCCTTTGGATCAACACTGGACAGGGAACCACAAGGCCCGCAGTTCAAATCCACCAGCTGCTTCTCGGAAACTCTAAATATGGTTGCTATGAGTTGGAATTAATTGACTTGACAGCACTTAACCATGAAAACATGTTGTTATGCACAGTCATGTCAGCTCTGACTCATGGTGACCCTATACACAACAGAATGAAACACTGCTCAGTCCTGTGTCTTCACAATTGTTGTTATACTTGAGCTCACTGCGGCTGCCACTGTGCCAATCCATCTCGATAGGAGTCTTCCTCTCTTTTGCTGGCCTTCCATTTTACCAAGCATTATGTCATTCTCCAGGCACTGGTCCCCTATGACAACATGTCTAAAATATGAGAGAAAAAATCTTGCCATTCTGACTTCTAAGGAGCAGTCTGGATGTACTTCTGATTGGTTTGTTCTTCTGTCAGTACATGGTATATTTTATATTCTTCTCCAAAACCATAATTTAAATGCATCGATTCTTCTGTGGTCTTCCTTATTCATTGTTCAAGTTTCACATGAATATGAGAAGACTGAAATACCATTGCTTGGGCCAAGCACACCTTAGTTGTCAAACCGATATTTTCGCTTTTCAATACTTTAAAGATGTCTTTTGCAGCAGATTTGCCTAATGTGATACGTCATTTGATTTCTTGACTGATGCTTCCATGAGCGTTGATTGTGCATCCAAGTAGAATGAAATTTATCATTAGACTTCTGACAACTTCTATTATTAGAGTCTTTGATTTGAGATGAGAAAAACAAACACATAAACTTACTTCACTAAAGAAGTGATTAGCTTAAAATGAATTTAAAGCCTTTTCATTTTAATTATA
>NW_006408576.1:2108896-2113236 GCF_000296735.1 Chrysochloris asiatica
TGAACAACTAATTTCTTATTTTACCTGAAATGTTTGAATACTCATGTATATAGGCTAAAAATGGTAATTTTCCTCCCTTGAATTTAACATATTGTTGTTGTTAAGTGAATTTAGCATTTTATCCAGAAAAATTATGTACCCATAAAAGTTAATTCTGTTAATTTACAATACTTTTTATGCCTTTGGACCTATTTCTACTGTTTACAAATTTGAAGTTATAAAGTATTGAACATAGTAGTGAATATATTAACTTCACTAACTTTTGAGCTTTGTGTTCCTTTCAGAGTTTCTTAAGTGCCTAGAATAGTGTCTGGCATATATGAGATACTCAATGCATAATAATTGCATTAAAATTTAGGAATTAAAATCATTTCGTTGAAGACAAATTTTCAAATTTTAACAGTTTATGTTATAGAACTATGTCTCCTCTCCATAGATACCATGGTATTTAATGATTTGTACCAACTGGACTGGGTCAGGGGTCTCAGTGGCATATATCACCTCAATGATGTGATATAATATGATGCAATTATCCCCATGATATAATGTTATGAGATTCACTCTGATCTGATGTAGCTATCCATGTGTTTTAAATCCTCACTTCAATGATGTGTATGAGGCCAGGTACAATTTACAGGATTCTGTTCTCTCGTGAGTCATTCTCTTTTAAGATATAGAAGGAGAAGTGAGCAGAGCTTAAAGGGACCTACTACTCCCAAGGTAGAAGGGTCATGAACACAGTGCATCCTTCAGACCTGTGAACCCTGCACTGTAAAACTCCTGTTGTTGTAATTGTTGTTGTTAAGTGTTGTTGAGTTGGTTCAGACTCACAGACCCTGTATAGGGTTTCCGAGGAGTGGGTTTGAACTGCCAACCTGTGGTTAGAAGTCCAGTGCTTATCCTGCAGTGCCACACCAGGAATCCCTTCTGAAGCTTATCAATCCAGAGAAAGTATGATGCCAAGACACATGGAGAACATAAAGGAATATCGGGTCTACAGATGCTGATAGGAGACAAGGATTTTCTCTAGAGCCTACAAAGAGAAAGCTTTCCCCTAGAATCAGCACTCTGAATTTGGACTGAGAGTCTCCTGAATGGTAAAAGAATACATTTATGTTTGTTAAAACCATCAAACTGTGGTACTTCTGTTATAACAGTATTAGATGATTAAGACAGATATTAAGTGTAACTCCACTGGAAAGTGGATAAATCTAAGCCTGGGGAAAATCTACTAACATTGTTATAAATCTAATTTTATTTCCTTTATTTTGTTTCAAAAGTGATTCTTTCATCTGTGCTTTAAAAAAATCACAGTGTTCGTGAATTTCCCAGTTTTTGATTACTGAGGCATGGCAATACACATTATTATAATGCTATTTTTTTCATTATTTATACACTTTCATCTTCTTTATGATTTTAAAATGCTGGTATTGTTTATAAAATCTAATCATCACTATTGCTATCAATATGAAGCCCTGAAATAAATGAAGAATTTCAATATGCTTGTTGCTTTTCAAAGAGAAATTCATTATTGGGAGAAATCCCTTATTATTAAAATGATCCTTCTTATAATTGCCATTTTCAAATTATTAAAGTTGCTTCAGTTAAATATTTTTCAACTCTCACAATAGTAATTAATATGAGGATAGTATATATTTCAATGGCATCACATTTATCCCGAAAAGAACATTTAAAAATCAATCCTGAAGTACCACACTCGCAATGACAGGACTTTATCTGTATGCCTACAAGGAAGGCCGGTTAATGCAACTATTTTCACAATCACTAATTTCAAAGATGAGGAAATTGAAGCTTTCTACCAACTTCTGCTGTCTGAAATTGATGAAACATGCAGTCAAGATACACTGATAATTACTGGTGATTGGAATCAGAAAGTTGGAAACAAAAAAGAAAGATTGGTTGTTGGGAATTATGGCCTTGGTGATAAAAACAGTTCCAGAAACCACAAGGTAGAGTTTACAAGACAAATAAATTATTCATTGCAAATGACACATGTTAATTATACAAGTGGACCTTGCTTGATGGAATGCAGGGAATCAAATCCACTGCATCTGTGTTAAGAGATGAAGGATAAATTCAGTATCATCAGTCAGAACAAACCAGGGACCAACTGAAGAACAGACTATTAGTTGCTCATATGCAATTTCAACTTGTGGCTGGAGAAAAGTAAAATAAGTGTATGAGAGCCAACATATGGCCTTGAGTATATCCCATTTTAACTTAGAGACCATTTTAAGAATGTTGTTGTTAAGTGCCATCTAGTGAGTTCCAACTCATAGTGATCCTGTATAGGGTTTCCAAAGAACAGTTGATGAGTTTGAACCGCTGACCTTCTGGTTTGAAGTCTAGTGCTCATAGCACCACACCAGAAGAATAGACTCGACAAACTGAACATTAACAATCTTAATTAGAGCAGACGAGTTGTAAGACGTCATCATGAACATTAAACATGAATAAAGCAAATCCAACCCAAACCCAACCCACTGTCATCAAGTTGATTTGGATTCAGAGTGTCCTTTTTGGACAGAGCAGAACTTTTATCAGTCATTGCATATGAAACTTCCCAGAAATGGGTTGTTAATTTGGAACAGCTGATTCTTCAGATAAGGTGACACCTGGAAGGAACTGACAGTTGAAGGCTACGCCTCAGTCTTAAACTCCTGCAAGTCGAATTAAGCACCATCCACCACAGTTTATCTGTGCAACTTTAAGATCTATTTATTTGTATACATTTTGGAAACAGTTTCCTTTGAGAGCCAGTTTTCCTTAAGGGAAGTTTAGAAAAGGAAGTTAGTGGGTACATTATAAGACTATTGCTACATGTAATTTGGGACCTTGGTTTGATGTTATAGTATAAACACTGAATAAACACTTGACTGGTAACCACAGTGTTGCAGTGCAAACCCATCATCCACTCTTGAAAACTCTCTATATAGAGTTGCTATATGTCAACAGCAACTCCTCAGTGCACAGCAACAGTGTTGTGATTGCTATTGATACAATCTCCCTCACTTTGCATCCATTTGAGATTACTTTAATCTCCATTAGTTCATCTGGTGATCTTGATGACATACCTGTCCTAGATTCTCACTATGCTTTTGCTACACTTGTACATTTACTATTAAATTTTATTTTGTAGTACAAAGATACATGTAAATGGATCTTCTGGCTTTCAAATATGTACCTCACTGTGTAACCTATATCTATCTGTTTTTGATGATAAAGATGAATTGCTCCTGCCAAGATAATGTCTCCTCTGGTAGTATAGTGGTTACGAGTTGGTCTGCTAACCTCAAGGTCAGCATTTGGAAACTACCAGCCGTTCTGCAGTAGAAAGATGAGGCTTTCTGCTCCTGTAAAGATTTATTTACAGCCTCAGAAACCCTACATAGGGTCACTATGAGTCAGAACTGACTCCACGGCACACCACCACCACCACCACCATCACCACCACCACTACCACCTTTCCTTCAAGGAGTCTGAAGTGCTTGCAGTACAGTAGAGTTCAATAAAATATTTGCTCTGTCCCTTCTGGATGTTTTCTTCTATTGAGGCCTGGGATCCTGCATTAAACAGAGCACAGAGTTGTGAGGACACTGATAAAAAATTCCCCAGTTGCATCAGTGAGATTTATATTTGGGTCACACCTAAGCCCATGCCTTTGTTTCTATGCACATGTATTTTTACAGTACCACATGAACGTTGTTTATTTAAATATGCACTTCATCCTGTATAATTTTGTTCATTTTCTTAAAGTATAATCTTTGAGCTAGGCAATTCAGCTATTCCTTCGATAAGCTGTTTTATTCTCACTTCAGCTATTTCAGGGTGGTACAATATGTGATATGATCAGTGGACACCTTGAGCATGCACTCATTCTTGTATCTCATTCACTAAAAAGTGGAATCTTTGGTATCTGTTTATACTGCTGGATCAGACTTTCTGCTATATAATAGTGGTATCATTTTCATGAAAAAAAAAAAAATTAAATCACTTGTTCGAAGATGAAGGTTGTTCAGATTCCGTAAGAAGTTGTGTCACACCAAGGACCCATATTGCTTTCTGTTGTTGGCAGATTGCACATTTGGGAGCACCAATACCTAGATAGCCCATGGCAAGTGGAAATATACACTGTTTAGCAAAAGCATAGTTTTCATCTTTAGCTATTCTGTTCATGTGACCATAAACCATCCTAAGTTTGATGGCTGACGTTACTCGTTAAGGTTGACTGGCCAAATAATTTTGTATGCTATTTATTATATTTCACTTCCATTGTTGTTAGATTCCATCGAGAGTATCTAGTCATAGCAACCTTATGC
>NW_006408576.1:2114735-2116606 GCF_000296735.1 Chrysochloris asiatica
ATTCTTCTTGGATCAACTATCATCACTCATGGAAGCAGCAGTCAAGAAATCAAACAATTTATTGCATTAGGCAGATATGCTGCACAAGACCTTTTGAAAGTGTTGAAGAGCAAAGATGTCAACTTGAAGACTGAGGTGCACCTGACCCAAGCCATGGTATGTATTTTCAATAACCTCAAATGCATGTGAAAGCTGGACAGTGAATAAGGAAGACCATAGCAGAATTGATGCTTTTGAATTATGGTGTTGGAGAAGAATCTTGAAGGTGCCATGGGCTGCCAAAAGAACCAAAAGATTTGTTTTGGAAGAAGTGCAGCCAGAGTGTTCATTTGAGGTCAAGATGACGAAACTTTGTCTCTCATACTTCGGACATATTTAGGGAGCAGTCGCTGGAGAGGATATTATGTTTGGTAAGGTGGAGGGTCAGAGAAAAAGAGAAACTCCCCCGCCCCCCCCATGAGATGGATTGGCTAAGTGGCAGCATCGATGGACTCAAGCATGGCAACAGTAGTAAGGTTGGCTCAGGATTGGGCAGTGTTTCATTCTGCTGTGCATAATGTCGCTTTGGGTACCGACTCGATGGCACCTAACAACAACAACCAAATCTGGCCATCCTGGTTTCTAAGGAGCAATCTATTTCTACTGCTTCCAAAACGGATTTGTTTCTTCTTTTGGCATCCATTGTACTTATAATAGTCTCCTCCAACACCATAAATGAAATATATCAATTCTTCTACTATAGTCTTCCTTATTCGTTGTCCAATTTTCACATGCATATGAGGCTATTGAAAATACCACAGCTTAGGTTAGGTGTACCTTAGTACTCAAACTGACATCTTTCCTCTTTAACACTTTGAAGAGGTCTTGTGCAACAGATTTGCCTAATACAGTACGGTATTTCATTTCTTGACTGCTGCTTCCATCAGTGTTGATGGTGGATGTAAGCAAAATGAAGTATTTGGTAACTTCAATCTTTTCTCCATTTGTATGGATGTTACTTATTTGTCTAGGGTGAGGATTTCTGTTTTGGTTTCATTGAGGTGCAACCCATACTGAAGGCTGTGATCTTTGATCTTCATCAGTAAATATTTCAAATCATTTGTACTTTCAGCAAGCAAGGTTGTATCATTTGTATATTGCAGGTTGTTAATCTTCCTCCAATCCTGATGTCAATCTTCTTTATATAATCCAGCTTCTTAGATTATGTGTTTAGCACACAGATTTAATAAGTATGGCAAAAGACTACAAACCCGGCACATACCTTTCCTAATTTCAAACCACTTACTGTCCCCTTGTTCTGTTTGAACAACTGCTTCTTTGTCTATGTACATTTTCTTCATGAGCACAGTTAAGTGTTCTGGAATACTCATTCTCTGCAATGTTGTCCATAGATTGTCATGATCCACACAATTGAAAGCCTTCGGATAGTCAGTAAAGGTCATATAGGCATGATTATGTTATTCTCTGCTTTTAAAGAGGATGTGTCTGATATCAGCAATTATACCTATTGTTCCATGTCCTCATCTAAATCTGTCTTGAACCTCTGGCAGGTTCGTATCACTGTATGGTGGCAACCATTTTTGAATTATCTTTAGCAGATTTTACTTGCATGTGATACTAATGATATTGTATGATCAATTTTGCATTCTGTTGGATCACTGCTCTTTGGAATGACGTCATATGTGAATATCTACCTTGGCAAAGTAGATGCTTTCCAAATTTCCTGGCATTGATGAGGGAGTGCCTCCAGTGCCACTTTTTTGAAAGATTACACTATGTATTCCATTAATACCTGGAGCCTTTTTCTCTAATTTCTTCCTTCAGAATTGTTGGTTCTTTTTCAGATGCTAGCTTTTGAAGTGGTTGAACAT
>NW_006408576.1:2118571-2124433 GCF_000296735.1 Chrysochloris asiatica
GTTAGATTTTTCCTAAGTAGTTTATCTTTTGGGTGGCTATTGTAAATGTTATTGTTTTCCCAATTTCCTTTTCAGTGCTGTGTTTATCCATGTGTAAAGAAATTCAACTGATTTTTGCATGGTGTTATTGTACCTTGCCACATTGCTAAATCTTTCAATTAGTTCCAGTAATTTAGTATTTGATATTTTCTATGCAAAGAGTTGAACTTCTATGCCAATTTAGATAGCTTTAATTTCTCTCTCTTGCTTTGTAGTTTTAGCTAAGGCTTCCAACTCAATATTAAATAGTAGTTGTGATAAAGAGTTTCCTTTTCTGGTTCCTGTTCACAAAGGGGATGCTTTCAGTTTCTCTCCATTAAGAGTAATGTTGACTGTTGGATTTGTATATATGCCATAGATTATGTTGAGAAATTTACCTTATATTCCTTTTTTTTGGTTATTTTATGAAGAATGTTGGATTTTGTCAAATACCATTTTTTTAATCAATCATGTGGTTATTTTTGTATGATAATGTGGTTATTTTCCTTTGTTTTAATTATGTGGTGGATTACACTGAGTTTTTTTCTAATATCGAACTATCCTTGCCTACCTGGTGTGAATCCCACTTGGTCATTATGTTATTTTTTTTGAAACGTTGTTGAGTTCTATTGGTTAGAATTTTCATGGGAATTTTGCATCTATGTACATGAAAGATATTGGTCTGTAATTTTCCTTTTTTTAGTGATTGCCTTTGATATGAGAGTTATGCTGCCCTATTAAAATGTGCTTGGGAGTTTTCCATCCTTTTCTGTGTTCTAGAATAGTTTCAGTAGAATTGTCAGCTCTTCTCTGAATGTTTTTGGTAGAATTCAACACTTAAGTCTTCTCTACCCAAACTCTTTTTTGTTGGGAAATATGACCTGATTCATATCATCTTTTGTTGTAGGTCTAATTTTCCACTTCATTCTGTGTTCGTTTAGGTAGATTGTGTTTTTCTAAGTATTTGTCCATTTCTTCTAGATTTTCAAATTTGTTAGAGTACACTTCTCCATAGCAATATGATGTTATCCTTCTTATTGCTGTTGGTTCTATTGTGACGTCACCCATATAGTTTCTTATTTGTGTTATTTGCATCTTCTAATTTTTTCCTTTTGTTTGATTTGATGATGATTTATCAATTTCTTTAATCCTTTTAAATAAGCAACTTCTTTTCTTGTTGATTCTAATTTTTTTTTTCCTGTTTACTATTTCATTTATTTCTGCTTTAATTTTTATAATGGTCTTTTATTCTGGTAGCTCTGACTGACTTTTCTGCTTATTTTTCTAATTGTTAGAGATGTTGCATTAGTGTGTTGACTTTGGTTCTTTCTTCTTTTGGGATGTGTATGTTTATTGTTATAAATTGCCTTCAAAGCACTGTTTTCAATTTGTCTCAAATGTTGAATTTTTGTTTTCATTTGATTGAAGAAATATTTATATTAATCTTATGGATTTATATTTGCAGTTTTTACATTGTTTCCAATTCTTTATGTATTTTTGTTTGTTTCTATAGTATGGTTAGCTGAGTTCTTCCCTGTTTTCCTCGACCTTTCCATTAGTCATTTTGTTGTTGTTAAGTGCTGTCGAGTTGGTTGTGAACCATAGTGACCCTATATAGGGTTTCCAAGGAGCAGATGGTGAGCTTGAACTACTGACCTTGCAGTTAAAACCACTTTGCAGTCTGGTGCATTAACTCACAGTACCACATCAGGACTCCATTAGCCATTTGTTGTTGTTGCTATGTGCCATGGAGTGGGTTCCGACTCATAGTGACCTTGTACAGAATTTCTGAGGCTGTAAATCTATACGGGAGCAGAAAGCTTCATCTTTCTTCCACAGAACAGCTGGTAGTTTTGAACTGCTGACAGTGAGATTAGCAGCCCAATTCATAACCACTACGCTACCAGAGCTCCGTCATTTGGAGGTACATAAATATTATTGTCTTGAATTCTTTTTCAGGTAGTTTCCAATATCGTTTTATCCTCAAAATGTTTTCTAGCTCTGCCTCTTGGTCACTTATTTGATCCATTCTCTTCTCCTTTTTTTTCCTTTAAGTTTTTATTATGGATTGAGTGAAAGTTTACAGGGCAGATCATCAGTTTTACATTCAACAAATCATACAACTTGTTTCATCACAATGATTACATTCCCTCCATGCACCCCATCAGTCAACAGTATTCTCTCGATTCACTTTAGCGCTCTTCTTTAAAAAAACACTCAGACATATGTAATAAATTACACCATCAAAGGGCACATTTTGCAAGTCTGCCTCCTGGCCACTATCTCTTAGTCTGTCTCTTCCCATGAATCTAGAGTCTTCAGCTGCTCCCTTTGTCCATGTCCCCATCTCTGCCTCCATCTCTGGTGTCGCTGCTTCTCTAGATAAGGTCCCACATTCAGCTTGTGCTCTTTTCCCTTGATGGTCCTAGAGTCCTTTGTTTCTGGACTGTAAGATTAACTGCTCTCCCATTTTTATAACAAAACTTCTACCTTTACAATTGTGACAGTCACAATTAGTCATGATAACACTTACTATTGAATAATAAGAATCTTAATCTCTCTCTTTCTCTCTCTCTTTTTTTTTTTTGCAAGTTCTTAAATTACTATATTTGTATTGCGTATAATCAACAACATTTATCAGGGGGGCTTCAAAAAGTTTGTGGGAAAATTCCATTTTTTTTTTTTTTAATGTTTTATTGTGAGTTATGTGATAGTTTACATAAGAGAATCCCCATATCTTTTTACCGGACCCAACAAGATGAAAACTATTTAGTGGGGACTCTTTCTTCTCCCACACACTCTTAAACTAAACTCCCTTTGTGCCTTTATCACCCCCTCATTTTAGCTAGTCAATGTATAAGTTGCCTGTCCCTATCTACCCTGTGTACAGAGGGGATCGCATTGATACTTGATGTGAAGATTCGTTCCCTCTCTGTTGGAAGTCCTGGTGTGGCACTTTGGGTTAATGTGCCAGACTGCAAAACTGTTTGAACTTCAAGGTTGGTGGTTCAAGCCCACCAGCTGCTCCTCGGAAACCCTATATAGGGTCACTATGGGTCAGAAGTGACTTGATGCACTTAGCAACAACAACAACAACCTCCATTGAGTTATAGGTCAGGTTCATCAGACTGTAGCAATTTACCCTTGTTTCCTTTATCAAAAATTGTTTTTGTTTTGTTTCTTTTTTTTAAATCTTCCTCTAGTTGAGTTCTGATTATCAAACCATCAAGGCCAGGTCAAATGGGTATTATCTGCAAGTTCTTGTGCATCTCCCCTCACTTCGTATCAGTTGGATGCTTCACTCTGAGCTATTCTGTTTTGTTTCTTTGTGTGAATAGAAATTGTTTTTTTTCCAAGACTTTGTGGTGTATTGTATTTATATTAACTTGTTGATTGCATGTTGGTATATCCTTAGGCACCTGCCAACTGCTTCCTGTTGGTTGTGATTGGGAGATAGAAGCTTATGCTTTATTCACTATTTGTTCAGCCCAGTTTAGAATGAATTTAGCTGATAGTAGCTCTTGTCAATTATCAGGTGTATGTTATTTTGGTTAATTACTGTCAAGTTGGATCCTACTAATAGTAACTCTGAATAGGGTTTCCAAAGAGCAGTTGGTTTGAACCACTGACCTTGTGATTCAAACTGACCTTGCAGTCTAGATGTTATCCTACAGTGCTACAGCAGTACGCCATTAGGTATATAGCAGCTAGTATTGACTGTTGCCTGGTTGATAGGGTTGTTGTTGTTGTTGTTGTTAGGTGCCATCGAGTCGGTACCCACTCATAGTGACCTTATGCATAGCAGAATGAAACACTGCCCAATCCTGGGTCAACCTCACTACTGTTGTCATGCTTGAGTTGTAGAGGGTATGCTTATGACTGGTCTGTATCGGCATAGTTGCTGTCTCCTGTTTGTTGAGTCAAGAAGAGAAAGCACATACCTAAGAGAGAAAGAAAACAAATAAACAGACAAACAACAGTTTAAAAAAGAAAAGAAAAGCATGCCATGGCTAGAGAAAGAATACAAAACCATAAAATGGAAAAGAGAGAATGGAGAAAAAAAAATTAAACCACTGAAGAGATAAAATTGGATGAAAAGGATCTAAACATAATAAAGGACAGGGTGAGTAAAAAGGGAAAAAGATCAGAGAGTAGTAAAGAAAAACCGAAGTATTTCTGTCCCATAGGATAAGAGGTTTGACTAGTCCAGGACTGGCCGGAACCAGCTTTGCAGGTTTGGAACCTCAGATTTCACATACCTGGGTTGGTGCTACTAGCTCCCATCCTACTTTAGTGTGGCTCTGACTTTCTGGAGAGCAGGAACTTAGCTGGGAATGTATGTGGGTGGAGGCTGGTCACCCATTTGGTCACTAGGGTAATGTGAAGTACAAGAAAAAAAAAAAAATGCACCTTTTTCTCTGCCAGTAAGGGGTATACCTCTGCACCACCAAATGTCCTCAGCCTTCAAAGCAGCCTGTGAAAGTTCAAGATGTCCTTGGCCTGCCTGACCACATCTTCAGCTACTTCTCCTAGTAAGGGCTAGTCCAGGGCTGGCCAGTGCTAGATCAGCAGGTTTGGAGCAGGTCTCACCATAATCCAGGCTTCCGGGTTGGTGCGGCTAGCTCCTAACTCCTTTTTGAGTTTACAACTCTGCTGCTCACCACCTTATGGCTCTAACTGCTGGGAGAGCAAGAACTTTGCTGGGCATGCACATGGGTGGGACCTGGCATACTTCTGAGGATCACTCAGGGAATGTGGGGAATTAGAAAAAAAATTGCACCTTTACCTCCATGAGTCAACTACGTTTCTGCAATGCCAATATACTGCCTTGCATCTGAAGCTAATGACAAAAGATTAAGATGGCCATGCCATTTGTGATTGGCTAGCTCAGATCATCAGTCTGTCTTCTTCTTCTTTTTTTTTTTTAACTGCATCTGTTCACCTTTCTCTACTTTTGTTTTTATGTGCCCTGGAGTCGGTTCCAACTCATAGCAACCCTGCACAGGCTTTCTGAGGCTGTAAATCTTTACAGGTGCAGAAAGCCTCATCTTTCTCCCATGGAACAGCTAGTAGTTTCAAACTGCTGACCATGAGATTAGCAGCCCAATTTGTAACCATTAGTAAGCATTAAATCCACATCTCTGTCCCTTCATTTGAAGCTCAGAGTTCCAGGACTCTGCATCTACTTAACTGGGTTTCCTTTATCTTTGTTGTAGAGGGTCTGGTCTGTGTAGCGTTTTTGCCTAGTCTGTCATTTTGTTGCCTCCCGCAACATCATTTTTACTTTGGATTATTTGCATTTTCTCTTTTTTTCTTGTCATTTTTGCTAAAAGTTTAGCAAAAGTCTTTTATTTTAATTTTATTTGATTAATCTTTTTAAGAAATCAAATTTAGTATGTTGATTCTCTGTTGTTTTTCTGTTCTCTATTTCTTAGTTTTACTCTTCATTACATCCTTTCTTCTGGAAACTTTGGGCTGTATTTTTCCATATTTTTCTAGTTCCTCTACTAAACATTTTCTTTCTTAACATATATAAATTTGCCTTTGATAACTACTTGTGATGTCCCCTATAAATTATCGTATGCTGTCCTTTTGTTTTGATTTGTCTCTGAATATTTTTAAATTTCCTTTGTGCTTTCATACATGGTTATTTAGTAGTGTTTTGAATTTTCACCTATTTGTGAATTTTACAATTTTTCCTTAACTGACTTCTAGGAAGTAAAATAACTGAAATAAAATATTCAATAGCAGAGATTAACTGTAAATTTGAGCTGGCAAAAAAAAAAAAATCATTGAATTTTAAGGTGTTGTTGTTAGGTACTGCTGAGTCGCTTCAGATTTATA
>NW_006408576.1:2124913-2133517 GCF_000296735.1 Chrysochloris asiatica
TCATCTTGATTATTCATTGCCCAACTTACCTGCATATGAGTTTATTGAAAATACCATGACTTGGGTCAGGCACACCTTAGCCCTCAAACTGATACCTTTGCTCTTGAACACTTAAGGAGATCTTTTGTGGCAGATTTGCCTAATGCAGTCTGTCTTTGATTTATTGACTGTTGTTTCCACTGTCAAGATTGTGCATCCAGGTAAAACCAAGTCTTTGACAACTTCACTCTTTTCTCCACTTATCATGATGTTATTTATTGATCCAATTTTCAGGATCTTTATTGTCTTTACACTTAGATGTGATCCATACTGAAGGTTGTAGTCTTTGATCTTCATTAGTAAGTATTTAAATCCTCTTAGCTTCTGGCAAGTAAGGTTGTGTCATCTGCATATCACAGATTGAGATTGTTAATGAGTCTTCCTCCAGTCCTGCTGTCATGTTGTTCTTCTTATAATTCATCTTTTTGGATCATTTACAGAACATACAAATTGAATAAATATAAATAATATATAAATAAATAAAAATAAAGGGATACAACCCTGGCTCATACCTTTCCAGATTTAAAACCATTGAGTGTTCCATTGTTCTGTTCTACTACTGCCTATTGGTCAATGTACAGGTTCCTGATGAGCACAATTAAGTGTTCTGGAATACTCACTCTTCAAAATGTTAGCCAATGGTTGTAATGGTCTACTCATTTAAAAGCTTTTGTATAGATAATAAAGCACAAGTTGATGTCTTTTTCATATTAATTTATTTCAGCCAAGATCCATCTCTTGATAGCAATAATATCCTTCATTCCACATCCTTTTAAGAATCAGCTTGGATTTCTTAAAATTCCCTGTCTATGTACTGTTTCAACCATTTTTGAATAATTATAAACAAAAATTTACTTCCATATGATATTAATAATTTTATTTAATGATTTTCACATTTCGTTGTATCACATATCTTTGGAATGGGCACAGATATGGATCTCTTTCAATCAGGTGAATACATAATTGTCTTTCAAATTTCCTGGTATAGATAAGTGAGTTCCTGCTGAATCAGTTTGTTTGAATACTTTAATTTGTATTCTGTCAATACCTGGAGTCTTGTTTTCTTGCCTGTGCCTTCAGTGCTGCTTGGACTTCCTTCACTACCATTGGTTCTTTATCATACACTACCTCTTACAACTGTTGAACGTTTACCATTTCTTTTTGGTATAGTGACTGTGTATCCTTTCTATCTTCTTTTGATACTGTCTGCATCATTCAGTATTTTTTTTTAACTGTATAAAATGACATTATTTTCATTTTGCACACTTTAATTTCAGAACAAAATACAGCAAACGAACACAATGCACAACATCTAACTTCACTCCTGAGTAAGGGAGGGAGACAGAGCCTGAGGGCCTTACATCTTGCCTTATGCACAAGGCCCAGGAGCAAAACTAACCATTAGTTATCAGCAGAGGGACCAGGTGGGACAGGGCCACTCAAAGCTGTTGTGGGAACCACAGGGACACTATAGAGAGGGCACAAGTTTTGTAGGTAGAAATGCCTAATCTACTTCTTCCATGTGAGATGCATCCTCATCACCCTCAACGGGGGTGGAGGTATTGCATCAGGAACAGCAGTACTGGGTTTTTAAGCTGTTAGTTCATCTTCATCAATGCCTAAACCCAGCTTGATCCTGTGGTAGATGTGGTTGGAGTGGGTCTGGGAATACTCAAGGGAAAAGCCAGAAGACAATAGTGCAGTTTCAAAGAGCAGGACCACTAGGTCCTTTACAGCTTTGTTGTTCTTGTCTGCTTCAGCCTTCTGCCTCAGTGTCTCCATGATGGAGTGATCTGGATTGAACTCCGGGTGTTTTTTGGCCATCATGTAGCCCACCAATTGTAGAGTTGTCCCGAAGTGCCTGGGCTTTCATGATCTATTCTGTATTGGCCATCCAGTATTATATACTAGTCACAATGCAGCTGAAGACACAAGTCTTTTGGAGATTGTTACCTTCTCAATCTTATACAAGAATTCCTTCACGAGCTTGCAGAGGTTCTCAAACTTGACCTTACTCTCTTCCATTTCCTTCTTCTCCTGTGGTAGCTCTAGGCCTTCCTTGGTAACTGAGACCAGGCTCTTCCCATCCACATTCTTGAGCTGTTGTACACCGTTATCGTTGAAATGCTCGGTCATATAAACTGCCTCAAAGCCCCGCTTCCATACTCATTCCACAAAAGCAGAATTGGTTACCTGCTCTTTGCTCTTGCCAGTGATATAATAAATAGACTTCTGGTTTCCTTCATGGAAGAACCATACTCAGAGAGACAAGTCATTTCATCTCTAGACTGGGAAGTATGATAGCACAGCAGCTCAGAAAGTCATCGCCAGTTAGTAGAGTCCTCATGAATTCCAAGCTTCACGTTCTTAGAGAATGCCTCATAGGATTTCTTATAGTTCTCCTTGTCTTCTGCCAACTCAGAGAAGAGCTCAAGGCACTTTTTGACAAAGGTTTTTTGAATTGCCTTCAAGATTTTGCTCTGCTGGAACATTTCCTGGGAGATGTTTAGGAGTAGGTCCTCTAAGTCCACCACACCTCAGATGATTGAGATACCCTGGTATTAACTCATCACAGCTGTCCATTATGAACACATGTTGTTATTTTTCTTCTTATTCTCAAAGAGATCAAAGGGAGCCCAGCATGAATAGCAATGCCCTGAATTCCAACTGACTTTCTACAGAGAAATGCTTCACTGACAAATGGTCTTCCCAGTCATTTGTAAGGCTCTCGTAGAACTCCCCATATTCCTCCAGGGTGATGTCATCAGGATTTCTGGTCCAAATGGGCTTGGTCTTGTTTAGTTATTCATGGTCAATGCATTTCTCATTAATCTTCTTGGTCTTCTTGTTCTTGTCCTTACCACTATCATCTTCCCCATCTGAGCTTACATCTTCAATCTTAGGCTTCTCTTTTTCATCCTGTCTTCTTTTTTACCTTTCTTTTCCTCTGCCTCATCACCACTGATTTCTTTTTCTCACTCTCCAGATGAAGGGTGATGGGATAGCCCATGAGTTGCGATTGCTTCTTCACTACTTCTTTCACTCTCCACTTCTCTAGGTACTCTGCCTGGTCTTCTTTAAGGTGCAGAATCACTTTGATACCCCACCAATGGGTTCACCATGGTCAGCATGAACAGCACAGGAACCTCCAGTAGAAGACTCCCAGGCATACTACTCATCATCATTATGCTTTGTGATCACAACCACTTGCTCTGCTGCCAAACAGGCAGAATAAAAGCCAACACCAAATTGCCCAATCATGGAAATGTCTGTACCAGCCTGCAGAGCCTTTATAAATGCTTTGATACCAGACTTGGCAATGGTTTCCATATAGTTTATTAGATCAGTCTTGATCATGCCAATGCTGGTATCCACCAGAGTTAGAGTACATTCCTGGGGTTGGGGATGATGTCAATTTTCAGGTCTTTACCACTGACTTCGAAGGATCTGTCAGACTCTCATAGTGAATCTTGTCCAAGGCATCAGAAACATTTGACAGCAACTTCTGGAAGAAAATTCCCTTGTTGGAGTAGAAGATATTGATGATGAGTGATGTGATTGGGCAATCTCTGCCTGGAGGGTAACGGTCTCCACCACCTACTCTCCATGTTGCACTTCCTCAGGCATCTTGAAGGGGGAAGGGCTGCAAGTAGCAAGCAGCTGTGGGAAGGTGCTGAGTACAGCTCGTATGAGGCTCGCGAGTGTAACTCAAAAGAGTTCATCATTCAGTATTTTGCTTATAGACTCCTTCATTATGGAAATTCAAAACTTGAATATTTTTGTCAGTTCTTTCAGCTTGAAAAATGCTGTGCATGCTATGCCCTTTTGGGTTTCTTGTTTCAGGACTTTGCACATTTCATTGTTATAATTGACTATGTCTTCTCAGTCTTCCTTTTGAGAATATCTATTCAGCTGTTTTATTTCTTCATGTCTTTTGTTTGCTTTCACATCTGTGTGCTGGACAGCGCGTTTCAGAATCTATTCTGATGTCAGTTTGGGGCATTTCTTTATTTCCTGTCTTTTTGGCGACATTTTGTTTTCTTCCTGTATGGCTTTCTTGATGTCATTTCACAACTCTATGGTCTTCAATCATTAGTGCCTAATCTGTTCTTGAGATGGTCTCTAAATTCAGGTGGGATGTATTCAAGATCATATTTTGTCTCCTGAACTTGTTTCCATTTCCCTCAGCTTCAGCCTGAACTTGAATATAAGCAATTGATGGTCTGTTCCATAGTCAGCCACTCACCGTGTTTTGGTTGATGTTATGGAGGATTTCATTGTCTCTTCCCACAAATGTACTCATTATTATTCTTGTGTATTCTATTAGGTGAGGTCCAGAAGCATGGTCAACTTTAATATTGTTGAAAAGTGGCATTTCAATGAATAAATCATTGGTCTGGAAGAATTCTCTCATGCAGTCTCCAGCATCATTTCTATCACCAAGGCCATATTTTCCAACTACTGATCCTTCTTTCTTGTTCCCAAATTTCTCATTGTAATCATCAAAGCATCTTGGTTGCATGTTTGATCAGTTACAGACAGAAGAAGTTGGTAGAATTCTTCAATTTCATCATCATTGGGGCTTTAGTGATTGGTTTGTAAATTTGAATAATAGTTGTGTTGATGGGTCTTCCTTGTAGGTGTTTGGATATTATCCTATCACAGACAGCATTGTACTTAAAGATAGATCTTGAATTATTTATTTATTTGTTTATTTATGATGAATGTGACACTTTTCCTCTTCATTTTGTCATTCCCAGTGTAGTAATCTATTTGCTTATCAGATTCAAAATGTCCAATATCAGTCCATTTCAGCTCACTAATGTGTAAGATATCGATGTTTATGCATTCCATTTCATTTTTGACAACTTCCAATTTCATAGATTCATACTTTGTATATTCCATGTACCAATTATTAATGAATACTTACAGCTGTTTCTTCTCATTTTGAATTGTGCCCCATCAGCAAATAAAAGTTTTAAGAGCATTGTTCCATTCACATCATTATCTTACAACACCATACCAACACTCCATTTATAAACAAAGAAGTGTATAAACAGTGTAAACAACTTTGAAGTTGGCTTTGACACAGAATGCTGTGACAAAAAAAAAACAGCATAGACAAACTTTTAAAACTATCCTTGAGACCTTAATCTAGACAATCTCCCTAATAATTACTTTTGAACAAAGGATACAACATTTACCGACCTCAAAACTTGGAAAAAACACAAACATCCTAATCTTTGATGGCACACTGACCTGCATTATGTGAAACCAAACTGAGAATGTCACATAGAAAATTCTGAATGTCTGCTCATTCATCAAAAAATGACAATGGCAAAAAGATCTTTCTCTAGTGTCTTATTTTCTCTGAACATGGAGCGCTTGCTGAGACTCGGCCACCACTGACCTTAGCTGTAAGGGACTTATACTGAGTTCAAAGCATTGTCACATCCAAGACTTCTTCCAGAGAGCTCCCATTTAACACAAATGCCTGAAATCAAATGTTTGGCCTCTAACCATAGACCAGGGAGGCCTAATGTCTCTGTAGGGTAAGCATTAGACTGCTAACCATAAGGTAGGCAATTCAAAGCCACCAGCTTCTCCTTGGGAGAAAGATGAGGTTTTTTACTCCGGGAAATATTTACAGTCTCAGAAACCCTATCCAGGGTTGCTGAGTGGGAAGCAACTAGACTACAGTAAGGGAACCATTGAACAACTTTGTAATTGTAATATTCATTCTGATTCACTGGTTCTAAAATTAATTTCTTGAGGTTTAATTGCATGCTTTGCCATGATTACATTTCAATAAACTAAACAAGTTTATGCATGTCAAACGTGAGGATCTCACTACTGATTTATAAGATAAAAATCCTACACGATACTGCATTTGAGATACATTATTCTGGAATCAAAACCCAGGTTTCCAGCATGGTTAAACAGGAATTCTATCACTAAATCACTACAGCCCCATTCATTGTATGAGTATTAAAAAGTTGTATAT
This sequence comes from Chrysochloris asiatica, assembly GCF_000296735.1. NCBI lineage: Eukaryota > Metazoa > Chordata > Mammalia > Afrosoricida > Chrysochloridae > Chrysochloris > Chrysochloris asiatica. The sequence continues at coordinate 2,130,957 of NW_006408576.1, forward strand.
GTGGCATTCAGTTTAAAAAAATCTAAAAGGGAAAATCACTCTAGCAGCTGTTTGAAAAAAGCCCACACATTTGCATAATAAGTAGGACTAATTTGTTCCTACTCTCACAGCTTTGAGAAAAGGAAATGTCTTTGAAAAGGAGAACAGGAAAAGAACTCAGACAATAAGGCAGTTTTCCTAAAATCAATTTTCCCATAAGATACTCCTTAGCAACAAAATCATCCAAGCAAATTAAAGAGCATTTACAAGCTCTGCTTTCCCTGAGAGAATTACTATTGTGTTTGTGCTGCATGTCTACTTTGAAGTTACACTGCCCATGGAGTCCTAGTGTGGCGCTGTGGGTTAATGAGTCAGACTGCAAAGCCATTTGAACTGCAAGGTCGTCAGTTCAAGCTCACCAGCTGCTCCTTGGAAATCCTATACAGGGTCGCAATGGGTCGGAACCCATTCAACGGCACTTTACAGAAACAACAATTTAACAAATCCTCCTTAAATTGATCATTGTACCTGTTCAGGAAAGGAAAGTGTTTTCCCATATCAACCTATGGAATTGTCCTTAGCAATTCTTGTACAGTGAGTCTCATAGTAACATATTCCTTTGACTTTTGTTTATGCTGGAATGTCTCTAAGTTGCAATCGTTAGTGAATGGCAAGTTTTCAGGGTACAGAATTTTGAATGATTTTTTTTTTCCTGTCAGCACTTTAAGTATGTCATTTCACTGCCAGGCCTGCGTGGTTTCAGAGGAAAAGTAATTACTTAATCAAATTGATAAACATTTCTATATGATTTTCTCTTCTTCTGCTGCTTTCAAGATGGTGTGTTTATCATTGCTTTTGTTGATTATAACGTACCTCGGTTGAGATCTCTTTGGGTTTATCATACTTGATATTCCTTGAGCTTTATATGTGTGCAAATTCGTATCTTTTGAAAATTTCTATCAACTTCTTCAGTCTGAAATTGATGAAACATGTAATCAAGATACATTGATAATTACTGGTGATTGGGATATGAAAGATTGAATCAAAGAGGAAGGATCAGTAGTTGAAAAGTATGGCTTTGTGATAGAAATAATACTAGAGATAACATGATAGAATTTTGAAAGACCAAGGACTTCTTAATTACAAATACTTTTTCAACAATATAAATGGTGACTATTCATGTAGATCTCACCAGATAGAATACACAGGAATCAAGTCAATATTGTTTGTTGGAAAAGATGATGGAGAAGCTCAATGTCATTAGCCAAAACAAGGCCCTGAGGTCTGACTGTGTAGCACACCGTCAAGTGCTCATATGCAAGTTCAGACTGAAAATGAAGTAAATGAAAATAAGGTCACAAGAGCTGAAAAATACCTTGAATATCTCCCACCTGAATTTTGATATCATGTCAAGAACAGATGTGATGCATTAGAATTGTTGGACAACATCAAGAATATTATAAGTAAAGAAATAAAAACATCATTTAAAAGACAGAAAAGAAAGAAAAGACAGAAATGGATGTCTGAAGAAACTCTGAAACTTGTTCTTGAATATAGAGAGCTAAAATGACTTGACGTACTGAAGCTGAACAAAAATTTCTAAGGCAGCTCAAGAAGGCAAAGTCAAGTATTATAATAAACTATGCAAAGATCTGGAGTTAAAAAAAAACAACAGGGAAGAACACACTCAATACTCCTTAATGTGAAAGAACTGAAAGAAAATAATTTTAGCTTTGAGTTGCAGTATTGGAAGATTCTATGTGCAAAATATTGAATGAGGCAGAAAGAATCAAAAGAAGATAGAAGGAACACACAGAATCACTCTACCAAAAAAATAAAAAAATTTTTTTTTTCAATGTTCAGCCATTTCAACACCGTGTCTACAGTGCTACATCAGTTTGTTGAAACATTTCAGTCGGCAATCCATCAATTCCTATAGCCTTGTTTTTTCACCAATGCCTTCAGTGCAGTTAAGACTTCTTCCGACAATGCCATCTATCCTTGGTCATATGCTGCCTCTTTGAATGGTTGAACATAGATCTTTTTGCTAAAATAACTGTATTCTTTTACCTTCTTTTGATGCTTCCTGCCCCATTCAGTATTTTGTATTGCTCATTTTGTTTTTTAGTGCCTTTGAGTTGGTTCCAACTCATAGCAAACCTGTATAGGATTTCTGAGGAGCGGCTAGTGGATTTGAACTGCCAACCTTGTGGTTCATACTGACCAAGTGGTTGAGTGCTTATCCTACAGCACAACACCAGGACTCCATGTTTCTGTTGTTAGGTGGTGTCGAGTTGGTACTAGAGAATTCTTCAATATTGCAAGTGGAGGCCAAAATTTGTTCTTCAGTTCTTTCAGCTTCAGAAATGTTCAGTGTCTTCTTCCCTTTTGCACATTTAATCATAATACTCGACTTTGTCTTGTTGAGCTGTCCTTTAAATTTTCTATTCACCTCTTTTACTTCATCATTTCTTCCTGTTGCTTTAGTTTCTCTGCATTCAAGAGCTAGTTTCAGAGTCTCTTCTACATCCATTTTGGTCTTTTCTCCTTTCCTGTCCTTTTAATTTTTTTTTTTTTTTTTT
>NW_006408576.1:2134247-2135413 GCF_000296735.1 Chrysochloris asiatica
TATATATATATCACACTCTTTCATTCATCCTGTGTTTCTCTCCATGTATCTCCACACAACACTCTTTTTTTTCAAGTTTGTGTGTATATCACTATTTACATCTACCCCTTTAGCACTTGCATTCCTCCCTGTGTCTCCACCCATCTTCATCATTTTTCTGCCAATCTCTCTCTTTTTGTATATTGCCCTCCCTGTTACCCAAGTTAACAAGTGTCTACCCTCTCCCTTCCCTTCCACCTCTAGTAACCATCAAAGAATATTTCTTTAGTATGAAAATCTTTTCTTCAAAAAATAATGGTCTCATACACTATTTGTCCTTTAGTGATTGACTAATTTCACTCAGCATAATGTCCTCCAGGTTCATCTGTTTTGAGTTGGCTTACAGATTCATCATTATTCTTCAGGGTTGCATAGTATTCCATTATGTGTATGTACCAAAGATTGTTTATCCACTCTTCCATATGTGGGTATTTAGTCTGTCTCCATTTTTTTGGTATTGTGAATAGTAATGTGAGGAGCATCACTGTGCTACTACACACCTACTTGTGTCCTGGCTCTTATTTCTTGAGAGTATATAACAAATAGAGGAATTGTTGGGTCTTAAGGTATTTCTATTTCCAACTTTCTGAAGAAGCACCATGTATGATGCTCTAGATGTTGCTCCTTGACTCACCTGGTCATTGGTCATTAATGTCTAATGAATGCATAAAGCCAGTTATTTAGATGATTTCTAAATTCAAGTGGGATAAACTCAAGATCATATTTTGGTAATCATGAATTTGTTTCAATTTTCTCAAGCTTCAGCTTCAACTTGCATACAAGCAATTAATGGTCTGTTCTGCAGTCAGCTCCTAGCATTGTTTACGCTAATGGTATTGAGCTCCTCTATTGTCTTTTCCAACAGTTGTAATTAATTTGATTCTAGTGTATTCCATCTGGTGAGGTCTACATGTATAGTTGATATTTATGTTGTTGAACAAAGTATTTGCAATGAATGAATAGTTAGTCTTGCAAAATTATATAATGGGATCTCTGTCATCATGATGGAATTCCGTATTTTCATTGGAGCCAAATATTACAAAAAACTATGCAAAGATCTGGAGTTAGAAAACCAAAAAGCAAGAACATGCTCAGCATTTCTCAAGCTGGGGGAACTGAAGAAAAAA
>NW_006408576.1:2135913-2142408 GCF_000296735.1 Chrysochloris asiatica
GATTTCCAAATTTTGTGGATTCTTATTTCATGTGTTACATGTACCATTTTTAATGCACCTGTGTTTTCTTATTTTGAGTTTTGCACTGACAATAAATGAAAGTCTTGAAATCTTTGTTCTATCCAAGTTATGAAGGTCAACTGTACATTGAGGTAGCAGCTCTTCCTCAGTCATATTTTGAATAGTTTCCAACCAGAGGGATTTATCTCCTGGCATTATATCAGATATGTTCTACTGCTATTCAGAATACTTTCAGTGTCTAATCATTAAGACAGGAGAAAGATGAGGCTTTCTACTCCCATAAAGTTTTACAGCCTTGGAAACCTTGTGCAGGGTCACTATGAGTTGTAACGGACTCCATGGTACTTAACAACAATAACAACAACCATTAAGAAGTGTTCCACCTGCCCTTCTCCTTAGTCAGTCTTATTCTAGGAGTTCTGCTAAAATCTTCCACCAGTGGTGATCTGAGATTTAAAATACCACTGGCGAAGATTCAGGTATCACAGCAATGTACAAGTCACCTCACTGAACAAATGACAGCTTTGGAAATCCTATGGACCGCTCTACTTTGTCCTATAAGGTTATAATTACTTTGAATTAACTTAATGTAATGAGTTTGGTTTTTGTTGACTAGAGTTTTGGTTTTGGATGTTGAATTTTGTTAGATCAAATAATTTAATTCAAGAATTGTACTATATATATTTATATATATTGCCATTAAGTCCGATTCTGACTCACAGTAACCCTATAGGACACAGTAGAACTGCTCTTAATGATTTACTAGGCTGCAAGTTTTATGGAAGCAGATCCACAAGTCTTTTTCACTGTGCAGCTACAAGTGGGTTCAAACTGCTGACATTTTTGGGTTAGCAGCTAACCCTTTGACTTCTGTGTTGTCATTAAGTATAAAGTAGATAAATTGTCATTCAAATTTTCTAATGGGGGAAATCCTTTATAAATTCTCTTATTTTATGATTTTGTGTTTTCCTTGGAGTTTCTGTGACTACCATGTGATATGCTTGTTTGGACTAAAACAAAGCCTAAATCTGAAAAATTGAAATTATCATCCTTTAAATTTTTAGATAATTATTAATCACACATGCCAGGACAACATGAGCTAAAGTAATAGTTGTGGTATGGTGCTAGAGGATAAGCACTGAACCACAAGTTCTGTGATTCAAACCCACAAGCCACTCCTCAGAAACCCTATTTATACATGGTTGCTATGAGTTGAACCCAACTCAGTGGCAATTAATAGCAACAACAGTGTGTTACACATGTCTAGATAAAGTATTCAATTATAGCTGAATTTGAGGAGTCCTTATTACTGATAAACAGATGAGAGAAGATGATATACCCATAGTAAACACCAAAATGAAGAAAAGCTTCCTTGAATAACATAAGAGGCAGCTGATGATGAATAATTCATGGCAGAAAATGTATTTTTCCTGTGGATTTAGGTAAAATACATTGCCATGAGAAAATACTGTTTTTCTGAGTCATTGGCACTATGCCAGAGATGGAGAAAACAATGCATTTTGGATAGTTAATACACACTTAAATTTCAGAGAAAATTAAATTTTAGTTTATTACTTATTTTCAGCAAGAAAACAATGGTTTTATACAAAGCTCTTAATTCTTATCTGAATTTTTGAAGTTTTAGCTGCAAATGAGCTATCTAATATTTATAATAAATGGATAGATCTAGTCGTATTAAATATACTTTGCATTGCCAAAGAAATGAGCAAATCAGTTATGGTAGAAATATAAGCTGACTGCTTCTTAGAAGCCGGGATGGTGGTGAGTCTTCCACTTGCTTGAGGAGAACCCTCAAAGAGATGAACTGACACAAGAGTTTCAACCATGATCTCAATCTAATAAAAAATCATGAAGATGGCATACATCTTGGCAATATTTCATTTTGTTATACATAATATATTATGAGCTAGAGTCTACTGGTTAATACCTAGCTACAACAACAGAATTAATTAATTTTTTTAAAGACAGATGAAATAAATATTTTAATATTCCTTAAAAAAAGAGAAAATACATCTAGTTTTTCTAGAATGACATTAATAAATGAGATGTTGAAGGATAGTAAATGGATTGCTTAATATTATATGCTGTGTGAATAAGCTCCAGACACTGTTGTTGGTGGTAACTGTTAAATTGATTTAATCTCATGGCAATCCCATGTGTTAAAGAGGGTTTGCAGCCCCATAGGGTTTTATTCCCTGTAATCTTAAAGGATCCCTGGAGAAACAATGTTTAAGCACTCAACTGTTAACCAAAAGTTTGCAGTTTGAACCAATCCAGCAGCTCTTTGAAGAAAGGCCAGGCGATCCAGTTCCCATAAAGATTGTTGTTGTTGTTATTAAGTGCCATCAAATTGGTTCCAACTCATAACAATCCTTTATGCAGTTTCCTAGGAGCAGTTGATGGGTTTGAACTGCTGACCTTATGGTTAGCAGTACAGTGCTTAGCCTATAGCACTACACTGACCCAGAAAATCCTATGGGAAAGTTCTAGGTATACTTTGGGGTCATTTACATGGGGTCATTGTCACCCAACTACAGCAGTAACAATCGTAAAGGAAGCAGATCACTAGGCCTTTTCTTCCACAGTATTACTAATTGGATTTGAACCACCAATCTTTAGGTTAGCAGTCCAACATAAATGGTTTGTGTCACCCAGGGACTTTTCCAGACACTGTTAGAAACTCATAAATACCAATAGCTTTAATTAATGTTGTTGTTAATTGCCATTGAGTCGGTTCTGATTCATGGTGATCCTATATAGGGTTCCTGAGGAGTGGCTGTTGGGTTTGAACCACTAACCTTGCAGTTAGCAATCCAGGTTTTAGTCTACAGTGCTTATTATTATTATAAAACCAATATTAGGTAGATAGGAGTTCTTGGTGCAAGAACTTAAGTGTAGTAGCCAAAAGTTTGGCAGCTCAAGCCCATCCAGACCTGCCTCATTGACAGGCCACACCCTTCAAGCCCCATGGGGCAGTTCTGCTCTGCATGTGAGTCAGAATTGACTCAATGACAGAAATGATGAGTCAGAATTGACTTACTGACAACTAGTAGCAACAATATTGACTTTTTGTTGTTAAGTGCCATTGAGTCCGTTCATTGAATTATGTAACAATTTATTATTTTTATTTTTTACTACCCTTTTACTCTGTTCTAAGAAGCTCTGGTAGCATAGTGGATGTGAGTAAGGCTGCTAACCTCAAGGCCAGCGGTTTGAAACTACCAGCTGTCCATGGGAGAAAGATGAGGCTTTCTTCTCCCATAAAGATTTACGGCCTCAGAAACCCTATGCAGGATCGCTCTGAGTTTAAACTGACTCCACGACACATAACCACCACCACCACTTCCCCATTCTAGTATAGCTTAGTTTTTCATGATAAAATAGTATATTGCAAAGTCGAATGTGTGACCTTGGGCAAGATACTTAAGCAAGGTACTTGAACAAAACTCACGTTATTCTCTTTAAGAGCAGGTGTCTTCATCTAGTATGTGGCAATGGCATGCTGACTTTGAAACTGGGTAAACTATATTCACTTGCAGAATACTTTCCATGTTTCCATATCTATTTTCTCTGAACACATTTTCTCTTCTTCATGGTCCATTAACTGTGTGCTCAAATACACACACAGACAGCCATATTTCCAGATGTTTCTTTGGGATCAAGGTTTTCTTTTGATTTGCTAGTTTTTAACCAAATATCTCTGCAAGGGAGAGTTTTTTCTATTCTGTTTCCCTAATATTTTGAAATAACTCCCTTCTTTGATTCTAAACCTTTTGGTGGAATAAAACAAAAGAATGTTAGAATTTATCAGATTCTAGTTTTTGTTTAAATTTAATTTTTATATTCTAAAGGCAAAGTCTACCCATAAGTTTAGTAAAGTTACTCAGCTGTTGGCAGAACCCTACTCTCATGTTCTCGTTTTAGTTTATAAAATTCATGTAAAACTTATAGCCTATAATTGTCTTAGGCAGGGTTCTTTACAGAAACAAAACCAGTGAGACTTATATGTGTATATATGTTGTTGTTCATAAGTGCCGTTGAGTAGGTTTAAATCCTGTATAGGTTTTCCAAGGAGCATTTGGTTGGTTTGAACCACCAGCCTTGGGGTTTGCAGTCCAGTGCATATCCTACAGCACCACACCAAGACTCGGATGTATACAAGTTGCTGTTAAGTGCTGTCAACTCAGTTCTAACCCAAAGCAACCCTGTACAGAGCTTCCAAGGATTGGCTGGTGGTTTTGAACTGTTGACCTACATTTAACAGTCCAGTGCTTATCCTACAGTACCAAACCAGGAGTCCATGTGTAGATAGATAGATAGATAGATAGATAGATAGATAGATAGATAGATAGATAGTTTTATCACAAAGAAATGACTCATAGATTTGCAGAGGCTGGCAAATTTCAAGTTCATGAGTGAGATAGCAGGCTGGCAATCTCTCTGGACTCAAGTATCTGTAGGGGCTTATGAGCTCTGAAGACTTCTTTCTGCAGAAGCTAATTCATCCAAGGTCTGCAGGTAAGACACAGGCTGTTGACTCCCAGTATTGGCAGGCAATATGTCAGTCCACTGACTCAAGTCAAGTTGATGAGCCAGAGGCAGGATCCAGACCAAGCAAACCTTGCCAGAGCATCCACATGCGGGAAATATCCCTGAGAAGACTCCTTCTTTTGATTGGATGTTCATAGCAGATTTCATCTCATCTTGCTGATGACTGTATCTTAACTGCCAAACCACAAAGTATCCTGGCCCAGTCAAATTTATACACAACCTTAACTATCACAATAATATATGTGATTGCTTTATTATAAAATAAAGCTACTCAGCAAGTAGAAGCATTTAATTTTTTCTCACATTTTTAGAGAATATTTCAACCTTTCAAATTTAACATATTTATTTGCATATTCTATGAAATTAAGGAGAATGTCCACCACTTACTTGTCTGTCAGTTTGTCAAATGTGATGGCTTGAGTGTTGGAAGCCATGCTACCGGTATTTCAAATCCTAGCAGGGTCATCCACAATTGACAGATTTCAGTGGAGCTTCCAGATTAAGACATATTAGGAAGACAGAGAAGTGGGTCTACTTCTGAATGTTTGTTGCTATTATTGTTAAGTGCTGTTGAGTTGGTTCTGACTCATAGCAACCCTGTATAGGGTTTTTGAGGAGTGACTAGTGAGCTTGAACTATCGACTATGTGGTTTAAATTGACTTTGCAGTTTAGCGCATTACCCACAATGCTACACCAGGACCCCTCTGAATGCTTAGCTGCCGAGGACTTTATGAATAGTAGCAGAATATTGTCAGGTGCATGTACTATGGGTGCATCCTTTTACCATACTTACTCAATTTGTATGCTGAGCAAATAATCCAGGAATCTGGATTATATGAAGAAGAACGGGGCATCAGGATTTGCAGAGGTCTCTTTAACAACCTGTGATATGCACATGACTCAACCTTCCTTGCTGGATATGAAGAGGACGTAAAATATTGATTGATGAAGATCAAAGACTATAGCTTTCAGTATGGATTGCACCTCAATATAAAGAAAACAAAAATCCTCACCACTGGACCAATGAATAGCATCATGATAAATGGTGTAAAGAATGAAAATATCACCACGATCAGTACTTATAGAAGCAACAGTCAAGAAATCAAGAGAAATGTGGAATCAGATAAAAATGCTGCAAAAGACCTCTTTAAGATGGTAAGAGCAAAGATAACATTATGAGAACTGAGGTGTACCTTCCCAAACTGTGTTATTTTTAATTGCCTCATATGCATGTGAAAGTTGGACAACAAATAAGGAAGACTGTAGAAAAATCAGTGCATATGAATTATGGTGCTGGAGAAGTACTGTGGACTGTCAGAAGAACAGATAAATCTGTCTTGGAAGAAGTTCTGTCAGAATGTTCCTTAGAAGCCAGAATAGCAACTTTCTCTCTCATACTTCAGGCATGTTCTAAGAAGGAACCAATTTGTGGAGTAGAACACCAGGTTTGGTGAAGTGGAGGGTCATTGAAAAAGAAGAAGAGGAAGACTGCCAATGAGATGGATTGACACAATGGCATCCACAGTGGATTCATACATAACAATTGTGAAGATGGTGCAGGACAAAGAAGAGTTTAGCTCTTTTGTGCATAGTGTTACTCTGAATGGGAAATGACTCAGTGGCACCTAACAAGCACAGTAGCATGGAGGATGTGAAAAACAAAAACAAAAACAAAAAAACACCTGAGGTAGCTTAGCCAAATTATTACCTGTGAGCCCTGAATTAGCTACAACTCAAATCTTTCAAGAAAGTGAGGCGGCACAAGAGGCACTCACTCATCTCTGCCAAGGAATTTGGAAGACAACTATCTAGCCGACTGATTGGAAGAGATCCATATTTGTGCCCATTCCAAAGAGAGGTGACCCAACAGAATGTGGAAATCATTGGACAATCTCTTTGAT
>NW_006408576.1:2143638-2151785 GCF_000296735.1 Chrysochloris asiatica
GTTGGCCCAGGATCGGACATTGTTTCGTTCTGCTGTGCATGGGATCGCTATGAGTCGGTTCCGACTCGATGGCACCTGACAACAACAACAACATTTTAGTGTGGAAACATATATAAACGTGTTGAAGGAGCTACAGATTATTTTTGTTTTTTCGTTTGGTTGGTTGTTTTTTGCCACTGTGTAATCTAAAGTGTAAAAATGCCATTTAAATTGAAATCATTAAATTTAATTTAGGGCAGCATAGACATGCCCCATAGAGTTTTTAATGCTGCACAGTTTTTACAAAAGTAGACTGTCTCATCTTTCTCCCATAGAGCAGCTTGGTGATTCTAAAAGCAGACCTTTGAGTTACCAACAAATGTACTGCTATCTAACTTAAACTTGTTGTTCTTGTTGTTAAGTGCTGTTGAGATGGTTACAACTCAAAGTGACCCTGTGTAGGGTTTCTGATGAAATACTGGTGGGTCTGAACCACTAATATTGCAGTTAGCAGTCCAGGCTTATCTTATAGCACCACACCAGGACTTCTTTTAGCTTAATTTGTTGTTGTTGTTGTTAAGTGCCATCGGGTCAGTTCCGACCCATAGCGACCCTGTACAGGGTTTCCGAGGGTGTAAATCTTTACGGGAGTAGAAAGCTTCATCTTTCTCCCACGGAGCGGCTGGTAGTTTCGAACCACTGACCTTAAGGTTCGCAGCCCGATTCGTAACCACTACGCTAATACTTTATCATTATACTTCTAGTGCTTCGTGTTCCTCTTTTTAGTACGTAGTGTGATTAAAATTCAGTTATTAAATGCGTATTTAGTTATTTAATGTATCACTCCCCTTCATAACAGAAGTCCATAGAGAACAGGCATGGAATTTTAAAAATCAGTTCTATTTCCAGAGCTAGTTCAAGGAACACATTACTAGATCTGATAATCCAATTAGTTGTAAAAATTAAAGTGTAATTGAAATAGAGTAAGATATTAATTGTACTAGATCCAATTCTATTTGCATAGCCTGGGAAGTTAATGTTTTTAAATTCCTGTGACACTCCCAATTTTGCATGTTGAAGGGACTTCTCCCAGGAAGATAAGAGAAGAGAAACTAGAAGGTCTTTATGAAACTTGAGGCTCTTAACTTTCTCCCTCTTCAGTAACAGAATTTCAGGAAAGTGGCCTTTAAAAATATTCTGTCCCTAAGGAGAATGGAATCTGTAGATTTAATGGTATGAATTAAGCACAAGGTCTATTAAGTTAAAGGCATTAATGAATACTGGTTGATATTGTGCTTTGATTTAATCAATGTACGGTTTTCTAAACTTTCTGACCTTATTTTATTTCTATCAGAATTATTTTTAAATTAGTTCACTAAGCAAGTTTTTCTGCTAGCCTGAGCTTACTTTCTAAGGAATTTCTTTTCTACACTGAAACTACAATAATCTTCCCTGGACACAAATTTCATGAGCCTCAGGTTAAAAGGTACTCAAAATGCAACTAGGGAAGAGCTGCCTCCTCAAGGTAGAGTTGACCATGATGACGTGAATGGAGTAAAGCCTGTGGGAGTAAAGCCCTCGGGCCCTTCATTTGCTGATGGGGCACAACTCAAAATGAAGAGAAACAGCTGTAAATATCCAGTAATAATCAGAACTTGGATGTATGAAGTATGAATCTAGGAAAATTGGAAATTGTCGAAAATGAAATGGAACACTTAAACATCAATATCTTAGGCATTAGTGAGCTGAAATGGACTGGTATTGGCCATTTTGAATCTGACAACCACATGGTTTACTAGGCTGGGAATGAACTTCGTTTCTCATACTTTGTACATATTGTCAGGAGGGACCAGTCGCTGGAGAAGGATATCATGTTTGTTAGGGTGTAGGGTCAGAGAAAAAGAGGAAGACCCCTAGTGAGATCGATTGGCAGCTGGCAGCATCAATGGGCTCAAGCGTGGCAACAGTAGTGAGGTAGGCCCAGGATCAGGCAATGTTCCATTTTGCTGTGTATAAGGTCGCTATGAGTCAGTACCGACTCCATGGCACCTAACAACTCTCCTGAGATACAGAAGAATCTCCATTCTTCAATGGCGCCCTTGTTACAGAATAAAATATAAGTGCCCATCCAAGTGCTCAAGGTAACAACATAATTATAGTACTTAGATTTTGTTTTAGTATATCTCCTGGTGGAGTTCTGGTGTGGCGCTGTGGGTTGATTTCATGGACTTCAAAGTCAGTTTGAACCACAAGTTCAGTGATTCAATTCACCAGCCATTCTTCAGGAACTCTATACAGGGTAGCTATGGGTCAGAACTGACTCAATGGCACTTAACAACAACAACAACAATAACAATAACAACACATGTCCTAAGTTGGATTTAAAATATAATGTGTAACAACAACAACAACAATGTTGTACTCCGGAACAAGTCCCAAATAATGTGAGAAAATGAGAAAGATAAAAAGAAGACAATGAACATTTTTGGGTCATCAACACTCATTCCAGTGTGAATCCTGACAATGAAGGGAGCAATAGGTGAGGGAGATACACTGGCAAGTAGTGGCTGATCCAAGCTATTACTTTGTGGTGCACCTTGGCAGATGCAGATCTTCCAGGCTGTATGGAACCTAAAGTATCTCTATCTAGCTCAACTAGCCCCCAGAGAGGCTGGCAGGAAAGGAAAGACAAGTATTACAAAATAGCCAAGGACAAGACTACCCAAGTCTACTTGGAGGGTTGGCACAAACCTGTGGGTAGGACCCAGATGTTTTATTCCCTCATCTTTGCTTATGGCAAGATAGCAATTTTTGTCCTTGATTGATGGCATCTAAAGGTGAAGTTTATTTCTTTAAGATTTAATGCTTGTGATTTTTAGGCAAACAAGAAAAATGCACACATCCTGTTGATGATAAATAGCATTGGCATTTTGTTGTTACTAAGAGTATATACTCAAAGAGCATTTAATTGGGGTGGGAGTGGGGTTCTGAACAAAGACAAAATCCTTTAATTGGTGATGGAAATGAGAAGTACATGCTTCCTTTCTTTTTGGGTGGTGGTTGTTGTTGCTAAGTGCCATCAAGTGGGTTCTGACTCATCGTGGTCCTGTATTGGATTGCCAGTGAATGGCTGGTGGGTTCGAACTTGCAACCCATTGCTTATTCTGCAGCTTCACACCAGGACTCTAACTCTTAAGATTGTTGTTGCTAATTACCACTGAGTCATTTTCAACTCATAGCAACCCTGTATAGAATTTCTGAGGAGTGGCTGGTGAGTTTGAAATGCTGACCTCAACCTTCAAACTGACCTTGTGATCCAGAGCCTTCATTCTTATTTAACTTGCAGGGTTTTCTCACCTCTCTAGGCTATTATATGCCACAATGTGCACTCACTCAAGTATTGTGTTTGTTATTATTATACTCAGTACATATTGTATTGAAATTGCCTCTTTACCTGTGCATCCCACAGTATTTTGTAGTCTCTAGGAGGGCATTGTCTTATTCCAATGACTAACTGTGGTGCTGAATAAATACATACTGAACGAAGAAAAGAAAGGACAATAGATCAAATTGTTATCACTGTTGTTATGGAGACATAACATCCGTAGGTATTAGGTGTTACTAAGAAAAATAATTCATAGCTTTAGTTTCTGAATCCTGATCTTAAGCCTGCAAGTCCAGTGTCTATTTTACTATAGAGGACTGGAAATATTATCACAATATAACAACGACTGACATGAACCTATTTGTACCTCTTACAGAGTTGTTTTCAATAACACTAGGAAAGAGATGTGATAGGCTAAACAAATTGCTAGAGGAAATTTTCTGTGCAGAAGTACATTATACAAGTATGTCTTTTTTCTTCATAGAAAACTTAAGTTCTTTTTTTTTTCCAAAAGCAATCACCTCAATTTGTGAAGAAACAAAATCCAATCATCAAATGTTGCCAAAGAACCAAGTGTACATAAATCACTTTCATTCTTAGGCACAATCTGATTTCTAAAGCACCATCTAAAAAAAAAAAAAAAAAAATCCTGAAGGAAGTAACTCCTACTTCATCGAGTAATTGCCTTTATTTTTCAGTTAATATAGATCAGGTCCCATAAAAGAAAATCTACCTAGATAGATGTGCTTGCTTTCATTAAACATAAAGACTTCTTGATTTCTCTCTCTCTCACACACTCTCTCTCTCTCTCTTTTTTTTTTTCTTTCATTTTTTGGCAAGTGTAGAACCTGGTGAGAAAGCACTTTCATGCTAGAGCAACTTCTGTAATTAAGATACTTCCTTCCTTCAAGATAGAAAGGTTTGTGTCAGTTCATAGATGTTTATTTCTGTTTTCACTGTTGGGCTTTTCTCTTGTAGGAAATGGGTAAACTGGATTCTCAACTTGAATTTTAGGGACAGTGCTAATAATGACCATTCTACATCCATTATGTAAGCAGGCTCTGTAGCTCTCACATTGCTAATCCATCAGCCATCCAAAGCCATTTGTTCTAAACCTCAGAGAGAATGTACAGAATGATTGTATTTTCCAGAGAGAAACTGACCCCTGCTGAACTGCTATCTCAGCACTTCAATCAGAAAGTTGCCTTTCACTGAGGCTAATTTCATAGAAATGTTTGTTCCCCACCAGTAAGATAATTATCTATGTCTCAGCATCGACTCCATAACAATGGGTTGCTTTTATTTATTTATTTTGCGGCATGCAATGGGTTTTGTTTTGTTTTATTTTCAATATCGGATAGCACAGTTTCATCGGCAGGAATATCAAACTAGCTGTCTTGCAACTTGAGCTGTTCTTTGAACTGGCATAAATTCTCAAGAATTTTCATAATATTTTACCTTAATTTTCTTTCACGAATCATTAATATTTAGGCAGGCAAGTATTATTACAGTTTCCTACACAGGGAAGCGGTAATGCATAGAGAAATAAATAACAGATACATATTTATTACTTTTCCAAGAGGAAGAGCACAGAAGAGGAAAGTGAAGAGTGGTAGTATCTTTTATATGATTATTTATTTTTATTATTTGCAGGAGGGCATGGATTAATGGAAGGAGCTTTGGTGGCACTGTAGGATACATTTTAGAGTATAAGGAGCTCTGGTAGCGTAGTGGTTACGAATCGGGCTGCGAACCTTAAGGTCAGCGGTTCGCAACTACCAGCTGCTCCGCGGGAGAAAGATGAGGCTTTCTACTCCCGTAAAGATTTACACCCTCAGAAACCCTATACAGGGTCGCTATGGGTCGGAACCGACTCGATGGCACATAACAACAACAACAACAACTGAAAGGCCAGCAGTTCAAACTCCTTAGGAGAAAGATGCAGCTATCTGCTCCAGTAAACATTTGTTGTTGTTAAGTGCCATCAAGTCAGTTCCGACCACCCATAGTAACCCTGAATAGGGTGTTTGAGGAGCAGCTGGTGCACTTGAACCACCTACCTTGTAGTTCAAACTGACTTTGCTGTCTAGCACAGTAACCCACAGAGCCATACCAGGACTCCTTGGAATCTCTATGCAGGGATGCTATGAGTCAGAACCCACTCCATGACAGTGAGTGAGAGTGAGAAGAGATAGAAATAGAAAGATTTCCTATTTCCCTAAATATCCACTTTCCTTTCCTACATGCTTAACTGGAAAATTAGGGGTAACAACGAGAAGAAGAAACCCAGAAGACATTGACTGCCTTTCATCCTCATGTGGCATGCGAGCACGGCCAGGTCTCATTTTGGAGTCTTCTAACCATTCTTGTCACAAACTCTGAAAGATTTATTTTAGATAGAGTGACAAAAGTAACTTGGCCTTTCAGAGAAGAGAAAAATCTCATGTGTGGACAGGTTTCTATTTTTGTTTTTAGTGTTTGAAAATACTCCACTTTACATGAGCAGAACCAGGCAAACGAAATAGTATTAATGCAAATAATTAAATAATACTTCCTTGGCAGAAGTTATTTAGCAAATGGTATAGTAGGGATTCCCATGGCCAATTAAATATGTAAGATAATAGGCAAACTATGTATTGAGATATATACACATCTCAAGATGAGGTAGGAAGGAAAGAGTTTGCCAATGGTGGAACCTAACATAAACATCTTTTAAAATAGTCTATAGATTCTGAACAACTACTAGTAATTCAGTGTAACATTCCAGGGTAGATAGCTTCATTAGCAATTGAAGCATTTTTTTTTTTTTTTCTTAAATAGAGGATTTGTTCTTTTATACTAGGGAAGACAAAATGTGGCACTGTTCTAATTAAAGCACAGATTGTGTTGTTTAAAGAAAAAGTCCTTGGCATTCCTGAAAGATACAACATGTTAGAAACACCAATAAATGATTACCATTTTTAGATTTCAGAAACAGGAGATACATTTTATAGAATATTCCTAAAACACAATAGAGTTAGTTTTAATTTAAGAAGTTTTGCAAGCTTTTTAAATTAAAATGGAAATATTTGGACCTATTCCATAAATGAGTGATGCATTAATTTATTGTTATGTAATTGTGTGTGTACTTAAAAATAATTTTGTGACACACAAAAAAAGAATGTTGATTATGTATTTAATATTGTTAAAAATGCTTAGTAAAATATATAAGTAAAATATGTGGTCTTTATTCTCCAGATTATCATCTAAATGAACGAAAGAAAAAGTGTCTGAAATGACTGCCAAAATAAAACAAAACAAAAGCCACCCAAACCTACAGCTCAAGTTAAGAGTATTCCTACTCATAGCTATCCTATAAGACAGAGCAGAATTGCTTAATAGGGTTCTGTAGGCTGTGAATCCGTATGCAAATGGAATACTTCTGCTTTCTCCCATGGAGTATCTGGTGAATTCAAAATGCTAAGCTTTCTCTTTGCAGCCCTATGCTTAATCCACTATATCACCTGGGCTCCTGAAATGACAGCAGGTGATATTAAAGAGAAAACAAGTAAATGATCTTTTAAAAATACAATCTAATATCTTACCTAGGTTTTAAAAACTTTCAATTATCCATTGCTCTTCTGATATATGAACTCTTTATCATAGCTAATTAGGATCTGCCTAAGTTAGTCTTTGAAGGAGCTCTGGTAGCGTAGTCGTTATGAATCGGGCTGCGAACCGCAAGGTCAGCAGTTCCGCAGGAGAAAGATGAGGCTTTCTGCTCCCGTAAAGATTTACAGCCTCAGAAACCCTGTACAGGGTCGCTATGAGTTGGGACCAACTCCACGGCACATAACAACAACAACAAGTTAGCCTTTATTTACTTTTTTCTGGTCCTCTTTGAACTACAGTCTGCTCTTCTTTCTCATTCTGATCGTATCAACACTGGCCTCTCTTTTCCCTTTAAACTCAGAAAGTTCTCACTCTGCTGTTGGACCTTGTGCAGATAATGTTAGCTAAACCTAAAATTCTTTTTCCTCTGCTTATCTATTCAATCTATTTGTCTTTCAGATTTCAACTCATTCCACTCCTTTTGATAAGTCTTTCTTAAACACTTCATTTGGGTCATCTATAACTTCACATACCCATTAAAGACTCACATGCTATTTATGGAGTCTCTGGACTGAAAGATTTTTTTTTACTGCAAATTCGGTTGTTCAAGCTCACCAGTTCCTCCTCCAAAACCCTATACAGGGTCACTATAAGTCGAATCCAGTTGATGGCACTTAACAACACTTAACAACTTGTAGCACCTGTGATAGTTCCATTTCAGATTTATTTGTGTGCTTATTTTATTTTACTTGGCTTGTGAGGGAAGGAATGCCATTTCTCTCTTCACTCATTGACTCCTGGGTGACTGTCATTTAGTTCATACTTATTAGATGAATGCAACCATTAGGATTTGCTTTTGTTGTTTTTAAGTGCCACTGAGTTGTTCTAACTCAAAGAGACTCTGTATCAGGTTTCCAAGGAGCAGCTGGTGAGTTTGTACTGCTGAATCTGCAGTGTAAACTGACCTTGTGGTCAAGTGCTAGTTGATTCACACTCACACTCACGACGCTTCAAGGAACAGCTAACGATTTTGAATGGTCAGCCTTGTGATTTATACATGCATGAATTTATGAGAATAATACTTGATGCTTTTGAATATGAACTTGGATTGTTGTTGTTGTTAGGTGCCATCGAGTCAGTACCAACTCATAGCAACCCTATGCACAACAGAATGAAACACTTCCTGGTCCTC
>NW_006408576.1:2153563-2154523 GCF_000296735.1 Chrysochloris asiatica
AATATTAAAGGTTTAATGGACTGCCAAAAGAACAAACAAATCTGTGTTGCTGAAAGTACAGTCCGGACAGCAATGAAGAAATGGGCTGAGTTCAGCCATGTTCCATAGACTCCCATTGACCTGGAGATGAGAGAGAGAAGAGGAAGAGCTGGTTGGTCCAAAGTGTGGTGAGACCTGGGGACACCTGAACCCATGGACAAGGACATAGCCACAGAGGGATAGAGCTGAAAGTGAAGCATCCAGATTCATCTCCCTTCTGTGAGGGGAGATGCACAAGAACACCCAAACTTGCAGATAGTAGTACCCATTTGACCTAGACTCGATGACTTGATAATCAGAACTTGAGTTAAGGAAGATAATTTTTTTTTTTTTTTTTAAGAAACAAGGGCAAATTGCTATAATTTGATGAACTTGACCTATACTCCTAGAGTAGTAGCTCAAACTACCAACAGAGAGGGAAGGAGTCTTCACATCAAGTATCAAATGCTATACCCTCTGATAGAGACAGGCAACTTAGACTACCTAAAATGAGGGGGTGATAAAAGCACAAAGTGACTGGCTTACAAGGTTTTAAGAGGGAGTTTAGTTTAAGAGTGTGTGGGGGGAAGATAAAGTCCCCACTGAATAGTTTTCATCTTGTCTAGATGGTTCTGGTATAAAGAGATGGGGATAAGATTCTTATGATTCAATAGTGAGTATTTGTTGTCATGACTAATTTTGATTGTCACAATTGTAAAGGTAGAAATTTTGTAACAAAAATGGGGGACTAGTTAATCTCACAGTCCAAAAACAGAGGACCATCAAAGGAGCACAAGTGAAATGCAGAATCTTATCCAGAGAAGCAGTGACACCAGAGATGGAGGCAGAGATGGGGACACAGAGAGAGGGAGCAACTGAGGACTCTAGATTCATAGAAAGAGAGGGACTGAGAGCTGGTGGCCAGGAGGCAGATTTGCAGAA
>NW_006408576.1:2155547-2158846 GCF_000296735.1 Chrysochloris asiatica
ATACTTAGCTAGGATTACAGTCATTATCTTTTCTATTTTCAGAATGGCTTAGAGTGCTCTTAAAAGAGTGAGTGAATGTTAACATTTATTTGGATTTTTTTTTTTTTTTCAAGTAGGTGCTGTGTTGTAATAGTATACTTTTACAGCTAATAGGAGATATAGCTAAATGGACACATTTATTAGAACTTGAATGAACCATTTAACTTATGACCTCCATAAATGATCATAGAATGTGTTATGCTGCATAAATTTTAGCACATAATTATCACCTCACATTGGAGCATGATGTAGATAATTTAGAACAGTAACAAACGTATGTAGACATGGAATTTATATTGCAATTTAAGCTTATGATTACTACCAAGGATATATTTTGCAACTGTAAATAACAAGTTCAATTCAAATGTATTTTAAGCTGTTGAATTATTTGTATTATTTGTAATTTACTTTTTCATTTAGTTGTAGAAAACATTGAAAATTGTGTTACATATTAATGATCTACATAAGAAGAAAATATTTCTTCTTCTTAGTCTAAATATATAAGGCATTTCACAAACTGTATCCAGAAGCTGAACAAATTTAAAATATTAACAGATTTCTAAGATTTATTTTTACATAATTAACTTCAGTATGAATTTATTCTTAGGGGAATAGTCGATCTTTAGACATGACCCTTGATTCTTTGAATTTCAGATACCATCTCAGCTGTTACTCAGAAACCCTAACAGGGTCGTTCTGAGTTGGAACTAACTTAATGGCACTTAACAACAACTTTTTGTGAGCAAAAGATGATAGAGAGGTGTCTGTCTTCTATTCTGGGAGTGGCTTGCTCCATTTATCTGTTTATTGAGTAAAGAAGGTGATGCCATCACAGGTTTAGGTATATGTTGAACATACATGAACAGTTGCAAAAAGTTACATCTTCTAATTAATGAAGCTGATACAAGTGTGTGTCATTACCATGCTAACTCTTCACACAAGGGTATGGTGGGTCCTGCCACTATGCTACCAGAGCTCAAAAATAAATGACCTAAAGAATACAATGATCTGTTGTTTTAAGGTGCCATTGACTTGATTCTGTATAGTAGCAACCCTATGCACAAGAATGAAACGCTGCCAGGTCCTAAGCCATCCTCACATTTGGCATTATGTTTGAACTCATTGTTGTTGCCACTGTACTAATTCATCTCTTTGAGGGTTTTCCTTTTTTTCTTTGACCCTCCACTTTTCCAAGCATGAAGTCTTTCTTCAGGGATTTGTCCCTGCTGACATGTACAAAGTACTAGAGAGGAAGTCTGTTAGTCTTTGCTTCTAAGTAGCATTCTGATTATACTTCCAATTTGTTTTGTTCTTCTGGCAGTCCATGCATTTTTTTCCAACACCATACATTTCAGTGTTTTTTTTCCAACACCGTAATTCAAATGCATGGATTCTTCTGTTGTCTTCCTTATTCATTGTCCAATTATCACATGCATATTGTTTTTAAGTTCCCCTCAGTTGGTTTTTACTCATAGCAACTGTGTAGGGTATCTGAGGAGTGGCTAGTGGGTTTGAACAACCAACCTTGTGATTATCCTACAGTACCACACCAAGACTTCACATGCATGTTAGATGATAGAAAATACCATGGCGTGGGTCAGGCACACCGTAGTCCTCAAACTGACATCTTTGCTTTTAAATACTTTAAAGGGGTGTTTTATAGCAAATTTGCCTGCAGTGCATCCTGTGATCTCTTGAATACTGAGTCCATTAACATTCACAGTGAATCCAAACAAAATCTAAAAACTTCAATCTTTTCTCCATTAGTCATGACGTCATTTACTGGTCTTGTGATGACTTTTGTTTTCTTTACATTGAGGTACATTTATCTTTGATCTTCATCAGTAAGTATATCAAGTTTTCTTCACTTCCAGCAAGTAAGTTTGTGTCACTTGTATATCACAAGATGTTAATGAGTCTTCCTCCTATCCTGATATCAAGTTCTGCTTCATATAATTCAGCATCTTGGACTATTTGTTCAGCATACAGATTGAACACTGTGGTGGAAAGATACAACCCTGGTGAACACCTTTCCTGATTTCTAACCATTTGGTATACCCTTGTTCTGTTTGAATGACTGCCTCTTCTTGATCTATGTACAGTTTCTTCATGAGCACAATTAAATGTTCTGGAATATCCACTCTTCATAGTTTGTTATGAACCATACAGCCCTGTGTCTTTGCATAGTCAATAAAGCACAAATAAACATATTTTTCTTGTCTCTGCTTTCACCCAAGATCTATCTGACATCAGCAATGATACCCTCCCATCCACATCCTCTTCTGAATCCAGCTTGAATTTCTGACAACTCCCTGTCACTGTACTGCTTCCATGATTTTGAATTATCTTTAGCAAGATTTTGCTTGCATGTGATATGAATAATATTGTTCAATGCTTTCTGCATTCCATGGATAAACTTTCTTTGAAATGGGCACAAATATGAATCTTTTCAAACTGGTTATTCAGGCAGATGTCTTCCAACTTTCTTGGTGTAAGGTGAGTGAGCGCCATCAGTGCTGCAGTTAGGTTGTTGAAACAGATCAGTTTGTATTAAATCAATTCCTGGATCGCTGTTTTGTGTCAACACCTTCAGTGCAGCTTGGACTTCTTCCTTCAATACCATCTGTTATTGTTCCTATGGTACCTCTTGAAATGACTAAACATGGACCATTTGTATTTGTTTTTCTTGGTACAGTGACTTTGTATATTCCTATCGTTTTTGATGCTTCCTAAGTCATTCAATGTTTTTTCTGTCTTTTTCTTTCTTTATGTATGATGTTCTTGATGTCATCTCACAACTGGTCTTTGATCGTTGGTATCTTATGCATCAAATCTCTTTTTGAGTTTGTTTCGAAATTCAGATGGAATATAGTCAAGGTACTAGTGTGGTCCTATAGGATAAATACTGAAGTACTAACTGCAAGATTGGCATTTCAAACCTACCAACTGCTCTTCAGAAACCCTATACAGGTTGGCTATCAAAACTGATTTGATGGCACTTAACAACAAGATATTCAAGGCCATATTTTGTCTTCAGTGGAATTGATCTACTTTTCTTCAGCTTCACCTTCAATTGATGGTCTGTTCCACAGTCAGTCCCTGTCCTTGTTTTGGCTAATGATATTGATATTCTCCTTTGTCTCTTCCCAAAGAAGTAGTTAATTTTATTTCTATATATTCCATAATGGTGAGGTCCAGGTGTATAGTCACTGTTTATGTTATTGAAAGTAGGTGTTTATAGTGAGTAAATAATTGCTCTT
>NW_006408576.1:2159496-2209783 GCF_000296735.1 Chrysochloris asiatica
TATTAGTGTGACTTCATTCCTATTCAGTTTGTCATCCCCTGCATATGATATCCCCTATGTCTGTTTGATTCAAAATGGCTGATAACTGTCTATTTCAGCTCACTTAACACTGTGGACTAATGTGTCAGACTTCACAGTCATTTGAACTGCAAGGTCGGTGGTTCAAATTCACCAGCTGCTCCTTGGAAACCCTATACGGGGTCACTATGGGTCGGAATAGACTCGACGGTACGTTACAACAAAAATACCTAGAATGTCGATCTTTGGGTGTTACATTTCATTTTTTATTACCTCCAGTTTTCTTCGATTCCAGTTATTAATAATATTTGAAGCTGTTTCTTCTCTTTTGAGTCATGCCCCATCAACAAATGAAGGACTCGACAATATTGTGCTTATCTATGTCATTAAGGTCAGCACCCCTTTCAGTATGCAACTCGTTTGTAGTTGTATTTTGAATCCTTTCAACCTCAGGGTATCATATTCTGGCACAATATCATATATTGTTCTGCTGCCATTCATAAGGTTTTCAGTAGCTAACCATTCAGACATAATCTGCCTCTCCTTTCTAGTCTGTCTTAGGGAGCTTTTGAAATTTGTCTACCTTGGGTCACACTGATGGTATTTAATACCAGTAGTATAGCTTCCAACATCACCTCAACACACAAGTCACTACAATATGACAGACTGATAGACGAGTGGTAGTAAAAATTCCTTACAACTCTCTGTTGTTGTTAGGTGCAGTACAGTTAGTTTTGACTCGTAGCAACCTTATGATTAACAGGACAAAACACTGCCTAGTCCTGCACCAACATCACAACTGATACAGGTGAGTCCATTACTGTTTCTGCTGTGCCAATCTGCCTCATTGAAAGTCTTCCTCTTTTTTGCTGACCTTTCACTTTACCCATCATGGTGTCCTTTTTCAGGGACTGGTCCCTCCTGACAACATGTCCGAAGTATGAGAGATGAAGCTTGGCCATCCTGGCCTCCAAGGAGCACTCTAGCTGCACTTCTTCCAACACAGATCTGTGTGTTCTTTTGGCAGCCCATGGCACTTTCAACATTCTCCTCCAACACCGTAACTCAAAGCATCAATTCTTCTACGGTCTTCCTTATTTACTGTCCAGATTTTGCATTTATATGAGGTCATTGAAAACGCCATGACTTGGGTCAGGCTCACCTTAGTCTTCAAGCTGACATCTTCTTGCTCTTCAACACTTTAAAAAGGTCTTGTGCCGCAGATTTGCCTAATGCAATATGTCGTTTGATTTCTTGGTTAATGCTTCCATGAGTGTTGATAGTTTGTACTATTACTGAAATATTCAACCACCCTAAATCACAAGTGTCTTAACTCCTATATCAATAAATCTTGATTGCATGTTTGATCAATTTCAGGCTGAAGAAGTTGTTGTTGGTGATGGTAGAATAAGTTAGACTTTTTGATTTCATCAGTACTGGTTGTAGTGGTTATTGAGTAATTTTGAATAATAGTGGCAATAATACCCAGTCTTCCTTGAGGTATATGTTGTTGTGAAGTGTCATCAAGTTGGTTCCAACTCATAGCGACCCTGTATAGGGTTTCCAAGGAGCAGCTGGTGAGCTTGAACGACTGACCTTGCAGTTCAAATGGTTTTGCAGTGTGGTGCATTAAGCCACAGCACCACATATGGGTATTATTATATCAAAAAAGTATTACCCTTCAAGATAGAGCTTGAAATGGTCCTTTTGACAATGAATGAGATGCCATTCCTCTTTAGTATATTGTTCCTAGCGTAGTACTGGCTAATACTAGTCCATTTCAGCTCACTAATGCCTAGGATATTGATCTGTATTTGTTCCATTTTATCTGTGATGGCTTCTGATTTTCTTAGATTCATAGTTCACACATTCCATGTTGTGATTGCTAATGGATGTTTGCAGCTGTTTTTTCTCATTTTGAGTTGTGCCCCATCAGCAAATGGAAGTCCTGAAAGCTTTGATCCATTCACGTTATTAAAGTCATCTCTACTTTGAGGAAGCACGTCTTCCCCAGTCACATTTTGAATACCTTCAGAAGCTCATATTCTGGGCACTATTGTCTCATAAGACAATATTGCATAGGCATTCATAAGAATTTAGTTGCTAACCATTTAGAAGTGGTACACCTCTCCTTCTTTGTCTGAAAGCCCTATTCAACCAAATTGGGTGGTATTTAAAATACTGGTGGCTTCCAGCATCATAGAAACATATAATCTACCTTAATACATGACAAACTGGCAGATACTCGTTTGAGTTCATACAGTTATAGATTTATTCCAAACAAAATATTTTAAAACATGTCTCTACAATCAGTGATGGTTGCAGATAGTTTCTTTCAGAAATAACCTTTCTCAGTCTTCTAAGTATCTTCAGAAAAGGTCCAATCTCAGGCTTATTGGAGAGATAGAGAATCATGGAACCCCCAAACTGTGGGCCTTTCTTTACCCTTCAGTTTTGAAAATGATCTCACCCTCACGGTTCAATTTTCAGTAAAGCAATATGTAGGTATATTACGGGACAGGAGTGCGGTGGCTCTATAGGGTAAGACCAGGACTGAGAATCACAAGGTCAGAGATTCAAACCCACCAACTGCTCTGTGGGAGAAAGATGATATACTCTCTTCCTGCAAAATTTTTCAAACTTGTAAACCCTGTACAGAATCCTGATGTAATGCTTTAGGATAAGCACTGGACTGCTAACTACAAACTTGGTAGTTCAAATCTACCAGTTGCTCCTTTCAGACTCCTTAAAGTGTCCTTATAAGTCAGACTGACTTGATGACATTTAACAATAAGAATAACAAACCCTGCACAGGATCCCTAGGAGTCTGACTGGAAGTCACTTAACAACAATAGGAAGGACAGCAATATTAGTGAGGTATGCATATCAAAGAATGGCCAACCATTTGATATTAAAAGGGCAGCATTTACCTAAGGAAAAGTTCAAAAGGTTTGGGAAATAAGAAGAAATGGAAACAAGAAACATGAGGAAGTGATTAAGTGATGTTGCATTGGTGGTAATTGTTATGTGACCTGGCGTTAGTTCTGACTCATAGAAATCCGGGTTTCAAACGCTGTAAATCTTTATGGGAGTAGAAAGCCTAATCTTTCTCCTGCAGAACAGGTGGTAATTTCAAACTGCTAACATTGAGGTTAGCAGCGGTTTGTAAGCACAATGCTACCAGAGTTCTTTGATGTTTCATTAAGGATAAGGTAAATACTGAGATGGAACAAAGTGTATGATTTGTTGAAAGCGAATCTGATGATCTGCTCTGTAAACTGTCACTCAATCATAATATATATATATTTTTTAATTGTACAATCAAAATAGTGGTTTTGAGAGGTTTCACGGTGGGCCAGTTAAAATCAAGAAAGAGAGATCAGCTCAGAATGTTATATAGATTGTTTTTTGGGATCCCAAAGGGGGATTCTTCATATTCTCTAAAGACACAGGACAATCATTGGCAATTATTATGAAGTTTTAAAATAATTAAAACATGCTTGGTTAAGAATAAGGCCAGGAAACTTACTTTGGGGACTTTTCTTTCTATCACAGTTACCTACATGCTTATTCTTCGTGGACAGCAAGGACTATCCAAGGGAATTTCAATGGCAAACCATGCCCTAGCCAACCTACAGCCCTGATCTTGCCTCTTCAGATTTCTTTTTCTTCCCAAAACTTAAAGAACATTTAAAAAGAATAGACTATTAGTCCCCCAAGAAGATCAAAACTAATGCTCTGGCATAGTGTAAATCTATAAGGGAAGGGTTTTTTTGTAGAAGGATTAAAGAGATAGATGCAGCATTAACAGAAATATACATCTAGATGGATAATATGTTGAAATACAATTGCTTCACATTTTTATCATTTTGTTTTATAAAGATTTCTATGATTTTTAATTAATACTTGTGACTTAATCTTTATATATGTGACAGAGTCTAACTAGACTCTGAATAAATCTAACTAGGCTCTGTCATATACAAAGATTAAGTCACAAGTATTGATTAAAAAAACAAACATATAAATCTTAATAAAACAAAATGATCACTTGGAGTCGGGTATGGTGCTATGGGTTAATGCACCAGACTGCAAAGCCATTTGAACTGCAGGGTCCACGGTTCAAGCTTACCACCTGCTGCTTGGAAACCCTATACAGGGTTGCTATGGGTCGAAATTGACTCTGGCACTCAACAACAACTCCCTCCTTTGGGTTTTCTAGGTTGTAATATTTAAAGAGTCCTGGTGTAGCACTGTAGGCGCTGGCCTGCTAACTACAAGGTCAGCAGTTCAAATCTACCAGTTGCTCCTCAGAAACCCTATACAGGGTCACTATGAGTCCATACCAACAATCTTCTTTAAAGGACATGATAACCTGATGTTTTTCCCATTGAATGGTTATAACTACCAGGCCTTTGCTTAGCAGCCAAGTGCCTCTTGTACCGCAAGGACTCCTTCACATTATACTTACTTGTTTACTACTTTTTGATGCTATTGTAAATACTGTGTATAATTTGAAATTTAATTTCAAATTCCAATTGTTTATTGCTTGTATATAGGAAAACAGCCAACTTGTATCTCACATCCTTCCTAAAATCGCTTATTATTTCCAGGAGAGTTTTGTTGTTGTTGTTGCTCGTTTTTTTGTTTTTGTTTTTAATTCTCTACATAGACAAAGATGATATCTGTAAAAGAAAAAAAGAAAAAGAGGCAGTTTTGTTTCTTCCTTCCCTGTCGGCATTCCTTTTATTTTCTTGTCTTTTCTAGTTGCATTAAGTGAGAATTTCAGTATGATATTAAATAAGAGTGATAAGATAAGGCATCCTTGTCCTATTCCAGATCTTAAGGGAAGAACATCTACTTGCTCACTAGTAAGTAGGAGGTTACTGGGAGGTTTTAAAAAGTGTTTTTAATCAAATTTAGGTTGTTCCCTCTATTACTAGTTTGCTAAGACATTTTATCATAAATGGGTTTTAGAGTTGGTCATAGTGTGTGTGTGTTTCCCCGCCCCTAATATGACCTTATGATTCTTCTTTAGCTTTGCTGATATGTGTTTCTATAAATAACCTTAATAATGTTCAGTTACTCAGAGATTAGAATGTATTTAGAATCAGTATAGTTCATAAATGTGATCCAGTTTTCCTGCATATTTATCTTATTTCACATGAGCAAACTAGTTTTAGTTCTTTATAACAATTCTTAATAATTTTTTCTGTTTTACAAAGTTATAGTGATTTCCATAATAACTTTACTATTTTGGGATGGGAAAAAACGAGTTTATACAACCACCACATAAAAAATAATCACATATCAATACATGATTATAGTATTGTGAATATGAAAATATTCACAATACAAAGTATATTATGAATATTTTCATATTCACAATACAAAACAAAGTATAACGAGTAATATGCATGGATTTATATATAAACTAAATACCCAAGTGTCTATATAATTTTAAAAAATTGTTTTTACAGATAATATGTTTTTTTTGTAATTATATTTATCAGATTTACAGAAACATAATGTCACAGAACTAATGAGAGAAGGAGTACATCTTTATTTACTTAATGGTATAGCTTGAGGAAAATGAAAACAATGATGAAAAATGCATCTATTTGTGATCAGGTAATAGTATTTTTTTTTCTTTTATATCAAAAATAAATGTAAGGTAATAGATTGCATATATTTACTTTTTTTTGATAAATTTGTCCTAAGCTTCTTTATCAAAATAAATTTCTGCTCAGTCTTTTCTGACAGGTTCTAGGTGGTGAAATATTGCATTTAGTAGGAAGTGATATTTAAATTGTTAAACGTCAGAATAGGAGGTGAGGACTACATTATAACAACATTAAATTGCATGTACCATAATTGCCTTTCAAGTTATCATACATAAGAAAGAAAAGACATACTGTTTTTGTTTTTGTTTTTCAAAGCATTAAAAGCACCTAGGTAAATCTATTATTACAGAAAAACTACTGGTATTAAAGTCACTAATGTATGAGCAACTAGCTCCAAATGACATTAGCATCTGATCATAAGGAGATGCATATGCCAGCCACATCTGTGACTAACAGCAAGATGAGACTGCCTCTGGCTTTGCTAAATTATTCAGTCCCATAAAGACAATTACATTTTATCTTCATTTAAATTTACCTAGTCTCAGAGTTAACCATACAGGAATATGGGTCTGCCCTTCCTCTGTCCGTCTTCCTTCCTATTTCTCCTCTCAACTGTTCAGCTTTAAAACTGATTAAATGTTCTAATGAATGGAAAGAGGATTTGTTCAAGACTGTGTCTGCATATGCTAGCGACATAGACAATGTATTTAAATAAATACCTTTATTGAAAGGGTAATCCTTTTGTTGATGTATTACTAAGCTAACATATTCTTAGAATTTGCTCAATTTATCTCTGCTAGGAGCTTTGGTAGCGTAGTGGTTACGAATCGGCCTACGAATCGCAAGGTCAGCAGTTCGAAACTACCAGCTGTTCCTCGGGAGAAAGAGGAGGCTTTCTGCTGCCGTAAAGATTTACAGCCTCGGAAACCCTGTAAAAGGTCGCTATGAGTCGGAATCGACTCCACGGCACATAACAACAACAACAATAACAACTGAAGCAGAGGATGGTGGCTGGTGGCTGTGTGCCATGGAGTCAGTTCCGACTCCTAGCGACCTTTTACAGGGTTTACGAGGCTGTAAATCTTTAAGGGAAAAGAATGCCTCATCTTTCCCCTGCAAAACAGCTGATAGTTTCGACCTGCTGACCTTGCAGTTCACAGCCCGATTTGTAACCTCTCCGCTACCAGAGAAGCAGAGGATAATGGTATGCAAATCAAAATGGCACACAATAAACTAAATGAATACTATCAGAGGCTAGAAAGAGATATGAATAGGAGAGCTATGGGGTAAATCAGCACAGGATGATATAAGGCCTTGAAGTGGAAAGTAATGATTGGACAAATAATTTCATACTATCAACAACAACAACAACAGCAGCAGCAACACAAAAAAGAACAATAAAGAGCATTCACTTAGAAAATAATCAGCCTACTACTGTACATTGAAGCAGTTGTTACAAGGAAAATTTTAATGTGCTAATATAAGGAGCTCTGGTAGAGTAGTGGTTACGAATCGGGCTGCAAACCTTAAGGTCAGCGGTTCGAAACTACCAGCCGCTCCGCGGGAGAAAGATGAGGCTTTCTACTCCCGTAAAGATTTACACCCTCGGAAACCCTGTACAGGGTCGCTATGGGTCGGAACCGACTCGACGGCACTTAACAACAACAACAAATATAGTCAAAGAACGCTGGTCGTATGGTAGGGTAAACACTGGGGTACTGACCACAAGATTGGCATTGCATATCCACCAACTGTTCCACAAGTGGAAGGTGAGACATTCTGCTCCTGTAAGATTAGTTGTTGTTGTTAGGTGCTGTGGTCAATTCCGACTCTTTGTGATCCTATGCACAAAGAAGGAAACAATGCTTAGTTCAACGCCATCCTCACAATTGTTGCATTTGAGCCCACTGCTGCTGCAATTGCCATTTTGTTGAGGGGCTTCCTCTTTCACTGGCACTTCGCTTTGGCAAGCATGACTGATTCCTCCTGATAACATGTCTAATATACTAGAGACAACAGTACCAAAGTACTTTGCCTCTAAAGAGCACTCTGACTGCACTTCTCTCAAGACAGATTTGTTTGTTCTTCTGACAGTCCATGGCACTTTAAAAACTATTCTACAACACTTAATTCAAACATTTAATTCTTCTTTGTTGTTGTTGTTATGTGCCATCGAGTCAGTTCCGACCCATAGCGACCCTGTATAGGGTTTCCGAGGGTGTAAATCCTTACGGGAGTAGAAAGCCTCATCTTTCTCCCGCGGTGCAGCTGGTAGTTTCGAACCGCTGGCCTTAAGGTTCGCAGCCCGATTCGTAACCATTACGCTACCAGAGCTCCTTCTTTAGTCTTCCTTATTCATTGTTGCATGAATATGAGCCGACTGAAAATACCATGGCTTAGGTCAGCAGTACCTTAGTCCTCAAAGTGACATCTTTGCTCTTTAACATTTTAAAGAGGTCTTGTGCAGAGGATTTAACGAATACAATATGTTATTTGATTTCTTGACCAGTTTCCATGAGTGTTTATTGTAGATCCAAGCAAAAAGTAATAAACAACTTCATGATGTTATGTATTAGTTCAGTTGTGAGCATTTTTGTTTTGTTTACATTGAAGTGCAATGCTTATTAGTTCTCATCAATAAGTATTTCAAGCCTATTCACTTTTTGCAAATTGGTATCATTTGCATATTGCAAGCTGTTAATGAGTCTTACTCGAATCCTGATGACATGTTTTTCTTTATATTCCAGTTTCTCAGATTATTTGCTCAGCATACAGACTGAATAAGTATGGTGAAAGAATACAACCTGGCACAGAATGTTCCTGATTTAAAACCATTAGGTATCCCTTATTTTATCGGAAGCCCTGCCTCTTGTTCTATGCACAGGTTCTTCAAGAGCATGATTAAATGCTCTGGAATACCCATTCTTTGCCACATTACCCATAGATTGTTATGATCCACATAGTTGAAAGCCTTTGCCTAGTCAATAAAGCACAAGTAAACATCTTTCTGGTATTATCTGCTTTCAGTCAAGATCCATGTGACTCATTCCATGTCTTCTGATTCTGGCTTAACCTTCTTGTAGGTCCTTGTCAATGTACTGCTACTACCATTTTTGAATTATCTTTAGTAATACTTGCATGCTATATTAATGATATTTTTTGATTATTTCTACATTCCATACATTCCATTGAGTCACCGTTCTTTGAAGTGGGCATAAACATGCATCTCATCTAATTGGTTTGTCAAGTATTTGTTTTCTAAATTACTTAGCATAGATAGATGACTGATCATCTCCATTGCTGGATTATTTTCCTGAAATATTCAATTTGTATTCCATCAATTTCTGGAGCCTTGTTTTTGCCAAAAGCTTCAGTGCAGCTTGGATTTCTTCTTTCAGTACTATTGATCATTGATCATATGTTGCCTCTTGAAATAGTTGAATATCAGCCAATTATTTATGGGACTGTGACTCTGGATATTTTTCAAATTTGCTTCTGATGCAAGTGTCGGTGAATCTGAGCAAAATGAAATCTTTGACAACGTCAATCTTTTCTCCATTTATCTTGATATTGTTTATTGCTCCAGTGGTGAGTATTTTTCTTTTCTTTACATTGACCAAAGGCTGTGTGTGGTCTTTGATCTTTATCAGTATTATAAGTACTCTTCACTTCCAGCAAGCTAGGGTGTATCAGCTGCATAACAGATTGTTAATGAGTCTTCCTCCAATCAAATTCTAGGATTATTTGTTCAGCATACAGATTGAATAAGTATGGTGAAAGAATACAACCTTGGCACACACTTTTACTCATTTTAAACAATTCAGTGTCCCTTTGTTATGATGGAACCATTGCCTCTTGGTTTATATACAGGTTCCTCATAAGCTTAAACAAGTGTTCCAGAATACTCATTCTCCAAAATGTTGTCTATAGCTTGTCATTGTCCATACAGTTGAAAGCCTTTGTGTATTGACAAAGCACAGGTAAACATCTTTCTGTTATTCTCTGGTTTAGTCAAGATTCATCTGATCTCAGCAATGATATCCCTCAACTCATATCCTCATATGAATCCAGCTTGAACTTTGTCAGGTGCCTGTCAATGTATTGTTGCTGATAGTTTTAAATAATCTTTAACAAAGTTTTATTTGTATGGGATGTTAATGATATTGCCTGATGATTACCAGATTCTGTCGGTTCACCTCTCTTTGGAATGGTGTTAAATATGGATCTCTCCCAATCAGTTGGCAAGTCTTCCAAATTTCTTGGCATAGATGAGTGAGTACCTCCAGTGCTGCATCAGTTTGTTGAAAGATTTCAATTGGTAGTCCATCCATTCGTGGAACATTTTTTTTTTTTTTTAACAATCCTTTCAGTGCACCTCTGACTTCTTCCTTCAATACCATATGGTAACTCTGGAAATGTTTGAACATCAACCATTTCTGTTTGATACAATGACACTTACTATTCCTTCCATCTTATTTGATACTTTCTACATCATTCATTATTTTGTCAAGAGAATCCTTTGATAGTGCAAGCCAGGGCTTGAATTATTCCTTCAGCTTTTTCAGCTTGAGAAATGCTGAGCTTGTTTTGCCCTTTTTGTTTTCTAACTCCAGATCTTTGCACATTTCATTATAATATTTGACTTTGTCTTCTTGAGCTGCCCTTTGAAATTTTCTATTAGCTCTTTTAACTCCTGATTTCTTCCATTTGCTTTAGCATCTCTACATTGGAGAGCAAGTTTCAGAGTCTCTTCTGAAATCTATTTTGGTCTTTTCTTTCTTTCTTGCCTTCTTAATGACCTTTTGCTTTCTTCCTGTATGATGTTCACGATGTCATTCCACTACTGTTCTGGATTCTGTCATTAGTATGACACACTCTGGTGTCTGGCATGTTGCTGTAATGCTGGAACCTAAGCCAACTGTGTTTTGAATGCTGGTAGAGTCACCCATGGTGGACAGACAGGTTTCAGCTGAGGTTACAGAGTAAGAAAACTCAGAAGGTAAACTGCAGGTGTATTTCCTAATGTTTTGTCACTGAAAATCTTATGAATAGCAGTTAAACACTGGCATAGTATGAGAATATTAAATATTGAAACATGATAAATGGCACCAGAATATTGTCAGATCTAATGCAGGAGCATGAGCCCCTCAGGTTGGAAGGCACTCAAACTATGGCTGGGGAAGAGCTGCCTCATCAAAGTAGAGTTGACCATGATGACTCAAATGGAGTAGACTTTTCTGTGCTGTCATTTGCTAATGGGGAACAACAAAAAATCAGAAGAAATAGCTGCAAACATTCATTAAAAATTGAAGCATGGAATGTATGAAATATGAATTTAGGAAAATTGAGAGTTATCGAAAATTAAGTGGAATGCATAAAGGTCAGTATTATTGAGCTGAAATGGACTGGTGTTGGCCATTTTGAATCTGAAAATCACATGGTTTACTTTGCCAGGAATGTCAAATTGAAGAAGAAAGGCATTGCAGTTATTGTAACAAATAATGTTTCAAGATCTATCTTGAAGTATAATGCTGTCAATGATAGAATAGTGTTCTTGTGCATTAAAGAAAGTCCAGTTAATACCACTAATATCCAAATTTATGCACCAGTCACTAAAGTCAGTGATGATGAAATTGAGGAGTTCTACCAATTTTGTCTGAAATTGATCAAAATGTATTGGTAATTACTGGCATTGGAATGCAAATGTTGGAAACAAAGAGGAAGGATCAATAGTTGGAAAATATGTTCCTGGTGATAGACATGACTGGTGATCACATGATAGAATTTTGCAAGGCCAGTGAATTCTTCATTGCAAATACCTGCTTTCAACAACATAAAGGACAAATATATATGTGGACTTCACCAGATGAAATACACAGAAATCAAATTGACTAAATCTGTTAAAAGAGAATGTTGAAAAGTTCCATATCATCAGTCAAAACAAGGCTAGTGGTAAACTGTGGAACAGGCCATCAATTGCTCACATGCAAGTTCAGGTTGAAGATGAGGAAAATTAAACAAGTCTACGAAAGCTAGAATATGACCTTGCACCAGCTGCTGTGGTGGTGGTGGCAGTTATGTGTCGTGGTGTCTGTTCTGACTCACAGCAACCCTGTACAGAGTTTCCAAGGCTGTGAATCTTCAGGGGAGCTATAAAGGATCACAATGAATCAGAATTGGCTGAAAGGCAATCAGCAACCACAGCCTCATCCTTCAATACTGCATGTTGAGTCTTGAATGACTTCTTCAGTTGTTTCTACTTGAGTCTTGAGAGTCTCTTCTGAAGTCCGTTTTTTTTTTTTTTTCTTTTTTCCTTTCTTTCTTTCCTCTCTTTTTAATGATCTTTTTCTTTTTTACTGTATGATGTTCTCGATGGCATCTCATAACTCTCTGATCTTTGGCCATTGCCATTAGTGTCTTAAGTTAATCACATCTCTGCATTCAGGTGGGATATATTCAATCTCCTATTTTGGTTTTCATTTACTTGCTTTCATTTTGTTCAGATTCAGTCTGACTTTGCATATGAGCAAGTAAGCATATGAACTTCTATATGAACTGATCTGATGATCTGTTCTACAGTTGGCCTCTGGTTTTATTTTGGTTGGTAGGTGTGGTTAAGCCAGATAATACACTGAATCACAATGTCAGTTTGAACATTCAGCTGGGATATATTCAAGCTCCTATTTTGGTTTTCATTTACTTGCTTTAATTTTGCTCAGATTCAGTCTGACTTTGCATATGAGCAAGTAAGCAATGCTTATCCTACAGAATAACATGGTAGAATTCAATTTCACCATCACTGGTTTTAGTAGTTGCTGTGTAAATCTGAATAATAGTGGTATTAACTGATCTACTTTGCAGGTGTATAAATATAGTATTCGGTTGCAGATGGCATTGTACTTTAAGATAAATCTTGAAGTGTTCTTATTGATGATGAACGTGATGCCATTACTCTTCAACTTGACATTCTCAGTATAGTAAATCATAGGATTAGTAAATTTACAATGGCCAACACCAATCCAGTACAGCTCACTAATGCCTAAGATATTTTCATCATGCTTTCAATTTTATTTTGACAACTTCCAATTTGCATAGATTCATACAGCATACAATTCGTGTTCCAATTATTAATGGATATTAGTAGGTATCTTTCTCATTTTGCATTGTGCCCATCAGCAAATGAAGGTCTGAAAAGCTTATCTCCACTCGCCATTATGGTAAACCCTACTTCGAGAAGGCAGCTCTTCCCAGTTGTATTTTGAGTGCTTTCCAACGTGAGTGGCTCACCTAACAGCACTGTATCAACAATATTCTGCACTGTTCATGAGGCTTTCAGTGACTAACAATTCAGAAGGGGTATGAATCTCCTTTTTCTTGGTCTGGAAGTTTGGTTGAAACCTGTCCACCATGGGTGACCCTGCTGGTATTTAAAATGCTGGGGTAATTGTTTCCAGCATTATAGCACACAAGTCAGCATAGTACTTAACTACAAACTGATAAACAAGTGATGGCCTGGAAAGATTTATAAACTTGGAAACTGTATACTGGCTTGCTATGTATCAGAACCCACATGACGACACCTAGTAGTAACAACAGCATATTGAAAGAATTGTTGTTGTTGTTGTTAAGTGCCATTGAGTCAGATCCAGACTCAAAACGACCCTGTATAGGGTTTCCAAGGAGCAGCTGGTGAATTTGAAAAACTGACCTTGT
Source organism: Chrysochloris asiatica (assembly GCF_000296735.1). NCBI lineage: Eukaryota > Metazoa > Chordata > Mammalia > Afrosoricida > Chrysochloridae > Chrysochloris > Chrysochloris asiatica. The sequence goes on from NW_006408576.1 coordinate 2,172,849, forward strand.
GGTTCAAACTGACCTTTCACTCCATTGAATATGTGTCAGAATCCACTTGATGACACCTAATAACAACAACAGTATATCTAAAGAATTGTTGTTAGGTGCTATCATATTGTTTCAACTCATAGTGAACCCATATGAAAGAATAGCATTTCCTCAGAGATTTTTTTTTTCCTGCTATTTTTGCAGAAGTAAGTACCAGGGTTTTCTCTCAGTGAACCACTGAGTGGGTTTGAACCACTATCTTTCTGTTACCAGCTGAATACTTAAACGTCTGTAACACCAGGTCTTAGTTTTCGAAGTAGCATTCCCACATAACATGGTTACAAATATTCTGACTAAGCCTGGTCTTCAATTGGTATTTGATTCACAAATTTAGAGTTGTGGTTATTAAAAACAAAGTGGAAATGTAGGGTGCGATTTAGGTACAGTATGTCAACATGCGGCATTAAATATAGTATCTAGGATTGTAAAATAATTTGTTATTTTAGTTAGAGTCTCCCAGGAATTTATTTAAGCATTTTATTTGTGAGCATTGCAGCCACATTTTGATTAGATAATATAGAGTAAATTCCAAAGGAATTTAAAAACACTTTAAATATGTATATTGCAGGGATAGGTGTGCACATTTATTAGAATGGTGACTGGTGAGCAGTTGTTAATCTTTTAACCTGATTATCTGTGATAACATATGAAACAATAGATGTAAATATGATCTGAATTCTATCCAAGATTGTCAGTTGTCTACATATCACTGATACCAGTTTTGTCTTCACTATTTTCTGTTCCACTGCAGAAAGGTTGTGAGATAAAAGAGGGTTTATCAGTAAAATGGTTAAAAGAAGTGGAATGAGAATGAAAGGAGGAGAAAATCTGTCTGATGTACTCTCTTTTTTGGGGGTGAATGTGGGGGGACCTAAAGATTTTTAAACTAGACTGCTGAGTAAGAAGGTGTGATAAGACAAAACAAAATATATCCAGGATGTCTACGTTTTGTCTACTCTTGACAGAATGTGGAGAATTTGAATAGATTTTTGACTATAACAAAATAAAACCATATATTAATGAAAAAAGTTCTATTTTAATTCATCACTTTTTGAAATACCTTTAAGTTGCTATAATAGATTTTTCTCAGTTTTTTCTATAAGAGAAACATTTTGTTATAAAACATAATCAGAAAGTGTGAATTCTGTCCTCTGTATCATGTCTGAAATCTCAAAATGCTTTTTTATCTGCATATGATCTTTAACAGTGTGGTGAGACAAACTTTATAGAATACCACAGACAAATGAAGTGGGAGGGAGTAAAGAGAACTTAAAGCACTGGGCGAACAGCTGCAAACTTGAATCAAATTTATGATAAATAGGGAAATTCTATATCTTGAGGGATACTACGCCACAGAACTTTCTTAGTAAAGCTATTTTTGGTTATACAAATAAGCTTTGGTGAAATAGTGAAAAACTGTGAAAGATATGCTTTTTAAAGATAAACATTAAGTAGTATTCTCTTTGGATTTTAAAAAGCCACTGCATTTGAAACATGATTTTTTAATGAAGCTCCATATGATTCACTTGATGTGTGCAGAGAGGTGAGTGTCATGGCATAGTTCTGATGACTGCTAGTCATTTAATTATGTCAGATTCATATATTAGGTTTATTTCTTTTCAGTTTCTGCTAGTCATTTGGGTGAAACAACCGAAAAAAAAAAAATTGATTGCAATGTTGCTATTTCAGAGTTTGAGAAAGATTCAAATATATTTAGTTTTCTAAATGTTTATATGATCATAGGATTTATTTTTCAGTAAATAAGACTTCAGATTTCTCAGGTGGTCCTTAACTTTGGTAGTGTATATCAAGAATTTTGTTTACTTTAATTATATACTGAAGTGATGCATGCTTAATACTAACAGACCAAAAGTTAGAAAAATTCATCATATTTTAATTAACTATTTCCATCCATTTTTGTAGACATGGCTATTATTTAATGCCTCCGTAACATCCATATTTTTGAAGTGTATTATGCATGTTGACGTGTATTTCTCCATATGCTTAATATTCAGAAAGAAGTTGAATATACACAAAGATGTGGTATTTCAAGTATTGACCCCAGAATCAATGTTTTTTCTTCCCATTGGAAACTAAATACTAAAATTTCTGCATCTGTCTTGAGCAAATTTTCAATATTATAAAGTCGAATATAGTTACTTCCTCTTCTCCCTGAAAATCAATAATAATGACAATGAAAGAAAAGCAAACTAAAAGTAATTGCATAATGATTGTAACAACAACAACGGGGCTGTTATTATTTATGGAATGTCTACTTTTGAATAGCAAAGGTATTACTGTGATGACTATGGTATGTTTGACCCAAGTTTTGGTCTCTTCAGTTGCCAAATGTGCATATAGAAAAATTGAGGCTTTTGATTTGTGGTGTTTGTAAAGAAGAATATGCTATGGACTTCCAGAACAATAACCAAACCCATTTTAATAGAAATATAACCAGAATGTTCTATAGATGATGCGATTTGGGCTCACTTTGTACTCACTGTTAGAAAAGGCCAATGACTAGAAAAAACATCTTATTTGGTAACATGAAGAGTCATCAGAAATTACGGATGTTGTTGTTGTTAAGTGCCGTCGAGTCGGTTCCAAACCACAGCGACCCTGAACAGGGTTTCCGAGGCTGTAAATCTTTACCGGATCAGAAAGCCTCATCTTTCTCCCGCGGAGCAGCTGGTCGTTTCGAACTGCTGACCTTGTGGTTCACAGCCCGATTCATAACCACTACGCTACCAGATAGGGTGACACAATAGCCACAACAATGGACTCAAACATATCAATGATCACACGTATGGTGCCGTATTGGCAAGGCTTGGTTCTCTTACACACAAGGTTGCTAGGAGTCAGCATCAACGCGATGGTAACCAGCAACAGCAACAAAACCAAACCAACATGTATGTTGTGTTGTAAGAGTGAGAAGAGATCAATTTTAAGGTATATATTTCTTTATTCACATTTTATTGTTCTTTGCGTTTACTGTGCAAACAATGCTGTGTTCCTGACATCGTTTTAAGTATTGGGGGGTACAGCAGTGAGCAGAGCCAGACACAGTCCCAGCTCCCTTGAAATTTATAGGTAGGTGTGGGGCCTGGAAGGCAAGGAAACATTTCAGGCATATAGTCAATAACTGTACTAGAAAAGCCCAATTGGTAACTAAGAATAGCACCCAGAAGACGAAGAAAATGATTCATAAGAGCTTGTTGTTAAGTGATGTCAAGTCAACTCCAACTCACAACAACCCTGTATAGGGATTCTGAGGAGCAAATGGTGGGTTTGACTGCCAACCTTGTGGTTTGCACTTCAGTGTCACAAGAGATGAAAGATAATTTATATACATAGAGCCAACAGAGAGAATCTCCTTCAGGCATTGATGCCTGAGATATTGAAGGAGGTGGTGGCTGTGTGCTGTGGAGTCAGTTACAACTCATAGCGACCCTGTACAGGGTCTCCGAGGCTATAAATCTTTACAGGAGCAGAAAGCCTCATGTTTCTCTTGCGGAACAGCTGGTAGTTTCAAACTGCTGACCTTGCTGTTTGAAGGCTGATTCGTAAGCACTATGCTACCAGAGCTCCTTTATTGAATGAGGAGCAGGAGTTACATATGTAAAATATGGAAAGCATGCTTTACATACTTAATGAAGACCCTTGGAGGGAAAGGGCATAGGAGCTTGAGGAATGAAAGAAAGTCAACATGCTGAAACAGTGAGAATGAGAGGTAAATGGCAGTGGTGTCTGGGAGTGGTAATATCATGAAGATTTGAGGGTCAAGGCAAGGGTTTCATCTGTCTTCAGAAGAATGGAAAGCCAGTGGAAGATTTATATTGCAAGGGTGGAGGCATGAAAGTGTCAAATTTCCATTGTGAAAAATCATTTGATTTGCATGTGGGGAACAAGCTGGAGAAAAATCAAAAGAGATGCAGTGTTACAAATTGCATGCTCTAACATAATCATCCAGGTGATAGATATTGGTTGCTTGTACTAAGGTAGTGGCAATTTAGATGAAGAGATGTAAACTGATTCGAGAGACATTTTAGGAAACAAAACTACAGTGTTTGGTGATAGACTAGGCATGATGGTGAGAGAAGGAGGTGATAAGCATCCTAGGTTTAAAGCTATGCAGTCATAGTAAAGTTCATAAAGCTTATATTTTACATCCTAGGTTGTTGAGTAGCGTCTGTGGTCTTAAAAGTTTGCAAGTGGTTATCCATATAAAATGCAACTATTATTTTCTACTACTCCTGAGCAAAGATTTAAAGAAGTAACCAGTCTACAGGACTAACTGTCTACATAAACCACAGCCTCCTCTACTCTAAGACCAGAAAAACTAGGTGTTCCCTGGCTACCTCTACTGAACTCTCTTATAAAGGCTGCAATAGATGGATCCTGATATAAAAGGAGAAAAAATTTGAATCATAATTCTAAATTCTCAAAACATCACAACTTACTAAACTCATTGAGACTGGAGAAAGCCTCAAGACTATTCTCATGAGACAATACTCTTTAAATCCTGAAATGAAAGTCTCCACTTTAGACACTTTAAAAATAAATAGTAGGTTGTCTCATAAAATAATGAATATCACCCTTCAGGATAGCACTCTTGTAAAGAATCATCTGAATGAGACCAAATGGTCAACGGACACACAAAGGCATAAAGGAGTCATTAGAGGGACAGAGAGACTAGGTTCATGGAAATAGAACAAAGAGAATAGAAAAAATGCAAATGTTGACAAAATGTGAAGAATATAACTAACATCTTAAGTGCAGAAACTGTTGAGTGGAACCTATTTTACTGTGTATTTTTGCACCAAAAATACAATAAAGTAATAATAATAAATGTGTGCAGTCTGATGAGATGACAGTGAACTTTGGGGTATTGCTTATTAGTATAAGGAACGAGGAGAACTTGGAAGAATGTGTGGTACTTAGCACTCAGTGTACGCTATTAATATTATTAAGCAAAAAATTATGCTGTATAACAATTGGTTTTCTATACCTGAAATCAAATTTCTATGTCACCCCAACTTGCAGAAACCTAAAAAAAAAAGTTATGTTTATATAGTCTTAAAGGAAATCATTTTTGCATTCAGTTAGAAAAATAGAAACCTTAAATAATTAAGTAGAAAAATAGAAACTTTAAAGAATCAAGTTGAAAATGTCACCATATTATAATGAAAATGTCTATATTTTACAGTTTTTCCTAAAAGGATACCATGAATCAAGTTAATTGACAGAAGTTTGAAAAACATGCTTTCAATAAAAATAATTTATGAGTGATTTATTTCTATATTATATATTGTTTGTTGTTGGTAGATGCCATGTGGTCAGTTCTGATCCATAGCAACCATGTATAGAGAGGTTCTGAGGCTGTAAACCTTTATGATAGCAGAAAGCCTCATGCTTCTCCAATGGAATGGCTGGTGAGATTGAACTTTCAACCTTGTGGTTATCAGTCCAAAGTCTAACCTCAATATCCACCTCCACCAGTGCTCCCCATATTATATGTTGTTTTAGTAAAATGCTGTTGAGTCAGTTCCAACTCATAGTGACCCTGTATTTTGTTGTTAGTTTCACCCTGTATAAATAATAAAACAAATGATAAACAAAGGTCCAATGGTATGTTAAAAGGCAGTCCCACCAATGTGAAAATCATAAAGACCAATAAACATATGAATGATGCTCATGCTCACTAGTGAATAGGGAAATGTGACTTAAATATGAACGAGATATCATTTTACAATCAGATTAAAAATATAATAAAGATGAGTTGATTACAAACGTCTAGTATGTTGATTGTTGTCATAAGAGTGTAACTCTGTAAATCATTGCAAATGTTGTGAGTAGTAATTTGTCCAGAATTATTAAGACTATTTATGATTTATGGTCTAGAAATTGCATTTCTATGTGTGGATACTCTTAATCTTTTGTATTTGCAGCAAGGAGACATGTAAAACAATATCTGTTGTGAGAGCATTCTAATAGCAAAACATTGCAAATGGCTAATATATCACATAGTTTTTGTTTATAAATAATAACAGCAGTATTATCTATAGTAGGGAGAACACAAAGCTAAACTAAAAGTAGGTCAAATCTTAATACTATAGGTGATTGTGTATGCTGTGTTAATTTCATGCAGAGTAATTTTATTCAGGTGTTAAAATGAAGAAAATAGAACTATGTGTATCAGCATATCTAAATTGATATTCTCCTAGAGCTGATGCCCTGCATTCAGTCTTCTAGACTCTTATGTGAGAGATAGTAAGTTTCGCTTCTTCTAAGCCATTTACTTGTGGAATTTTTGTGATGGTTGCTTTTAATTGCTGTCAAGTTGCTCTGATTCATAGCAACCCTGTATAGGCTTTCTGAGGAGCAGTTGATGGGTTTGAACTGTGGACCTTGTGGTTTGAAATCCAGTGATGATCCTACAGCACCATTAAGTAACCACACGGACACCTAGGAAGGTCATTTAACTGCTCACAAGGTCAGCTAATGCCCTCTCTAGGTAATGCCATATAAACTGACACCTTGTTGTTGAGCCAGTTCTGATTCAGAGTAATGCTGTATAAGTATTCCCAGGAATGGCTGGTGGATTTGAACTGCTGACCTGGCAATTAGAAATCCAGTGTTCATTCTAGAGAACATTAATAATTACTCATTAAAGATAAGTTATTGTTGTGAAGTGTGTCGAGTTAGCTCTGAATAATAGCAACCATGTATAGGGTTACCAAGTAGCAACTAGTGAGTCTGAACAGCCAACCTAGAAGTTCAAAAAATCCTAGCATTCCAGTGCATTATCCTACAATCTGGCCATCCTAGCTTCCAAGGAGCATTCTGGCTATACTTCTTCCAACACAGATTGCTTGTTCTTTTGGCAGTTCACGGTACTTTTAATATTCTCCTCCAACAGCATTAGTTAAATGCATCAGTTATTCTGCAGTCTTTCTTGTTCATTGTCCAACTTCCTCATATACATCAGTTATTCTGAAGTCTTCCTTGTTCATTGTACAACTTCCACATGTATATGAGGTTATTGAAAATACATGGTTTGGGACAGGTACACCTTAGTCCTCAAACTAACATCTTTGCTCTTGAACACTTAAAGAGGTCTTGTAGAGCAAATTTTCCTATGCAATATGTAGCTTAGTTTCTTGACTGGTACTTCCATGAGTGTTGATAGCGGATCCAAGCAAAGTGAAGTCTTTGACAACTTCAGTTGTCTCTACATTTGCATTGAGATGCATCCCAGACAGAAGGCTCTGGTCTTTGATCTTCATCAGTAAGTATTTTAAGTCCTTTTTACTTTCAGCAAGCAAGATTGTATCATATTAATATCGTAAATTGTTAATGAATCTTTCACCAATCCTGATGCCATGTTTTTCTTCATATAATCCAGTTTCTGGAATTATTTGCTCAGCATACAGATTGAACAGGTTTAGTAAAAGAATACAACCCTGGTGCACATTTTCCTAATTTTAAACCATTTGGTGTTCCTTTGTTCTATTTGAACAACTGCCTCTTGGACTATGTACAGGTTTCTCATAAGCACAATTAAGTGTTCTGAAATACTCATTGTCTGCAATGCTGCCTATAGCTTGACATGATCTACATGATCAGAAGCCTTTGCATAGTCAACAAAGCACAGGTAAACATCTTCCTGGTATTCTCTGCTTTAGTCAAGATTCACCTGATCTCAACAATGACATCCCTCCTTCTACATCCTCTCCTGAATCTGGCTTCAACCTTTGGAAGTTCTCTGTCATTGTAGGTTTACAGCCACTTTTTGATTATCTTCAGCAAAATTTTATTTGAATGCATTGTCAGTGATATTGTCCATTGATTTCTGCATTCCATTGGGTCACCTCTCTTTGGAATGGTAAAAAATATGTATCTCTTCCAATCAGTTGGCCAGGTAGCTGTCCCCTAAATTTCTTGGCATAGATGAGTGAATGTTTCCAGTACTTCATCACTTTCTTGAAAGATTTCAATTTGTATTCCATCAATTCCCGGTGTCTTATTCTTTGCCAATGCTTTAACTGCACCTTGGATTCTTCCTTCATTTATCATATGCTACTTCTTGAAATAGTTGAACATCAAACATTTCTTTTTGGTGACTCTGTGTATTCCTTCTATCTTCTTATGATGCTTTCTGCATCATTCAATATTTTGCCCACAGAATCCTTCAATATTTCAAATCGAGACATGAATTTTTTCTTCAGTTCCCACAGCAAGAGAAATGCTGAGTGTGTTCTTTCTTTTTAATTTTCAAATTCTTGGTCTTTGCACATTTTATTATAATTAATATCTGACTTTGTCTTCTTGAACTGACCTTTGACATTTTCTATTCAGTTCTTCTATCTCCTCATTTCTTCCATTTGCCTTAGCATCTCTATGCTGAAGAGCAAGTTTCAGACATCCATTTTGTTCTTTTCCTTCTTCTTATCTTTTAATGACCTTTTACTTTCTTCCTGTACGACGTTTTCCCCATAACTCTTCTGGTCTTTGGTGTTTAGGGTCTAATGCTTCATATCTTTTCTTCAGATGGTCTCTGAATTTAGGTCAGAATTGTTAAAGGCCATGATTTTGCTCTTGTGACTTGTTTTAATTTCTTGGGCTTCAGCCTGAACTTACATATGAGTAATTGATTGATTCCTCAGTTTGCTCCTGACCTTGTTTTAGTTTATGATATGGAGCTTTTCCACCGTCTCTTTCCATATATGTAGACAATTTGATTTCTGTGTATTCCATATGGTGAGGTCCATGTGTATAGTCATTTTTTATATTTTTTTGAGAAAGGCATTTGCACTGAAGAAGTCATTGGTCTTACAAAATTCTGTCCTGTGATCTCCAACATCATTTCTATCACCAAGACCATATTTTCCTTGGCCGTAGAAATTTTCATGCCTCTTTGTTTCCAACCTTTGCTTTCTTACCACCAGTAATGTTCAGTACATCTTGATGATTGATCAATTTCAGACTGAATAAGATGGTAAAATTCTTCAATTTAGTCATCACTGGCTTTATGCACTGGTGTTTGGTGCATAAACTTGAATAATAGTGTTATTAACTGGTTTTCCTTATAGGCGTATGGATAGTTTCCTATCACAGACAGCACAGTACTTCAAGGTAGATCTTGATATGTTCTTTTTGATGATGAATGCAAGACCATACCTTTTCAATTCCCAGCTAAGTAAGCCATGTGATTGTCAGATTCAAAATGGCCAATTTCAGTCCATTGCATCTCACTAATGCTTAGTGTATCGATGTTTTTGTGTTACATTTCATTTCTGGCAATTTCCAATCTTACTAGTTGCATTCTTCATACATCCCGTGTCCTGATTATTAATGGATGTTTACTGCTGTTTCTCTTCATTTTGAGTTGTGCTCCATCAGCAAATGAAGGTTCCAATGACTTTATTGCATTAGTGTCATCACAGTCAAGTCTACTTTGGGGAGGTAGGTCTTCGCCAGTCGTATTTTGAATGCCTTCCAATCTGAGGGGCTTATCTACTGGCATTATATCTGACAGTATTCTGGTGTTCCTCATCATGTTTCAGTGTTCAATATTCTGGTCTGACAGTGTCCCACTACTATTCATAAGGTTTTCAGGGACTAAATATCTGTAAGTAGTCTGTGTCTCCCTCTTCCCAGTATATGTTCTTCTGGAAGCTCATCTGAAACCTGTCCATTGTGGGTGACCCAGCTGGTGATTAAAATGCCTGTGGTATAATTTCCAGAGTCATGGTAACATGCAAGCAACAGTACAACAAACTGACAGATGAGTGGTGGAAGAGATTATTATACTTAAAAGACATGTATAATGGTCTAAGTCAAAGCAAATAAACAAAAATCACATTGCTTTAAGTCAATTCTGACTCATAGAGACCCTGTGATGGTTTAGTCTGTGTTGACTTGTGCCATCATTACTGTTGTTGATAAGTTCTACTGAGTTAGTTACACCTCATAGCAAGCTTGTATAGGTGTTCCACGAAGTGCCTGTTGGGTTTGAATTGCTAACTTTGTGCTTAGAAGTCCAGTGCTGATCCTACAGCACTACACCAGGAGCCTTGGCAAAACAACAACAACAACAATAATTGAAAGCACTCATGACATTTATATGTATGGACACTGGAAATGGAGTTCTGGTGTGGCACTGTAGGATAAATGCAGGATCCCAAGGTCAGTTTGAACCACAAAGTTGACAGTTCAAACTTACCAGGTGTTCCTAGTAAACTCTATGATGCATCCCCTGAATCAGAACTGATTCAATGGCACTAAACAACCCTGAAAACATCTTCTAGTGGATATAAAGGTATTAATTTTATGTTAAGAAATGCACATGTAACACTCATTACAAGGAAGACCTATATAGAGATAATGGGAATTAATGACTTTTTAATGTTTGAGATTTAATTTTCAAATAAAGATCTCTTTTGTCGTATTATGGGGAGATGTTTTCAATACTGTAATTCTGAAAGTTGAATAATGGATTAAGTGTTGTTTTGTTATTGTTGTTAAGTCTCTTCGAGTTGGTTTCAAATCATATCATGCCTGTAGAGTGTTTCCAAGGAATGGCTGGTAAGTTTGAACCGCCAGCCTCACCGTTCAAACCTATCTCTAATCAAGTACTTTTTTTGCAGTGTCTCACCATGTTTAGAGTCATGTAAGTGAGAGACAATTAAGTTTAGCTTTGAATCATTGAGGCAGTTGTAGATATGGAGAAAAGTGAAAAATTGGGAGAAATATTTGGGTAAGAAACTGTTTGAAGGAGTCAAGATGCCCAGATTGCTGACTTGAGGCAGATTGATGGATGGTAGTTCCTTCTCTGAGGTACAGGGCACAGTCGGTAAATAGCAGGACACCAATATAGCATTCTGTATTGGCCAGATGGTGACCAAGAGAACAATCCTAAAATAAGTAAGCAGTCAAGAAGCAGCAGCGTTTCAGAGTTGCAGCTCTATGCGGCTAAATTTCCCAGAATGACATCTTTTTATTCCAAGATTGCTGTGCGCAAAATCCATTCATCATCAACACCGTCCAGATGGGTATCAGATTGTTATAGATTAGTGTACTTGTTCCCTATTCTTTATATCCAATTTTGTATTAATGAATACTTTTTAAAACACTAGCAAATTGAAAGAATAGCACAATAAATACCTATATCACCATCACCCACATTACAGAATATTTTAAATAATTTCTTTATTTGAATATTTGTTTTGTGATCTATTTACAATGATTTGAATAAGTATTTAAACCTTAAAAATTAGATCGTATGCATACCATCAGGTAGTGGCATTATTGGAATACCTGGTTTCTACAAAGGGCTAACATTAATTATCACTAACTGAAAGGCTGGAAGTCCAGATGTACACAGAGCTGCCTTTAATAAAGATCTAGAAATCTATTTCTGAAAAATCTGCTGTTGAAAATCCTGTGGATCACAGTTCTACTCGGAAACACATGAATTGGCACTGATTTAACAACAACTGATTGTTGGTTAGTCCTGTTATTAGTGATTCTTTACTTTTTCCCTTGAATAAAGTAGTATCTCACAGATTTTTAACAGTAATATCTGTATCTATCTATTTATCTATCACGTAGTTAGATAGCTAACTAGCTAGATCTTTGATGTTTGATTCCTTTATTCTAACTATTGTATCAAATCATCTCATTGAGTGTTTCCCTCTTTTTTGCTGGCCATCTATTTTACCACATATGATGTCATTTTCTAGAGACTGATCTTTTCTGATAACATATCCAATACAAGTGAGCACTTTGATTCTAAGAAACATTCTGGATGTATTTAAGACAAATACGTTCATTCTTCTGACGGTGTACAGTATAGTCAATATTCTTAGCCAATACCTTATTTTGAACATATCAAGTCTTCCTGTCTTCCTTTTTGTTTGTTCAGCGTTCACATGATGAGACTTACAAAGTTTTTGAAAAGACTATGACTAGTGTCAGACAAGGAGCTCTGGTAGCGTAGTGGTTACAAATCAGGTTGCTAACCTGAAGGTCGGCATTTCGAAACTACCAGCGGTTCCATGGGAGAAAGAGGAGGCATTCTGCTCCCGTAAAGATTGACAGCCTCGGAAACCCTGTGCAGGTTCACTTCACTATGAGTTGGAACCTTAACAGCAGCAGTGTCAGACAGACCTTTATTATCAAAGTGACACGTGTGCTTTTGTAAGCTTGACAGAATTCTTTTGCATGAAATAGCTTTATCCAGTTAAATATGCCATTTGATTTCTTTGTTTCTGCTTCCCTATACATTGATTGTTTATTCAAACTGTGTAAAAGCATTGACAACTTCAATTTTTCCCTTAAATTATCATGACATGTTTTGTTGATCCAGTTGTAGGATTTAGTTTTCTTAATGTTCAGTTGTAAACCTGACTGAATGCAGGTCTTTGACCTTCATCAATAAGTGCTTCAAGTTGTCTTTACTTTCAGCAAGTATGGTTGTGTCATCTTCAGGTTGCAGACTGTTAAGGAGTGTTTTTCCATTCCTCATGCTGCATTTTCTTCACATAATGTGACTTCTCAGTTTATTTAGTCTACTGATTGAATAAGATGAAAGGATACTGCACTGTTGCACATCTTTTGCAATTTAAAATTGTACAATATCCCTTAGTTCAGTGATGTTGTGATTAAGTGCTGTTGAGTCGGTTCCAACTTATATAGGTTTCTGAAGGAGCTCTGGTAGTGAGTGGTTACGAATCGGGCTACTAACCTCAAGGTCGGCAGTTCGAAACTACCAACTGTTCTGCGGGAGAAAGATGAGGCTTTCAGCTTCCATAAAGATTTGCAGCCTCGGAAACCCTGTGTAGGGTCACTATGAGTCAGAACTGACTCCATGGTACTTAACAACAACAACAGGTTTCTGAAGAGCAACCCGTGTGTCTGAACTGCCCAACTTTTTCAGTGCTGATCTTACTGCTGACCCACAGAAGGAGTCCTTAGTTCAGTGAGTAACCTATTAATAGACATTGGTAATATTTCCAGGCTTTTGCAAATATAAATAGTGGTGTGTATGTGGAGCTGTATCTTGAAGTTAGATTCTTAAAAGAGGCATTGCAGAGTAAAAGGGTAAATGCAACAATTTGTTAGATAATATATTTTTCTCCCTTTAGTAGTACCCTAATTATGTTTGAGAGTGTAATTTTCTCAAAAACTCAATAATAGAGGTTGTTTTCAAGTATTTATATATTTGCCAATAAGATTATTAACAAACACCATCTGTCACTTTGTTGTGCTGTGGTGACTTTCATGTTGTTGTAATATGGGTAACTATGCCAATGGCCTTTCAAATGGGAGGCAGGTTTCAAAGGAGTTTACAGACTAGGGAAAACTTGAAAGATAGGCCTGGACATCTACTTCTGAAAATTGAACACTGAAAACACTGGATCACAAAAGAATTGTGTCTGACATGGTGCTGAAAGATGTGTCCTCTAGTTGAAAGGCACTCAAAATACCTTGTTGCCACAGCAATGAACTTGAATAGTCCGATGACAGTGAAGATAGCATAGGGTCAGACAATATCTTGTTCTATTTTACATGAGATGACTACCTCCATAGATAGCAGTTATCAACAAGATATGAAGAAATGGCTACTCAAGTGAGCAATCAGGGTCCTAATCTTATGGTTGAAAATATGTGCCTTCATATTGTTATTCAAACTTGAGTTTATAGTATAGTCTGAAAGAGGCTATGAGTAATTTTATTGGTCTCCTTGTTGATCTCTATTTCTTTTTAATATGACAAGCAATACAAATATTTGTTGATAATATACAATGTAAATATACAGAAATTTAACAATTTCTTCATGTACTATAGATTGACATTGGTTACATTTTCTGAATTGTGTAATCTTTCTTATAATTCTTTTTGGAATTGTTCCTCCCAATTAATATAAATTCACTCACTTTAAGATTACTATTGAGTTTTCAAGTTACGATTGTTCATTATCATATGTACCAAGTTGTTGTTGTCATTTTGATCCCATGTAGTATGATCTTAAAAGATCATACTGCTCAAGGCTGATATGTTTTATATATTAATGTATACTATTTTTGGCTTTTGGAAGATTTAGGGAGATATGTTTTGTACAACATTTAAAGATTGTCTTAGGACAATAGTTTCAAGGGTTCATACAACAACCTTCATGAATCCAGGAAGTCTAGTGTACATGACAGTTTCAAATTGTTTTGTAAATTTCCCCCTTTGATCAGGATTCTTCAGTAGAAGCTTTCGTCCAAATGGTCAGAAATGATAGATGGTCTCATGGCAAGGGAGGCAAGTTGTTCATGAAGGCAATTACCAACACATTCCAGATCCTTCTTCTTTAACTGGTGCTTTTTCTTCCTCTGTTGCTCTAGAAAAATAGAGACTAGTTGTTGTGCTTTGGATGGCCACTTGAAAGCTTTTAGGATCCCAGGCACTATGAAAGGAATTAGAAGGTAGAACAAAAACACTAAACATGCTATTAAGTCAATTAACTGGATCTTCCTTGAAACCATTACCGTAAACCTCCAAATGAAAAACTTCAATCAATTAAGGTTTTGATTGTGTATTTTGTTGTTAAGTACCTTTACGTTAGTTCCAATTTCTAGCATCCTTGTATAAGGTTTACCAGTAGCAGTGTGTGTGTGTGTGTGTGTGTGTGTGTGTGTGTGTGGAGAGGGGGGGGTTGAATTGTCAACCTTTCCATTAGCAGTCCAGTATTTATCCTAAAGTACCAGGACTCCTAGCATTTAAAATTTTGAAAGTTGAAGTTTTGCAATGGGGATCTAAAATTAATTCTGTAACCTAATTGTGGAAAGTATTTTTCCTTTAACTGCCATAGCACTGCTATGATGCTATAATTATATGTTGACCAAACAAATCTGATTATAAATGACATATAAAAATAAGTTTTGACTGCATTTGAATATCTAATCGACATTTAATGAGATGAAAAATTCTGACACACTTATATTGCTTGAGGAGCTCTGATGCCTAATTCATTTCAGTATAATTAACCATTTGGCAGTGGCTGCTCTGTATAAGGCAAGCACATAATGAACAGGTATTATAAAAGTCAGAAAAGTCAGTCTCACTTTGAGGGATCTCTAAAGAGACTTCTTCAAAACAGCTGTCAGCCTAAGAACTGAAAACACATGGTCATCCAGTCCATTCTGACTCATGTGTTACAAGGGAGAACTGCTTCAGAGAGTTTTCATGGCTATGATCTTATTGGAGATAGATCACTGCACTGAATAGCAGGCTTAACCTCCAAGCCCACCACTCTTTCAGTTAGTAATCATGTGCACGCTATTCGTATCATCACAGGACCTGCTGTTACCCTGTGCTTTCTAGAAAATAAATGTTCATATATTTAAAGTCTACAGCACATGGGAGCACCATGAACTAAAATCAACTTAACAATTGTTTTACAATTTTAGACCCTGTCAAATCAATGTAGAAAACTCATAATTGGCTATTATGCAGTTATTGTTAAGGAATTGTTAAGATATTTCATCATAATATTTTCCTTAGAGGATTAGTTGAGCAGCTATAAGATTAATATATTAACATTATAACCATTCAAGTGCACTGAAGTAATCCCATGTTTTTTTGCTAAAACTTCTATTTTATTAAGTACTAATTTGACTGTATTTATAAAAAATTGTTAAAAGTTATTATATTTCTCTTTAATTCTACCAAATCACCATTTTAATACTAAATTATAATGAATAAGGCAAATATTTTTAAATTTAAATTATGTTATTTTGTATATCAAATACATATTCTTACATGATTAATAAATACCTTTGAATTTTAACCATATGATATATACATTTTATACTATCTGCTTAGGAGTTATTTGCAGTATACAAAATGCCTTTTTAGGATGTCGGAAAAATTTTAAATAATGCTGTCTAGAATATCATAAGTTTTGGAACACCCACGTTCTATTTCCTCCTACATTTATATAAGGATTATTTTAACATAAAAATTTGACTAGATGAAATTATCTTGGCATTGATTTCACATTTGCAGTTTGTTATTAAATTATTATTCATTCCATGAATAAAAGTTGTTTTCATTTCATGTCTTACATTTAATTTGCTGATAACTTTAAAATTGGAGTACTTTTGTGAGAAACATGCAGTAAAGATCTTGGTCAGTAAAAGAAACATCTTAAAGTCAAATGAGATGTTGCATTTTTATTTTATCAACATAAAATAAAAGGAAGCAATTGTGGTTGGTAGTGGTGGTGGTGGTTGTGTGCCGTGGAATCTGTTCCAACTCATTGCCACCTTGTGTATGGTTTCCTCGGCTGTAAATCTTTATGGGAGCTGGTAGCATAGTGTTTACAAATTGGGCTACTAATCTCATATCAGCAGTTCTAAACCACCAGCTGTTCTGTGGGAGAAAGATGAGGCTTTCTGCTCCCATAAAGATTTACAGCCTCAGAAACCCTGTATAGGGTTGCTATGAGTCGGAATCGACTCCACATCACATAACAACAACAAAATGGTGTGGTGATGGTGTCTGATTTCCTCTAACTTAACAAGTGGGGAGGAGGAGAATCACCATCAGCCTCAGCCCTAGGCAAACAAATGAAGCTGAAGTCAGACATACATGCATCCTTTAACCTTCCTTATCAATTCTGACGCCTGCTGTCCCTCCCCTGGCACTCTCTGCTTCTCTGCTAGGTTCAATAATTCATATGTGATGGCCACACAGAAGTCACAGGCCATGCTAATAATTATCAAGGAAGTTAACAGGTTACATTGCAGGGTCAGAAAATGCACAGAAAACTGGTGTTGGCTCAGGACAGTCTCTTCTCTACAGTGCTTGGAGGAAGCTTCCCTGGCCCTTTAACCTGACCTCTGCATTGCTTGGACAATGATACAAAGCATTTTCAGGGCTGTTCATAAATACCCAAAGGACATTTCCACTGTGCTATAAACTTCTGTCTGAACACACTCAGCTCTAGGTCCATGAATCGGCAAAACTAGCTCTTCAGTTCAGTACCTATTGACACACTACTCTACACAAGAGCCTCCTGCCTGAATCCACTCAGTTTTACTTGCTTCATAGGCCTGGAAGCCCACCATTCTGTCTTGTGCTCTGACTTTTGATTCTGCTTTTGTTGTTCCTCTGTCACTTCTCTGGTATCACAATTTTCTATCCCTAGATCAAGGAATTCAATGCACAGGGATCTCAGGACCCAAAGGACACATTCCACTATTGGCTCTTCTTTGTTGATGGTAGTGAGATTCCCCATTTCTGCTTGTGAAATGGCTCACTTAAGACACATATTATAGTTCTAAGATTTGACAATCAATGTATCATTTTAGCATTGTTAACAGTCACTCATAATCAAATCATATACTCCCACCAGCATCTTCCCCCACCTTCTAGTACCCAGACACTTCAAGAAAAAAATGAAGTTGTTTGGTGGGAATTTGGGGCCAATGTAATGGACTTAGTGAATTTTGGATTGTACACATGTGTTAGTTGTATCATGTTAAGAGTTGTTGTTGTTGTTAAGTGCCGTCGAGTCGGTTCCGACCCATAGCGACCCTGTACAGGGTTTCCGAGGGTGTAAATCCTTACGGGAGTAGAAAGCCTCATCTTTCTCCCGTGGAGCGGCTGGTAGTTTCGAACCGCTGACCTTAAGGTTCGCAGCCCGATTCGTAACCACTACGCTACCAGAGCTCCTTCATGTTAAGAGTAAGCATGGCTTAATAACTGTCTATATGTAGGAGTCATGTGTGGTTTAAGGAGAGAGAAGAGAGCAGAGAAAGAGGGCCTTACTACCACCAAGAAAGAAGAGCTAGGAGTGAAGACCCTGACCTGGGCAGCTCCAACAACAAGAAGGTTGTTGCCAAGTCACATGGAGATCTCCAAGGAATGTTGGACCTACAGATGTTTAAAGGAGACAAGGACCTTTCTCTAGAGCCTTCAAAGAGAAGAAGTCGTCCCTTATAGCCGGAAATCTGAATTTGGACATCTAGACTCCTAAACTATGAGAGAATAAATTTCTGTTTGTTCAAGGTCAGCAGTTCAAAACTATCAGCTGCTCCGTGGGAGAAAGATGAGGCTTTCTGCTCCCGTAAAGATTTACAGCCTCAGAAACCCTGTACAGGGTCGCTATGAGTCGGAACCGACTCCACGGCACATAACAACAACAACAACAAAGGCATCTAATGGTTGTAAGGCAGTTGGAGTTACAAAGATTACACGTAACAGAGCCATATGAATTTATTCACTGTACCACACACTGTAATTCTCAAAATTGAACCATTTTTACAGTTTATTGTTGGCAAAAAAAAAAAAAAAATGCTAGCATGCAGTTCTCAAATCTAATACTGTGAGATGTGAGATAAAATTAGACTTAAAAAAAAATTAGTTGAATTTTGACATGAATTTTCCCCAAAGATATTGAAGAAAATGAATAGAAATTCATAGTCAAGTACTTCCTTCTAAATATAGTAGAGGCTTTTAAATATGAAGTTTCCTTCTCCAAAGGAAAATTTTGCCATGGTATTACATTAACTTACATTATCAGCACTTTATGTCAGGATTTACGTATAGTCACATTAATTAAGGAAATGTTATTCAAAAACAACACCCTTTATTTTTTATCCTTGGTTTTGGTTTTACAAATGAACAAGACTGGGTCTTTTCTAGAGTGCTAAAACAAGCAGTCAGTTGTGTGGGGAAACTATCAATTAAACATTAAGTGAAAGCAAGTATGGACTTGATACAAAGTTTGTTTTCAACCACTAATTTTGGTGCTCTGTAGATGTATCATCTGATACACATAAATTCAATAGAAAATACATAACCCTGCTTTGGAAGAAACAATGATGGATTGTTCCTTGCAAGTGAGGATGGGGAGATGTTGTCTCTCTTACTTTGGACCTGTTGTTAGAAGGGACCAGACCTCATGCTTGGTAAAGTGGAAATGAAAAAGAGGAAGATCCCCAACAAATGGGTTGGTGGAATAGCAGCAATAATAGGCTCAAACGTAACAATTGTGAGGATGGTGCTGCATTAGGTAGTGTTTTGTTCTGTTGTATATAAGGTTGGACTCCATAGCACCTAGCAACAATAGTGAAATCCTAGATTGCTTTGAAGAGAGTAAAATTATGGATATCAAAGGTAATTCTGATGATGACTCAAAAGGAAGTAAGGAGAGGAAGAGAAAATCTTGCTCTTAGCGCTTACCTATATCCCCTGAGGGAAACTGTTGCTAAAATTGTGCTTCAGGTGACACTTTAAAAGGAGATTCTCAATAAAAGAGGAAGGGTGGGTTTTTTGTTTTTTTGGGTTTTTTTATGCAGCATAGAAGAACTGATATGAATGAATTTCAAATATTTAGTGAAAAGTAGAACTTGGAATCTGACTGACGAGTTCTGGCAGACCATGGTACTTATAATATTATTCTCTAACACCACAGCTCAAATGCATCAGATCTTCTATGATCTCAATTATTCATTGTCCAACTTTCACATGTATATGAGACTTTTGGAAATACCATTATTTGGGTCAGGTGCACCCTGGTCCTCAAATTGACTTCCTTGCTCTTGAACACTTTAAAGAAATCTTGTGTAGCAGATTTCTAGTGCAATGCACCTTTGATTTATCAACGGTTACTTCCATGAGTATTGAAAGTGACTACAAACAAAATGAAGTCTTTGATAACTTGAATGTTTCATCCATTCATCATGATTTTATTTACTGGTCAAGTTTTCTTCATATTGAGGTGCAATCCATACTGAAGGCTGTGGTATTTGATCTTCATCAGTAGGCATTTTAAGTCCTCATCACTTTCAGCAAGCAAGATTGCATCATTTGCACATCACAGTTAATGATTCTTCCTCCAACCCTGATACCACATACTTCTTTATATAATCCAGTTTCTCAGATAATTTGGTCAGATTACAGAATGAATAAATATAGTGAAATAATACAACCCAGCATGTTCCTTTCCTGATTTTAAAGCATTTAGTGTTCCCTTGTTCTGCTAGAATAACTGCCTTTTGATCAATATACAGGTTCCTAATTAACACAATTAAGTGTTCCGGAATACTCACTCTACAATGTTTTCTATAATTTGTCATGACCCACATAATCGAAAGCCTTTGCATTGTCAATAAAGCACAGGAAACAACTTTCTGGTATTCTCTGCTTTCAGCCAAGATCTATCTGACGTCATCAGTGTCATTCCAAGTCCTTGCTTGAACCACTGGCAGTTCCCTGTCAATAAATTGTTGCAGCCATTTTTGAAATATCTTTAGCAAAAATTTACTTTCATGAAATATTAATGATATTGTCTGATGATTTCTCCATTCCATTGGGTCACTTCTTTTTGGAATGGGCATACATATTGATCTCTTCCAATCAGTTGGCCAGGTAACTGTTGTCTAAATTTCTTGGCATAGAAGTGTGTATGTCTTCAGTGCTGCATCAATTTGTTGCAAGATTTCAATTTGTAATCCATCAATTCCCAGAGTCTTGCTCTTTTGTCAGTGCCTTCAGTGTACCTTGGACTTCTTCCTTCAGTACCATTGGCTCTTGATCATAAACTAGCTCTTGAAATAGCTGAACATTAACCATTTCTTTCTGGTATAGTATCTCTGTGTATTTCTTCCATATTATTTTGATGCTTTCTGCATCATTCAATATTTCGTCCATAAAATCTTTCAGTGTTTCAAGTGAGCTTTAATTTTTTTCATCATTTCTTTCAGCTTGAGAAATGCGGAGCATATTATTCCTCTTCTGTTTTCTAAGTCTAGATCTTCCTATCGCATAGTCTTACATTGTAAGGTAAGTATTTTTGAAATCCATACTGTCTGTTGTTGTTAAGTTCTGTTGAGTCAATTCCAACCCATAGCGACCCTGTATAGGGTTTTCAAGGAGCAGCTGGTGAGCTTGAACCACTGACCTTGCAGTTCAAATGGCTTTGCAGTCTGACGCATTAGCCAACAGTGCCACACCAGAACTACCCATACTGCCTACTACTGTCTTAATTATCTAGTGCTGCTGGAAAGGGAATACTACAAGTGACTTTAACAACCAGGCATTTATTTTAGTTTAGTAGGCTATCATCCATGCACCAACTCTAGAGTAAGACTTTCTCTATCCATCAATTCTGGAGGAAGATTCTTGACTCTTTCATTTTCTGGTCCTAAAGATGGTCTCCATCTAACTTGGCACCTGTTTTTTCCACCTCTACTTTGCTGACTTGTTTAATCGCTTTTATATTTCAGAAGGGATTGACTGAAGATATTCATTCCTTAAACTAGTCCTCATTTGGAGTCCTGGTTTGGTTCTGTATGTAAGATAAGCATTAGACTTCAAGGTTGATTTGACCCTTGAGATGATAGTTCAAACCTACCAGCCACTCATCTGAAACCCTATAAGGGGGTGCTGTCAGTGGGAACTCACTGAAAGGCACTCAAAAACAACATTCCTGGCTCATTAACATAAGAAAAAACTCATTTCCAAATGGCATTATGGTTACAGGCATAGAGGTTTAGGGTTTATGGCACATATTTGAGGGGTACATAATTCAATCCATAACATTCTACCCCATGTCCCCCCAAATTCATCTCCTTTGGAAATGCAAAACACATTCACTCCATCACATACAAATTCTTAAACCCACTCCAAGACTAAAACTCCATCCTTCGGATCATCTAAATCAGACATGGGTCAGACTTTAGACATATTCCATAATGGGGCAACATTCCTCTTCATCTGTAAGCCTGTAAGATCTAGAATATGGTTATCTGCTTCTATAGTACAATGGTGTGTAAAATGCAAAAACTAGACTTGTTCATTACAAATAGAAGAAATTGAAGGGAAAGAATGGATAATGAGCACATGGAATCCTGGTGTGGTACTGTAGGATCAGCAATGGACTGCAAACCACAAGGTCGGCAATTCAAACCCACCATCTGCTTTTTGGAAACCCTATACAGGACACCTGTGAGATGGAACAAACTAGATGGCTCTTAACAACAACAGTAAGCAGTCCAAAACCCAGCAGAAAAAAAATTGCATGAGCTGCCAAGCCTTGAAAATAATCTATTGTTTGGAGCCATCTCTCAGAAATGAATTATAGGTCACACTCTCCAGATTCGGGGTGGAAACCTTTTGGCCCTGTCTTCAGCTATGCCTTCCAGTCCCATTGGGACAGCAACTCTGCTCCCTCTCCTTTGGGTGGCTCCACTCTCCTAGTTCATCTGAGTGATGACCACACCCCTCAGTACCAGCAAGTCCTATTCTTCTGCCCCTTGGGCAGCAGACAGTAGGCCTGTCCCACTGGTGCTGAAGAATGACAGTGCCATGCTCTGGAAACAAGTTAGTAAAGATCGTACTCTTTCAAATCTGGTAGACTACACCTCCACCCTTCAAAACTGGCTAATGCAGCCCTACTTCTCATGTTCCCTCCAATAGCTCTGCTCCAAGGATTATCCTTTTCTTTTCTTGGAGGACAACAGATGTAGTTCCTTTGGCTTATTTTCTGTCTATACAACTGGCAGCATTCTTTCCTTTTATTCTTTCTCTGACCCCTTCAGTCTAAGCAAATGGATTTTCTGTTGTAGTAGTTTGTTAGATCCTAAGTCATCATCTAATAGTTTCATATGCATGTGAAATTTGGACAATGAATAATTGAGATCATAGAAGAATTGATGCTTTTGAGTTATGGTGTTAGAGAAAATTATGAAAAGTACCATGATCTACAAGAAAAACAAAGAAAATCTGTGTTGGAACAAGTACAGTCAGAATGCTCCTTAGAAACCAGAATGGCTTCATTTCACATACTTTGGATATATTATCAGGAGGGACCAGTCCTTAGAGAAAGACATCATTCTTGGTAAAGTGGAGAGTCAGCGAAAAAGAGGAAGACCCCGATAAGATTGATTGTCACTGTGGCAGCAGCAATGACCTCAAATGAGCAACAGTTGTGAAGATGATGCACAACTGAACAGCCTTTCATTCTGCTGTGCTAAGGGTCACTGTGAATTGGAACTGACTTGATGGGACCTACCAAAAATAATAAGAACAATTTTAAACTCTTGTTTTGCATTGATGTAAATTCTTTTTGACTTTATATTTAAGTCATTACCAGTAAATATTGAAATAATTTTGTTTAATTTATGAGCTATTTCTGAGTATGAATTAGGCTGGGTCCATCTTATATATTCTGGTTCAAATGAAGGAATTTAAATGAAAAGTTCTCAGAGCTTCATCTAGAAGGTTACTTGGTTCCTGTGATATCCTCTTCTATTAGAAGTAGAACATAGCTTCTGTAAGGTTTTCTCCACTCATGTATTTTGAGGTTGTTGCTATTAAGTGCTGTCGAGTTGATTCTGACCCATAGCGACCCTGTCTAGGGTTTCCAAGGAGCAGCTGGTGAGCTTAAACCACTGACCTTGCAGTTCAAATGACTTTGCTGTCTGACGCATTAGCCCACAGCACCACACCACTACTCCTATTTTGAGGTTACCAACTTCTTGATGGCACCTAACAACAACAAATCCATAAGAGTGGTTTGAGTTGTTCAGACATGCTATATTTGAGACTGGTTGGTGTTAATTATATTTTTGAAAACAATTTTCCGCAGCCAGTAATGTGAAAATAGATGGTGTTGTCTTTGTTTTAGACCACATAAACAAAAGGATTCTTGCTTTTTTTGGTTAAATGCAGCCTTTTATTGCAGTGTAAGGATATATTTTGTAATTATTATGAGCAATAGATTATGGCTAATTAGAAGAATATTTGTGGTATCATAAAGCTGATTATTAATTTTTTTTTAATGTTTCTGGGCAGCATCAGTTCTATGCTTATGGGTTGTACTTAGATCCAAAAAATCAGCAGTCTCAGCGCAGAACTCATTTTGGCCCTAACATGATTATTTAGCACAGCAGGGAAACTATGACATATGTAGTTCAAGTTTAGTCAGCTTCAAGTAAATGGTGTTGCATTAACAAGTAGAATCAGAATTATCATAGTGGCTTACAATAAGAGCTGTTTATTTCTTGCTTTTGTCATTCGTGGCTTTGAGTTATTCTCTGGTGCTTGTTACCATTGAATTGGTCCCCAGCTCATGGCAACCCCAGACACAATAGAATAAAATGATATGTTGCCCAGTGCTGTATCGTGTTCATCATAAATTGTGAATCAGACCATTGTGATCCACGGAATTTTCACTGGTGCATTTCTGGAAGTAGATCACCAGGCCTTCCTTCCTACTCTCTCTTAGTTTGAAATTTCTTATGGATTACAGTATGAATTTTTCATTCCATGACCAAACTGAAGAAAATAAACTCAAGGTTTTATGAAGCTAAAAGAAGATTATATAGATTAGCTAATTACATGGAAACATCAGTATTTTTGTTTTAGTAAATTTTGTGAATAGAAGTTGACAAATTTTTTGTTATAGATAATCTAGACACTATTTTAGGCTTTGCTTGGTTCATATGATCTCTGTTGCATCTATCAATTACAAGTCATAGCAGCCCTATATGGGTTTCTGTGAAGAGCCTGGTGGGTTTAAACTGCCAACCTTGTAGTTAGCAGTCCAGTGCCGATCCCCTAATTCTACAGCACCACAATAGGTCTCCTACATGATCTCTTTCTTTCTCTTTTTCTTTCTCTCGCTCTGCATCCCTTCTTCTCCCCTTTCCTCTCCCTCTCTATATTTGCTGTTGTTAGGTGCTGTGTATCCAGTCAGTTCCGATACATAGTGACTTTATGCACAACAAAATGTAACATTGCCCAGTCCTGCACACTGTCCTTAAAATTGTTTGAAGCTTGAAGCCAATGCTGCTTCCATGGTGTCAGTCCTTCTTGTTGGGGGCCTTCTTCTTTTTCACTAACCCTCCAGCTTGACCAAGTTATAATGTCGTCCTCCAAGGATTAGTCCCTACTGATAGTAAGTCTGAAATATAAGAGACGGAGTCTTGCTGTCCTTGCCTCCAAAGAGCATTCTGGCTGTACTGCTACCAACACAGACCTGTTTGGTCTTCTAGCATCCATGGTACTTTTAATAGTTTTGTCCAACACCCTAATTCAAGTGCTTCAATTTTTCTAAAGTCTTCCTGATTCATTATCTAATTTTCAAATGCATATGAAGCAATTTTTCAATAACTTCATATGCATGTGGATGTTGGAGAGTGAATAAGGAAGATCATAGAAAAATTCATGCATTTGAATTACCGTGTTGGAAAAGGATATTAAAATGCTGTGGACAGCCAGAAAAGGAAACATCTCATTGTTGAAAGATATACAACCAGATTGTTCCTTAGAAGCCAGGATGATGAGAATTCATCTTTCATACTTCAAACATGCTATCAGGAATGCCCAGTGCTTAAAGAAGGATATAATGCTTGGCAATGTGGAGGGTCAGTGAAAAAGAGAAAGACCCTCAATCAGATGGATTGGCACAATGTCAACATTATGAGCTCACACGTAACAATTGTCAAGATAGCTTAGGACAAGATAATGTTTCCTTCTAACAACAACATGAGACAGTTGAAAATGCAATGGCTTGTGTTAGGCACACCTTAGTCCGCAAACTGGTATTTTTGACCTTGAACACTTTTAAAAGGTCTTTTGTAGCTGATTTGCCTAATGCAATATGTCATTTTATTTTTTGATTGTTTCTTCCATGAGTGTAGATTGTGGAGCCAAGCAAAATGAAGTCATTCATAAATCTTCAATTGTTTCTCCATTTATCATGTTTACAAAATAGATGGTGTTCATATAATCACTTAGTTATTTTGAAAAATAATTACTGAAAAACTGCTACATTCACCAAAATATTAGTGTTACATATCAACACATTAAACTCTTCATATACTACCACAATTAAACTGTGTTTTTCTTAGCTCATTGAAAGACAGGAGCTGATAAAAAAGTAGAAATAGTTGTTGTGATTGTGGTATTATTTTAGTAAGAATCGGGCTGCGAGCCGTAAGGCCAGCAGTTCGAAACTACCAGCTGTTCCACGGGAGAAAGATGAGGCTTTCTGCTCCCGTAAAGATTTACAGCCTTAGAAACACTGTACAGGGTCGCTATAAGTCAGAACCGACTCCACGCACATACCAACCACCACCATGATAAAGACAGTGCAGTATATTAGCTTCTTTTTCCTATTTTAAAAAAATAATTATACATTTAATGCCTTATGACAACAAAATTTAATGTACTATAGTTCTTCAGGATTAGGTTGTATCTTTGATTCAATCTCTTTTTGAGCTATAAAAGGAGACATCTAGCCAAGGTTTCACTGGGCTAAAATTAAGATATTAGCAGGGTTGTGTTCCTACTACAGACTATAGGAGAGAATTTATTTCCTCATGTTTTTAGTTTCTTCAGGGTGCCTGCTTTGCTTGGTTTGTGGCCTCTTCTACTTTTCAAAACCCAGGAGTGTAGCACCTTTAATCTCTCTGTGACAGATTCTCTTGCTTGACTGTTTAAAATTTTCTTATCTTTGAGTACATTAGATTTTCACATCATCCAGGGTAATCTCCCCATCTCAGATAATTTGTTTAATCATCTCAGTGAAGTATCTTTTCTGTGAATTAATATATTCACAGATTTTGGTATGAGAACACGGACATCTTTGGTAAGGCATTTTTCTGCCCAATACAGGCAGTATCATTTATTCACTTATAAGATCTTGAACATTTGTAACTATATTTGAGAGCTTTGAAATGTCAGGGCCAGTAAAATGAATTGATGTGTTAAACTACATCTTTAATCCAGATATTCTGATTTTCAAGTCAACATAAGAAACCAATTTGCCATGCTATTTTGTTTTGCTCAATGTATTACAGAATTTAAAATGTATCCTTTGAAATCAATGCAAAAGTAATAAATGATTTTAATGTGATTTGTTAATCAATGTCTGGAAAAGCAAACAGCTATCATTCATTACTGGACAGTTAATTTTTAAACGCTCTTTCCAGTGTTCAAACAGTGGATCCAGACATGTTGCCTATAATTGAAAACCACTCTAGCATTGTTTTTATGGTAATTCAGGGTTATTAATCAGACTCTCAAGTGGTGTTCCTCTTCAGGCACTTAACTTGAATACAGAATGAAATGTATGAAGTAGAATTGGTTTCCTCCCTCCAGATTTTATACACTCTTTGGCATTAGTTCAAAATCTGCTATTCAACAAGAAGGAATACATTAGTGGTAAAAGTAAAGGGATGTTACCCTCAGAATACAGGTTTAGGAAATTGTCAATTGACATTTGCCAGTGTTGCATAGCTGTTAAGCACCTTGATACTCAGTGACAGGTCAGAGGTTTGAACACACCAGCCACTGAGTGAGAGAAAGACCTGACAATCTGTTTCTGTAAAGATTTACAGTCTTGGAAACCCTATGGGGCATTTCTACTCTGACCTACTAGGTCACTATGAGTTGAATTTAACTCAACAGCAGTGGGTTTGTTTGCAGGTTTTGTTGTTGTTGTTCTTGAACAAAATCATAATAAATTAACCTAGAAAATACATGACCCATTGTGGTGCACAGGAGACCCTATTGTTCAAACTCTATTCCTCGGAGAAAGTATTCACAAATTATCTTTTATGTTTTCCTGGCATTTCATTTTTGAAAGCCCTGAATTTAAACATGGCTTGTCTTATTTTCTTTTTGGTGTAGCCTGTGTTTGGTACAGACTCATGAAAATCAATTCATCAATAAATATCACGTCCTTTCATTATTAATAGAGGTTCTGTAGGGTAAACACTGGATTGCTCACCATAAGACTGGTGGATCAAATACATCAGCCACTCCTCAGAAACCCTATATAAGGTCGCTATGAGTAGGATGTTACTCAATGGCACTTAAAAACAACAATGACTATCTTTTAATGGTATGTGTTAAAAAATTTATTCTGACTCATGATGTACCATGAATGTCAATGTAGAATGCTCCATATGATTTTCAGTAGCTGTAAGGAAACCAACTTGACGACATTGAACTACAGCAGTAATCTTTCCCATGTAGATCAGCAGGACTTTCTTCATTGGCATCTTTAGGTGGATTTAAACCAATGATTTCTGAGTTAGAGGCTGAACTCAAACCCCCTGATCTAGTTCTACCATTTTCTCCACTTCAGATGGTCTTGTTTAGTGCCCTTGAGTTGGTTCCAACTCAGCAACCCTGAATAGTGTTTTCAAGGAGCAGCTGGTGGGTTTGAACCACCAACCTTGTGGTTATTAGCCTGGTGCTTATCCTACAGTACCATACCACAATTTAGCTACCATAATCTTCCACCTGGGATAATAGCTTCTTTCTGTCTTTGCCTCTTTTGGTTTGGCCTCAACCTAACAGCCAGGGTACTCCTTTAAAAATAATTCAGGTTCACTCTTCAGTGAAGCGTACCATGACCACCATGATGAGACTGATACCTTCCCTTACAACCTCACTGCTCTTCCTGCTCTGCTTGTTTTTATTATGTTTCTATAGTATTCCTTGGTTTCTAGCACTTTATACAACCTAACTCTTTATAATGGTCATTATTTATCGACGGCCTCTCCCAGATGTAATAGTGATCCTTGCATTATTCACTAATGATTCCCAGGTACCTAGAACAGTGCCTGGTACACAGACAATGTATACTTGTTGAGTAAATGTAAGAATGCAGAAATTCTCAGCCTGACTTTATGAATATTTAGAAATACTTTAGGATTTATTTTTCCCTAAGTACATAATCAATGACCCCAAACCTTTTGATAAGGTTGAGCCAGGATGAGTATCTGATGATCCACAGGTGATTCCCCTCTCATTTACTCTACATCTGTGACCTAATATATATAATTTAAAATGTTTACACTATCTCAGTTTCCTCTTCTCTAAAATATTTAGATCATTTCTTAGGTTCCCTTTAGGGTTGCTTTTTTTCTGTTTTGCTTGCTTAAAAATCCTTCTGATTAAAAAAATAACAACAAACTTTTAGGATGTTAGACATTCAATCAAAAATGAATGATTATAATAAATACGGTGTGTCCGAATGGTCCAAACGGTCGAGTGCTAGACTGCTGATCAGAAAGTTGGTAGTTCGAACACATCCAGAGGCACTTCAGAAGATGTGCTTCAGAATCTGCTTCCTAAATGTCCCAGCCTTGGAAACCCTGTGGTTCAGTTCTGTTTTACATATGTGGGGGTGGCTATAAATTGGAATCAAATAAATAGCAATTAATAGCAACTACATATTCAATTCCTATACAGGGTTGCTATGGGTTGGAATCGACTCGAAGGCACTTAACAACAACAGACACATACCATAACAAACTACATGCAGTTGAAAAGATCTAAAAATGCCCCAGATTCTCCAGATCTGCATTCCTTTTATAAGCCACCACTACCTCACATCTAAATTCACCAGTCCATGATAGCACTTGATTTTCCCAATCCTCAATTATGGAGGAATGCCCTTCCCTGTGTGATGTAACAGTTGTATGAATTTTGTGTTACATTGAGCGCTTTGGAAATTAACGTTTAACTGCTTGGTAAAAAAAAGAAAATGAATGCGAACTTCTGAAGATTTTAATAATGTGGTGTCTATTTTCATTTTGAAAGGCAAAGGCTTTTTTTTATCACTGTCGCTTAGTAAATATAAAGGAAACGTCTTTTATTCTGCAGTGATTTCCCTCCAGATTGGTAAAGGAGTGCAGCTTCTGGTGTTACATTACATTTCACTGTACTTCTAGGCCCTGAAATCCCTGGACATTAGCAGTGGGTTTCTTAGACAACTCTTTAACAGCAAATCAAAGTTAACCATCAACATAGTTCAGAACTTTATGGACAATCTCAGCTTAACTTTATTTTCCCAAAGCACAAATCAAAACTGTTGGTATATTGAAAACATTTAATATTAGCCTTTTGTACTTCAATTCGGAATTGGTATGTGACTAATAGTTTCAACCTAATACATGAGGTTTATTTGAGTTTCACAAAACATTGTAAATTATTTAAAGGGGCTAATATTTCAGAAAATGAGACTAATTTTTTGTGGGGGGGGGACTGGGATAGGAAAGTCAAGAAAAGAAATACACTTCCATGCTATGAGAAATGTATACCTGTCACATGACTAAGTGATAACATGTCCAGCAATTTCAGTATATGAGATTTTAGTTTATTGTATCGTGTCTCCCAGTTAGCTCTAATTACTGAAAAAACTAAAGTGGTTAGGTTTGAATTTTTTTGAAATTTTTTGAAAGTCTGAAGTAGAGATTAGTCACTGCAGATAATTTTCACTGAATTAGCAATATTGTGTTATAGCAAATACAGACATTTTTGTTGTTGTTCAACATCTGGTATTATACATCTTGTGAGCTTGTGTGTCTTATACATTTGTTGATGTCTCATTTCTTTATTGGTTTATGCCTTCCTCCCTGTAGTCTTTAATTCCAGTCACTCACAAGGTGTGTTCATATGCTCTCTCATTGGTCTGATACCCACATGCCCTCTCTTCCTCTTTGCTATTGTTGACTACAATATAAATTGCTAATAAGTGTCATATTTCCAAAACCACAACTGATCATGTCCTCTTCCAATCATGAACATGCATTGGCTGCCAAAGTAGCTAACAAATGAGATAAATATAGCCACCTAATTCAGAATATTTTGCAATTTGATGCCATCTTGCCTTTTTAAATAATATATTCTTACATTGCTTCCAGTGTTTTGTGAAACTATTGATGTTTTTGCTTTTTCCTGGCAAGATGTTTTCTTAATTTCATTAATACAAACCTTTTGTGATTGGAGGTTGAATTAAGGATGCCTCCCAAGCTCCTCTATTATGTATTGAATGGAATCTTCCATAAATATATATTATAAATCCTAACTTGTATATCTATGGATATAATCCTAGTAGGAAATAGGTCTTTTCTTTGTTAAATTAATGAGGCTATGTCAGTGTGTTGTGTGGCATGTAGTTCATTGTGACTCTGTAGGACAGAGAAGAACTACCCCATAGAGTTTCCTTGGCTGTCATTTTTACAGGAGCAGTTTAGTAAGTCTTTTCTTAACTGGAGAAAATCTGGGTTTATTTGTTTGTTTTATTGATTTGCTAAAGATTATTCCATCAAATAGATATTCTATCATCACTTTTAATCATTGAAGTATCTTCTCTCAATCTGTATTTCTCTGTTAAAATATATCCACTGTACAGAAAAACAAAAACAAGAAAACACAGTAATTTTGACCAGTGATCAGTGATACTGTTAGTGTTTTGTTTAAGGAATTTTTCATCATGTTAACATTACAACATATTTCTATTCGTTCAAATCTTGCCTTTATAGTCATGGTTGCTTTTATTATCATTATGTTTCATAGAGTTGAGTCCTAATCATAATGACCCTGAAGGGGGTTTCAGAGGTTGTACATCTTTATGGGAGCAGAAAGCCTTTTCTTTCTCTCTCGGAGTGGCTAGTGTGCTTGAACTGCTGACCTTGTGGTTGGAAATCCAGTGCTTAGCCTCCAGAACTGCTGTGCTTCCACAGTCATGGTATACTGTTGTCCACACCTGCTTTTATTTTGCTTCATTTTTGAATATGCTTTATTCCTTCATTTCACGTCACCACACATGCTACCCTAAACATTGCTCTCTGATCAACTTCACTGGGTTTAGTGAGACACAATTCACAGACTATACAGTTCACTCACTTAAAGTGTACAACTTAGAATTTTTATTATATTGAAGAGTTGTACCGTTAATGCCACTGTCTAAGGTCTTTTCTATATGCCTTCTTGCTATTAGAATAGTATTTTCAAGGTTCATCTCTATTGTAATGTGTATCAATGTTTCTTTCATTTTATGGCTCAATAACATTCCATTTTACAGGTATGCGATGTTTTGTTTGGTTGATGAACATTTGGGTTGTTTACATATTTTGTCAATTATGAATAATTCTGCTAATAAACATTCATGTACATTTGTGTGTGTGTTTGTAAACATATGTTTCAATTAACTTGACTATTTACCTAGGAAAGGCAGTAACATTTTGAAAAGCTGCTAAGTTTTTTGTTAAAATGGCAATTCCATTTTACAATTAAACCAACCAAATTTGGAGATTGCTACTTTCCAATATTCTCATCAATACTTGTTTTAATAGCTGTCCTAGCGAATGTAAGGCATCCTGGTGATGTAGTGGGATATGTGTTGGGGTTCTAATCACAAGGTCAGCAGTTTGAGTCCACAGCTACTCCACAGAAGAAAGATGA
Organism: Chrysochloris asiatica; assembly: GCF_000296735.1. Lineage (NCBI taxonomy): Eukaryota > Metazoa > Chordata > Mammalia > Afrosoricida > Chrysochloridae > Chrysochloris > Chrysochloris asiatica. The sequence goes on from NW_006408576.1 coordinate 2,205,153, forward strand.
GACTTTCTACTTTTGTAAAGATTCATAGTCTCAGAAACCCTACACAGATTTGCAATTATGAGTCAGAACTGACATGATGGCAAACAACGAAAAGTGAATGTAAAGTGGTGTCTTATTGTTTTGATTTACATTTTCCTCACTTCTTAGTTTGAATTCTCTACTGGTGCAAAGCCATTGGGATACACATAAAAAAAATAAAAATAAAAATAAAAAGATTTTCTTCAGTGAAATGATTCATGTAATTATGAGGGCTGGCTAGTTCCAAGTCCATCGGTCTAACAGTAGACTGGAGACCTCTACCGCCTCACAGGGTTATGTTGTTGTTGTTGGTAAGTGCCGTTCAGTCAGTTCTGACTCATAGCAATTCTGTTTAGGGTTTCCAAGGAGTAGCTGGTTGGTTTGAACTGCTGAACTACCAACCTTGTTGTTCAAAGTCTAGTGCTTATCCTTCTGGGCAATCCTAAATCTGCAGGTCAAATTGCAGTCTCTGGCATTCTGATTATTCAATGGATTGTCAAGACTGACTCATCCAAAATATGCAGGTCAGTTGGTAAACCTCAGACTTCTCTGTGTTTGTTTCCCAAGAACTAGATATCAGGCAACAAGAAGAACTGAGAGAGAGAGAGAGAGAGAGAGATTCTTATCAGGACTGACTGTGAGGGTTGGAAATGTAAAGGTGGACGTTTTGTAGCAAAAGGAGAGGAGTGATTAACTTTGCAGTCTAGGTGCTGAGTTCCCTGGAACCATCAAGGGAGAAGAGCAGAGTGTGGGACCCTACCCAGAGAAGCAGTGGTGCAAGAGATGGAGGCAGAGACAATGACATGCAGAGATGGAGAGGCTGGGGACTTTAGACACAGAGAGGGAGAAGGACTATGTGCTGGTGACCAGGGGGAAGGCTTGCAGGGTATACCCTTTGGTTGGTTGATGATGCATAGAGGGGATTGTAACCATGGCAATGAAATGATATACGTAGGATGAATGTAAAGCTAATGTTCTCCCATGTAAATGACCACATAATTCACAATAAACATTAAAAAAAAAAAAAAGAACCAGAGCATAAGATAAAGTAGTGGGCTTCCTAGACCATGGTGTAAGTAAAGCTGAGTGACTTTTGGCAGAAGTTTGCATGTAGAGTAGAATGCCTCCAGGGAGGTAGGATTGCTGACCTACAAAGAAAGAGCTGAGTGCCTTAAGGCTTGAGGCTTAAGGTGTGTTCTGTGGGCTTTTATCAGTAGCTGACTGGAAGATCTATGCCCTGAGCATTTTCTGATTCTCTACTGTAACCTGTTAACCTCCCTAATAAGTCTCATAACTGTATGTGTTTGAGTCTGTGGCCATTGCAACGAACCCATATGAAAAACAGAGAGTCTTGTGTTACATTTTTTGCAGTTTGATGTCAGAAACAAGGTTTGTTGCAATGCTCTTGAGAGTATGGTGGTTTGTAAGACATACAACAGAGAGACATGGGAAGTGAAACTTTTGATTCTTACATTGTCACTTTGTGTATTGCTATTTGTAATGGCTGATAAAAATGAAATGTTAAGAGATGATATGCTAAAATTGAGGGTAGAAAAACTGCTACTAGAATCACCTAGGGCAAAAATCACTTGGGTGTCATGATTACAGAGAGTAGATCAGCTGTCAAGCTGTACTTCATTGGCTATGGTAAGAGGAGAATTAGGAATTGCCCAGAAGACATAGACATTTTGTTTTAATCTTTGTATAGAATGATGTGCGTATGTGAAAACCTTAACCCCACCCAGAACTGCTGAGAGAATCGAAGATTTATGATTAAAGGAAAGAATTGCACTAAGAAAAATGGCTGGAATTTTGAATTTCAAGCAAACAGTTCACTGTTGAATGTGTCGAGGCAGGAAAAGTCTGTACCCACCAGAAAAAACACCATTCTAGAAATGAAAGTTAAGGAAATCTGGCAAGCAAACAGCCTGGTATGCTCACTGATGACCCACCTGGGTCCCCTTGAAGAATGGAAGTTGGTGAGAATGCAGCTATGTAAAATGTCTGACTGGTTTGAAGATTAGAGAGTTGTGTGGCCTTCTGAGTCTGCAGGCACTGTTCTAGCCCACAGAGGGGTAGGGTGAGTGAGTGAAGGGGCCAGTGAATATGAAGTGCAGCAAAGAGTATGTGAAGTCTGAAGCTTGTAGCTGATAACCATTTGACCTAACAAGGATGTCTAGGGATAAACTGACCAGATCCAATCAAATAAAAAAAGATGTTTTTCTAGTGTAAATTACTGCAACTTTGTACCGGAATTTGCTTATAAATTTCCATAAAGAAAAAAAAAGATTCTTCGCATCCAGACACATGCCTGTCTCCTCAGTGCATTGTATCTGATTTAAAAATGAGATATGTAAAATAGGAGAAGATACAGGAAAGCATGAAGCCTCTGGCTGACAAACTTCCATGCTGTGCTTACACTTAAATGATAAATGTAAAGTTAATCCTCTATGTATGAAAGGAACACTGGCTGAAGGAGCCAGGGAGTGTCCTGTGCTGTAGTGAAATATCTAATGTCTCTTCTAGCCATAGTCTGTAACCGCCACCAAACAATGTTTCAGTCTGGATAGCAGAAGGTGGAAGAATAACCTGATAGGATGATATGATTCAACTATGGATGTTAGCAGAGTTTATTGTAATTGTAAAAACTTGAAACTCTAGCACAGGTATAAAAGGAACCATCTCATGGGTTGGGTTTGGAAGTTAATATGACTAAAATGTATCATTACCATGGGGGAAGTGTAAAGGACTTTCGCCTACAACCAGCCAGTCAGGATGACAGTAGATGTAAATATGGCATCATTCCCTCAATCCATCAAATTAGGTGTTTGCCAATTTTTAACCTGTGGGAAACTGGAGGACCCAGTGCTTCTCTCAGTTAGTGCCCCCACTGTCAGCAACTGGGAGCCAAGAGTAGCAATCTGGGTCTATGGAATAGGTACTCACATCTCTGGATGGAACCCTGTGCGCTGAAAATAATCCTAAAAGAATAGAAGTGGTTGAGGTAGAAGATCTAAGATAAACATTAGAGATAGAAACAATATACAGAAATGTGAACGCTTGGGTAGAATGGGTTAAATATTTAGTACAGGTTCTCAATAAAAGTGATTGCCATGTTTGTGTAGCTGATAAACCACGAGATAAGATAATTCCCTTTTCCCTTCATTGGGATTGGACATGTACTGCATGTTGGTTCTATACCAAGACAAGGACACTTGGGGAAATGAAACTCATAAGGGCTTGTCAAAGATAATCCCTTTGTCCTCCCTACCTTGTCTTTCAAGACAGGGAGCAGAATTCACTGTGCCCATAGGAGAAATGACAACTTGTACCACATCCAAAATGTCACTGGTCAGCCTGTTTGGCCCACAGAGTATTGTGGATAAAGGAATATCCGAGATTTGCTGTCATCCAATTGGACTGAGACTTGCGGATTGGTCTAGCTGGCAATTCCCTGTACCCTAACGAACCACAAAAAACCTGATCATCTTGAAAAATCTTGAGCCCATAGATCTCTCCCTGGATTGGATCTATTAGTCCATATATTTATATAAAATTCCATTAGAGTCCCTATAGGAGTTCCTTATGAGCTTAAAGCTAAGAATTGGATAGCTACAGGGTCTGAGAGTATACTTTTCTGATGGTCTTAAAAAAAAAAATGCAGACTGAATTAATTAACAAATTACACCATAACCATAAACTATACCAGAGATACTCTACAAGGGGTGGCTAGCCAGTTAGATGTCACTAGCCAGATGGGTTGGAAAAGCAGAAAAGCACTAGACATGATGCTAGCTGAAAAGGAAGGTATATGGGTAATATTGGGAGTTAAGTATGGTACCTTTAAAACAAGGCACTTGATGGAACTATCACAAAACTCTGCAAGAATTAAGCACACTACCAAAGATCAGTTAGAGAAGATAAGGCCAAATATTATAATAAAATAGGCAAAGAATTGGAATCAGAAAACCAAACAGGAAGAACACGCTCAGCATTTCTCAAGCTGGGGGAACTGAAGAAAAAATTCAAGATTTGACTTTCGTTATTGAAAGGTTCTCTGGGCAAATTACTGAATGATGCAGAATGCATCAAGAGAAGATGGAAGGAATACACAGAGTCATTGTACCAAAAGGAAATGGTTAATGTTTAACCATTTCAAGAGATACCATGTGATCAAGAGCCAATGATACTCAGGGAGGAAAGTCCAAAGTGCATTGAAGAAATTGGCAAAGAACAAGGCACTGGGAATTGATGGGATAAAAATTGAAATCCTTCAAGAAAGTGAGGTGGCACAGGAGGCACTCACTCATCTCTGCCAAGAAATTTGGAAGACAACTATCTCTCTGGCCAACTGATTGGAAGAGATCCCTATTTGTGCCCATTCCAAAGAGAGGTGACCCAACAGAATACGGAAATCATCGGACAATCTCTTTGATATCTCAAGTGAGTAAAGTTTAGCTAAAGGTAATACAAAAACGGCTACAATCATACATTGACAGAGAACTTCCAGAGGTTCAAGATGGATTCAAAAGAGGCCGTGGATTGAGAGGTATCATTGCTGATATCTGATGGATCTTGGCTGAAAGCAGAGAATATCAGAAAGATGTTTACCT
>NW_006408576.1:2210600-2211625 GCF_000296735.1 Chrysochloris asiatica
GAACAGTCGCTAGAGAAGGATATCATGCTTGGTAAGATGGAGGGTCAGAGAAAAAGAGGAAGACCCCCAGCGAGATGGATTAGCCAGGTGGCAGCATTGATGGACTCAAATGTGGCAACAGTAGTGAGGTTGGCCCAGGATCGGACATTGTTTCATTCTGTTGTGCATAGGGTTGCTATGAGTCGGTTCCGACTCGATGGCACCTAACAACAACAACAACAACCTAATGACTAGGCTGAAAATGCTGGAATTAGTGATCCTTTTACTGACTGGTTAGAGGGATGGTTTAGAAAGTGGAAAATATAGCCACCTCAATCTTTACTTTTCTCATATTGTCGTTGTTGTTGTTAAGTGCTGTCTGGTCGATTCTGACCCATAGAGACCCTGTATAGGGTTTCTGAGAAGCAGCTGGTGTGCTTGACCTATGGACCTTGCAGTTCAAATGGCTTTGCAGTCTGGTGCATTAACCCACAGTGTCACACCAGGACTCCTTTCTCATATTAGTAGTTGGAATTTCAGCTGCATTCCCTACTTGGTTTAAGCATTTGGCTCTGTGAGCAGGATTCATTGCAATGGCTGCAGTTCTAAGAAATTGTAAGGTTTTGTAAGAGAAAAAAATGAACCGGAATGTGATAAAAAGTTTCAGCTGAAAGGAGAGCAGCTTCTGGAGTTGCCTGAAGCTGATGTCATGCTGGATAGAAAAGATAACTGATCTGTGGCCAAGGCCTACTGGAATCTACCCTGCCAGAGGCCTAAGGCCATATGCATATGAATGGGGTTAGTCTGAGGTGGAGGGAAAGCTTGAATTTTAGTGTTTTAAAAGGTTAATGTGTTTCACTGCCTTATGGATATTGGCTTCTTTTGCTTATTATTATAAAATAGACATTCATGTATAGTAGGAATATTGGGAATTCTGATTACAGAAAGTTTGTAAGCAGGCCTTCAGCCTATACTTGATTGGATTTGCTTGAACTTTAAGGTGGAATCTTGAGCTCCACCCTGAACTTCAGAGTTGAGACATTTGC